>NC_080422.1:104877933-105201933 GCF_029873635.1 Malania oleifera | reverse complement strand
ACCTATTAATAAGGTATACAACAATGGTCACAACCTTTGCCCAAAAGGTCTTGGGCAAACCTAAAGTGGCTAGCATGCATCTTACCTTTTCAAGAATAGTCTTATTCATCCTTTCAGCTAATCCATTTTGTTGGGGAGTTTTCCTAATAGTCCTATGTCTAGCAATGCCCTCAGCTTTACAAAATTCAGAAAATTCATTTGACAAGTATTCTAATCCGTTGTCTATTCTCAGTGTTTTAACTTTTCTGCCAACTTGAGTTTCAACTAAGGTTTTCCATTCTTTAAACTTCTCAAAAGTATCACTTTTATGTTTTAGAATATAAACTCATACTTTCCTAGAAAAGTCATCTATTAATGACCTAAAATACCTAGAACCACCATGAGAACTAACCTTAGTAGGCCCCCACAGGTCTAAATGTATGTAATCAAGAGTCTATTTTGTGGTGTGAGTGGACTTCTTAAAATTAACCTTAGTAAACTTACCCAAGACACACTCCTCACAGAATGACAAATCCTCAAGTTTCTTATCCCCAAGCAGCCCCTGTTTCTCCAGTTCCTTTAGGTTTTGTTGGCTAACATGTCCTAGCCTCCTGTGCCACAAGGAAACCAGGTCTTCTACCCTGTGATTGGTAAGTGAAGCCTCACCTATCACTGTTTTTCCTACCAAGGTGTACATCCCATTCTTTAGCACCCATTTCATCACAACAAGTGATCCTCTACATACTCTCAGGCTACCTCCTTTAGACTTAAACGTGTACCCTATCTTATCTAAGCTACCAAAAGAAATAAAGTTTCTTTTCAGCTCAGGTATGTACCTTACATCTCTTAGCACTCTTTTTATCCCATCATGCATTAGAAGTCTCACTGTCCCAATATCCTATATTTTACATGACTTATTGTTTCCTAGGACAACAAGGCCTCCTTCTAAGCATGTAAAGGACTCAAACCAGTTTTTCAACGGACACATGTGGAAGGAACATCCTAAATCTAATATCCATTCTTTTCCCGAATCTTTCTTAGAGATGTTCAACACTTCTGCACTATCATACCCATCTAAAAGTATAATTGCCTTACCCTTTGGTTTAGTGGTGGTGGCATTTGCAACCTTTTTCCTTTCAGGGTAGTCCTTTTTAGAGTGTCCTTCATTGTGATAGGCAAAACATTTTAGTGCTTTACTTTTAGACTTTGATCTAGACCTCTTGCCTTTACCTTTCTTGTCCCTCTTTTCAGACCTACCTTGTAACGACCTGCTTAGTAAATTGATTTTTTTTTCTATAATATCAAATAACATACTCTGATACCATCGTATTAACTTAAGCAGCAAGAAGGGGAAATCATACAAATATAACCATTATATACAATACAAAATTAATACCAGAGTACTACTGTGTTTCCCAAAATATACACATATAATTTTTTTTCAAAAATTCCCTCAACTATACTGGGATATACAAAAACGCTCCCAAAAATGATACTCACACTCTAACAGGGCACTACAGACGCCCCTTTATTTTCGAGCCTAATCTGCTCGCCTACTTGAATCACCTAAAAAATATTTCAACACTGGGATGAGCCAACGCTCAGTAAGAAGAAATATGCTATTAGTAATGTGTGGCAAATGAGCTACTATATATCATGAAATATGTTCCATATAAACATGAATAACTGAGTACAAAAGTACATCACAAATAATAAAGTACACCACCCTTTTTTTCTATTGCTTGACATATTAGTATTATGGTTATAATTCAAAATACTTCTAGTGTATATAGTAGGATCCCCATTTCTGTAAATCAATACGTAAGTAATAGTAACTGAAACTGTTCCCTGTGGCTATCTGTGTCATGACATGCCCCTCATGACGAGGTTGTGCCACCCGTAGGTTGGATTTACCCTGGCTGGCCAATCAGGAATAAATCACTGAACTCCGTTAGTAGACCTACCCACCTCAACCCATATCTGGATGGGTAGCCTAACCTCTTCAAGGGCCTAGGTGGTTGACCGTACCAGGTATTATCTGAATAGGTGGTTGCACTCATAAAGTAACATAGTATCTGTAGCAACGATACCGTGCTCTGTAGCTGCAAGTCCAATAGGGTCTGATATCATATAATATATTTCTATATATAACTAACTGATTTACCATGATTTTGAAGTACTGAAATAACCATGATGCTGCATAAGGTACTAAAATCTGAATAATCATAACATGGAATTGCATATTCGTAATACTGGAATTCGTATAATCATGGTACTGAGATTCATAAAATCATGGTAGTTAAATTCGTAAAATCATGGTACTGAAATTCATTAAAAAAAAATCATGAAACTACAACTCGTAAAAGATATCCCCGTACTACATACATATTCACAAGCCACACCATAATTAATACATAATATTCGTAAATAAATACACTATATAATATTTAGAAATTTCCTAGCATAACATATTTCCCTTACCTTAACTTTGAAAAGCCCCTAGGGAATACAAGCTTAACACCCGCAGGGCCTTTGTAACAATCCAAATTTTTAAATGAAATTTAAATAATAAAGAAAGGAAAATTTGAAAAAGGGAAAAGAAGGGAAGCTGCCAAGCTTCGTCAACGAAGGCTTTAAAGATTTCATTGACAAACACAGGGCTTTGTCAATGAGAAAATACCGAGAGGGGTTCTAAGGCAGCCTGAATTTCATTGACGAATACAGGGTTTCGTCGATGAAATTTATAAAGAACTCGTCGACGAAGATCGGGCTCGTCGACGAATTCCACCACCTATAAATATGAAAAATCCGATTTTTATTTCATTTTTCACGCTCCTCTCTCTCTCCTCTTCGGCCCTCTCACTCTCTCTCTCTCTCTCTTCGATTTTGGGTTAGTTTTACGCCGAAACGAAGATCTGAGGCTACCACAATGCTCCTGGCAAAGTTCCCTGCAAGTTTGCCAGAGCAGATCGTTGGGAAAACGAAGTTGGAAATCTTCCCAAAGTTGAGGTAAGGCTTTTTAAGCCAAATTAGACTTTATGGTAGTTATAGAAATTGACGTACGCATGAAAATATTGATGATTAATACTGAAATTTTTGAGTTTCAGGGTATTGAGTAGGAAATCCAACGGCGGTCGGGCTAGAAAATTGTAGGGGCTTTCTCAGTAGCCAGGTAAAGGAGTAAACTAAAGCAATTCTTTTCCATGTAAAATATTATTGACTATGAGCAAATTTATTTTCAGAAAAAGCATATGATATATTTGTTTATTATGAATGTAATGTACGATTTGGAAAATACTGGTATGATGCTTAAAGTGTATATATGTATGTATGAGATGTCAGGAAATCACGATTTTAAAAATATGAAGTATGACTTTTAATGGAGCGTGTGTGGCATGAATATTATTTTATGTGAAATGAGATAAGATAGGAATGTTTTTACGAGTAAAACACATTTTCAGGTATTTTGGAAAGATGGGTTATGTTATATTGAGTTGACGAATATATGATAAATGAGTTATTTTCAAATGTAAATACCTGAAATGTATTTTTAAATGTAAATACCTGAAATGTATTCGGCGCGAGGCCGTATTTATGTTATTGGCGTGAGGCCATATTTACTATGATTTTGGCACGAGACCATTTGTAGGATTTCGGCGCGAGACCGTATCTATGTTTTTGGCACGAGGCCGTAATGATGTTATGTATGATCATGTATTATATGTTTTCACAATCAGGATATTAGTTTAGTTTAGACCAGGAGCTCGGTACCGTAGCTATAGGTTGATTTTGGCACGAGGCCTTATTAGTGGTACCATCCCACGAGGGGATGGGAGATGGATAGTCGATGAGGTTTTCAGTAGAGTGTAGACGTCCACCTGGCAGTCCGGACCAGGGTGCAGCGAGCCCATCGTACTTACAGACGTAGTTGATTCGACAATGGTCGACCAGCCATTGTCGGGTCTTGCCTTCGGGCTGCACAACCCGTCATGGGGGGTAATACATGACATTAGCTAGCTATTCATCCTGGATTGATTTTCAGTATTACAAGTTATAACAGATGTTTATGTATGTTATGATTTATTAACGAATATGAAATTACAAGATTATCCAGTATGATATTATGATTATTTCCAAAATTATGAAATGTAATGTATATGTATAAGCACTTTAAATATTCATGTTGCCACACAGCTGTATTTAGTTTACTTTCCCTTACTGAGAAGTGTCTCACCCCCAACATTATTAAATTTTTTAAGAAACCCAGGGAGACCAGCGGGTCAGGGCCGCCGCTGAGTGATTAGTGCTTCCCTACTAGAAGGGTAAGCCCTAAGCTAGGACTAGGAGATTTTTGTTGCATAGTCCTAGTGTTATTTTGAATTTTTGGAGATTGTACATATGAACAGTATATTGACGTTAATAGAAAGCTCTGGTATTATGTTTTATGGATGGATGTATGGATTTTTATGTTTACTGCTGCTAGGTTGTCCGCTATGTATGACAAGAGTCCCCGTTACCCATGGGTTCGGGTTGACCATTTATTTATTATGTTGTATTTTATTGAGGGACGTTACAGCCTTCTACAAAAACACCCTGAAACCAACATATGTCAAAACTAAACATCAGTATTTTTCTGCTTGTTTCATTTCCTATAACTACCACAAGGCCAAAAGGAGACTAAAAGGTCTTACCCTGAATTTGGGATGATTTCCAACTCCGTTTTCTCAACAATCCGCTCCGGTAGATGCGTGGAGAACTCCGCCAGGAGCGTCGTAGTAGCTTTGGATCGTCGATCCGACGACCAGTGGGGCTGGAAATGAAGAGAGAAGGGAGAGGGAGTCGTAGAAGAGAGAGAGCGACAGGAGAAATCAAGATTATCCCAGATTTCCACTATTTATAGAGTCAGGTTCATCGACGAGACATGTCACTTCGTTGACGAGCCCTTCACAAAATTCGTCGACGAGGCCCTGTGTTCGTCGACGAGGCCCTGTGTTCGTCGACGAAGTCTACGACCTCCTCCTGTTTTTGTTTCTATTTTCTCTCCCTCTTATTATTTAAAAATGTTATTATTCTTCGGGTCACTACATACCTCTCACATTTAACCCTTCCCCTGGCCCTATTTTGGACTCAAACTTGGTGTGCAATTCCCTAGAGTGCAAAACTGCTTGCACATTTTTAAAGATAGCCTCTCTCTCTCTCTCTCTCCCATACATCATAGTTTCTTTAAGATTATCATATGTAAAATCAAGAGAACTCAATAAAAGAATTTCTTGGTGTTCTTCATCTATACTAATATCAATATTAGAAAGATCCAAAAGAATTTTATTAAACTCATCTAAATGTTCATCAATAGATGTTCCAAGGGTCATCCTAAAGGTATAGAGTTTGGTCTTCTTATGGATTCTGTTTGCTAGGATTTTGCCATGTACAAACTTTCTAACTTTAGTCAAACTCCAGATGCCATATCCTTATTGGAAACTTCCCTAAATACTTTGTCTCCTAGGGACAAGATAATGGCACTATGTGCCTTTTGGAGGATTTCGAGCTTCACTTTATCGGTGGAAGGTAAACTTGGTTTCCCCTCTTGTGAAGTGGAAGTCCCCTTCTTGTCTCCAAGAAGGGCCTCCTCAAGCCCCTGTTGTACCAAGATGGCACACATCTTAATCCTCCATAAACCAAAGTCATTTTTACTAGTGAATTTTTCTATCTCAAACTCAGCGGTCCCTATGACAAAGGCAAGCTCTGATACCACTTGTTGTATTATAATCCTAATTGCTGATTCTTTGTTTTTTAGATTTTAAAACAAATATAAATACTCCTGTCAGATTTCAGAAATCACAAACAAAACAAATCTGCTTCTTTCTTTACAGCAATTTGAGCAACAACAAAACTGAAATTTGCTTGTTTCAATGTGTGCGTGTGTGCCAAGCCTAACTAAGAAATAATTTTTTCACCAAACAACAACCAGCAAGCCACAAGATTTGCAATAAAACATAAACATGCAAGATCAAAAAATCACAAGAACACATTTACATGATTTGGCCCAAAAATTGGCCTACATCCATGATAGGAAAGCACCTTCGGAGATGCTATATTAATAATGGTGGAAATAAATACATATACATATATCTACCTCTCTGAGCTTACTGATCTCCTCCAAAATTAGCTCACGGACGACCCCAAGAAAACCCCTCTTTGCACCTGCAAAGCGCTCTTGGCTTCTAACTTTCTTCCTCACCTGACTTTCTTAAAGGAAACCCCCCCCCCCCCCCAACAAAAACCTGAGATCCGTACTCTTGTTTCAGCCTACCTGGGCGTGAACCACTTCTGGAAGCAAGAAAACCCCACCCCTGAATCTATTTACCTGCTGCTGTGTGCAAAGATGCTATTCTTCTCTCTCGGCTGAAAGCTCTCTCTCGGGTGAACTCTCTAGAACCTAGCACTGCTGGTTGTTTTAGATAAATAAAATACAAGTCAAAGAAAATTACAACAATGCCATTAATAAAAAAGAAAAAAAAAAAGATTGCAGTCGTTAGATCTCCGCTGCAATTGACGACTCAGATTCTTTTCCAGCAAGCTTGACACTTCAACAAATGCAGAAACTAATAATAAAAGACAGTAATAAAAAACAATACTAGAGTTTACGAGATTCAATAAAGAATTACCTACGTCCCTAGGTGTCACGAGCTAAGCTTGTTCAGGGCATTATGCTTGCTTGTGACCGCTTAACTCGTGTGCTTGGGATGGGTTCCCATCATGTAAATACTAGTGTAGGGTTATTTTCCGCTAGTAGAGTCTTTGTAAGCCAAATAAGGCAGTATGACTCCTCAGTCACTTTGATGTTTCCTAGTGCCAGGATGATAATTACATAAAAACCTCTTTATGGGAGGGTGAGTGTTCATCAGTCATTGTAAAACTCGCTAGAAATTGTCAACGTGCTTAGCCTACTTGCCTCCCTCGCTAAGCACAATATGTCAACGGAGGATTTGTTAATGAATTACGTTTGCTTCAATGTTTACTGCTTGCTTGCCACGACTTTTATGAATTGATTATTGTTTCCGTTGCTATCTGAATGAATGTTAATGAAAGTGTTTCGTGAATGAATGTTGGTAAACGATAGGCTGGCTAGTTAAACAAGAGTATTTTAGCTAGCGCCGCACGGCCCTTTACAACGGTGCGAAAATAGTCGAACCGTGACACCAGGCGTCGACTATCAATCCACTAGTTTGAGAAAATTATAACTTGGGCAAATTTCAAATTACCAATAGTAATTAGAAATATTTTAAAGTACAAATACTATTTGTAACTCTACAAACGGAAGGTGTATTTACAAATGATGATGAAAACTCATTTTATACCCTCAAATTAAAAGTTTAGAAAACCTTCACATCGATGTGGGATAAAAAACCAACAAATCTCCACTTTAATGACTTTAACAAATTTTTCAATCACAAATATTTTCTAAAGTTCCACATCATATACTTGAATAAATATATATATATATATATATATATTACCTTTTCAAAAAAAAAAAGTAATTTAGTACTAAGAGTTTGATTATTTTTAAGCTCCATTTGGAACTCAAAAAATATTAGGAAAAGAAAAAGAAAAATATCAAGGAATCCATATTTTCATATTTGATTATCAAGAAAAATAAGAAAGAAAATAAAAAAATATACCAAATCTATGAACAAAATTATGATTTTAAATATCATTAATATTTAGTTTTTTAAATTTTTAGTTATATTAAAATAAATTTTTATTTTTAATTGTATTTAATAGAAAATAAAAATATAAGTAAAAATGAGTTTCATCCTCATTTTTTCGTAAAATTTTTTATCCAAATAGACCCTTAAAGAACAAGTATCATACATATTTAGAAGTGTACTTGATTTTAAATAATAATAGTTTTATACTTTCAAGGAAAAAAGTGTAGTAACTAGAATTTAAAACTTTTATATTTAAGATTGAGAAATCCCAAACCTCCGACCATACAGTCGGGTGGTAAGGGCGAGAAATATGTACAAATAATTATTATAAATTCTTAATCTCGAGAAATATATATATATAAATAATTATTATAAAATGGTTATATAATCATAAACAATAATGGTCACCAAAAAAAAAGGTAACGATAGTTATCATACATTAACATAAATAACTATATGACACCAAAATGCTTTTGAAATATCTTTACGTAAAACATCAAAGTAATTGTGAAGGAACCAATGACGCGTACGGGTGGGATATATGCCAACTGAAAAAGGTTGGGCCGCGTTTGTTGTTTAGGCATTTTATGTAGATTGTGGTGGGGGATGGTCCAAACAGGGCATCATTTTGTTCCTTACAAAAGGGCAAAAAACAGAGCATCCCAATACCATCGTCTTTGAGTGCATGCATTTATTATATTATACCCATCTTCCCTTACAATACTCTTTTTCTAAATCTTTTTTTTTTTTTTTTTTACATTGTCTTTTTTCATAAATCGATTTCAATTCAAATTTGTTCAAAAATAATTAAAATTTTAAAACTTAAAAATAGTTTTTAAAATTAAAATTTTTATTTATAAATATCGTTACATTTGCCTATCGAACATACCACATTTTTTCTTACTCATTACTTTAGATAATTGTGTGTTGTGAAACGTGTGACAATTATGATAAATAGTATGAAAAAAACAAAGAGATAGAGCAACAAAAATATGCAGATTTAACGTGGATCGACAATATGCCTGCCTACATCCACAAGAACGAGCGGTGGCTGAATTTCATTATGTAAAAATAGGGTTATATCATATGTATTTACACTAATCCTAACTGTACAGAGGTATTAGAAAATTTTCTCAAATATCCTTGTACTGTCGTTCCGCTCCACTCCACTTCAAGCATCAGCCTGCTTCTGTACACGTGTTTCATTTGATATAAGCCGCACACTACAATATTGTACCATATAAATAGTAAAATATCCATCAAACAGTGAGTAAATAAAAGGGTGACATCTAAAAAGTAAATATAGCATTTCTATTATTATATATTTCTTTTCGTTTTTTATTAGGCTCAAATATGGTCCAATCATTTGAAAACTAATGAATAGGGATAAGCATTTTAAGTACTTGGAAAATCAATTATAGAATCATAAGAACAAAGTCAAGTTTTACACCTACTCTACCCATTTCATTTTCAACACACAATAGTTTTAGCCTATGTACCTTTCAAAATTTAATGAAAAAAAAGAAAATATTTGATTGTTACATTCCCACTATATTGTTAAGTTAACTAGACCGTTGACAGTGCATCATTAGGCCATTATTATTTGAAGACAAAGTAAGAATGTAACTTACGCAACTTTGCTAGCTATTTAAAAGTTATTAGTTAAGTAGAATGATAATAGTGTTGTAACAATAGTTACATCGGAAAAGGAAATGCTCTATTTGAGGAACAATTTTTTAGTTATTGTAATTTATCAAAATTATCCGCTACTATTTCTTTTCCACTCATTTGGCTTACAATCTCAAAATGTGAACTTCTTTTTGTCCAAAAATGTTGTTCATCATGGGAAGGAACGTCGTGGAAAATTAATTATGTGTGCAGCTCATGGCATTCATGTGTGCTAGCCATCTAGCCCCCTCTCTTGCTTTCGTATGATATCCCGTAGCGCTTCTCCCCCACGACAAATAGCATTACATAACGTTTAGAATCATGATTTTCAAATTTTGGATTTGGGTTTGGGTGAATTTAGACAAATTTCAAAATAATTTTGTATTGCATCTTATTCAATTTAATACAAATTCAAATCTAAGACCTCTCCAAACATAGACTAAGATAGTGTTTGGAAGAATGTGTTTCACACTTTAGATTTGGATTTGTGTGGATTTATTGAACAAATTTCAATACAGTTTTATATTACATTTTATTTAAATTCAATAAAAGTTCAAATCCAAGGCCTTAGGAATTTAGGATAGATTAATATATAGGAATAAGCAACACTCTCTACAAAGCTCAAGCCCCAATGATGCCCCGATGGCCCCGTTTGGAACATCTAAAAAATAAATACTTTTTTAGAAAAGTATTTTTCATAAGTATTTATATCAATAAATAAGTACTTATCTTAAAAAGTACTTTCCAAATTAATTACTTATTTTTTTAGAAATTATATATATATATATAAAATTCAGACTATTTTGAGTTCTTCATTAAACCAAACCAACCATCCCCTCCCCTCCAAAAAAAAAACTTGTACATTAAATGGGATATTTGTGAATTAATTACACTATAAATTCTCTAATTAATCCCCATACCTACCACAATGTAACTTTGGGTAGCACATAGAAAATATCAAGAATTAAGGGTGTGTATGGACCAAACCCACAAAACAATCAGTTATTACCATTCACGCGGTTTGTGGGATCCCAAACACCAAACGACGCGTACTCAAGAGTATCAAGCTTTCAACTCATCCTAACCTAAACGCAACAGGAGAAAAAAAAAATGAACCACCACCATTCATAACCCCAACTCAATTTGTTCTTCGCTGTTCTTCCTCGTCACCTCTCCCCTTCTTCTTCTTCTTTCTCACTGTGCTCTACTTCATTCACGATGGTAGTCACCTTATTACTATTAGCAGTCTTGTTCATTGCAGGCCTCATCAACTCCTTCTTCCATTTTCCCACCAGCAAGTTCTACGCATGGCTTCTCTCCCTATTCACCAAAACATCTTTTGTGAATTCCACCAAAGCCACCAGTACTAACACCACCTCTACCTCTGTGGCTCCCCAGAGGGAGAGCATGCCCGTGGGCGCCGCCCGCAAGAAGGCCGAGCTCAAGACGGTGTTCGCGACCTTCGACAAGAACGGGGACGGGTTCATAACCAAGCAGGAGCTCAGAGAATCTCTCGGGAACATCGGAATCGTCGCAACGGAGAGGGATGTGGAAGAGATGATGGAGAGGTTGGATGCCAATGGCGATGGGCTGATCGACGCGGACGAGTTCTGCCAGTTGTTCGAGCCGGCGACGCGGGGGAGTGGGGAGGGAGAGGAGGAGAGTGGGCTGAGAGAAGCCTTTGAGGTGTTTGATAAAGATGGGGATGGGTTGATTTCGGTGGAGGAGCTGGGGAAGGTGCTTGGATCTCTAGGGTTGAAGGAAGGGAGGAGGATGGAGGATTGCAAAGAGATGATCAAAAAGGTTGATGTGGATGGGGATGGCATGGTTAGCTTTGATGAGTTTAAGATGATGATGAGAGCTGGTGGGAGATTTGTTTCATCCTTTTGAAGAGAAAGAGAGAGCGAGATTGACAAAAATTCGACCAATCTTCGATAATTTTTTTATGTTTGAAAGCCTGAATTTTGAGCTTTTAAGTTTACAACTGTGTTGTCCAAGCTTACACAATTTGAGACTCGAGGCTCCAACTTCATATTTTCAGTCTCCTTTTTTATTTCATAAAATACGAATTGAAAGCTCGAACATCTTTTTTCCATCTCCCTTTCTTTCTCTTTTTTTTTAACACGAATTCCGAACTCAAATTTCATGTTTTCAATCTCTCTTTCTTTTTTCAATACGAATTCAAAGCTCATCTAGAGCTCGACCTTCATATTTTCAATCCCTTTCTTTACGAACTCTCTAAAGCTCGAACTTTATGCTCTTAATTGATCTTTCTTTCTTCGATCAGTACGCATATTTCTATTAATGCAACCTCCACCATCCTCTTGATCAAAATGTTGTTCTCTCCAAAATTAAACTGATGATCATGAAGTAGGCAGCTTGCTCTCAGATGGTCTGATGCTGCAGGGTTGCCAAATTGTACATTTTGCAGTGTCTATGTATAAAACACAGTTTGTAAGCTATGTTTCTCTGTATAAACTTAATTTTTGTGTGTGTGTGTGTGTGTGGGCATTCCCAACCCTAGCCCATTTAATTGATGAACCTATTATCATTAGCACACGCAGAATCAGCTTTTGGTTTGGAATTCAAAGGAGGATAATGAAATACAGAGAAAGAGAAAAAGGGAGAGCTAAGATAGGTAGCCACTTGTACAAGAAGAATTTGCTTTATTTGAGCTCCAGTTGGGCCAGCCAGAGACAGGCATCTTTACTTTCTGTAAAAACTAATAAGTGAGGAGTCTCAAAGCAACCAGGGTAAGTAATGAGAGCAGAGGCCTATGAATGCTGCTCACCAAACTGTTAAAATTAGATATGCTATTATTATTCTTTTGTTTATTTTCTTTGGTTATTTTCCCCTAGGTGATGCAATTGTACCTAAAGTCTTTTTAGTACTTGACTAATCTACGATAATTAATAACGAGTCAAGTTTGTTTTTCTGTTCCTCTCCGCCTAAATATCAACCATACCTACGACGAATAGGAATGGAATGAAAATAATGAAATCAAATTTATTACTTGATTAATTTATTAGTGTTTTCTATTCACAATTTTCATTCCGCTTGATTCTCGCCTTAGTTTCATTCTGCAAATCAAGCATGGCATAAGATTTTATTTCAGTTGAAAAGTCAGTAATTCCCGACACTCCCATCTTAATGACTAACCCCAAATTTAAAAAAAAAAAAAAAAAATTATCCATTGAGCAATCTTTCGTCATGATAACGAAAGTTACTTAATTAGATGAGAAGCAAGATAGATTTTTTGATAGATAAAAACTTAAAATGAGATTTGCTAACTTTGTACTCTTTGAAAGGTGTTAATTTTTTCTTGAGTATGTGTTACTGTCAAACGTTTTTGAACACTCAATTAATCTACTATAATAATTAATGAGTTAGTTTTTATGTTGTTTTCAGTTAAATGCTAATCACACTATAGTAGATAGGAAAGGAAGGTAACCCGACAGAATTAGATCAAATTTATTACTTAATTATTAATTTCTTTGCATTCTCAATTCACTCAATTCTCATCTCATTATAGTCTAGGAATCAAACATGGCACAAGAATTTATTTCAATGGAAAAATCGATAACTCCCAATACTCGAATCTTCGCCCTAATTAAAAAAATAAAAATAAAAAAAACTTTTAAATTTATCAATTGTACAATCTTGTCACAATCATGGACATTATCAACTAGATGAGAAGCAAGATTGATTTTTTCCATTCATAAAAATTTAGTACCATATCAAAAAATCTAGAACCAAAGGCATGCACATGCATTTCCCTTCCCGCCAGCCTAAGTTACCCACAAAAAGATGCATAGCTTTAATAGAAAAAGGGATAGTGACTGAAATGAACAAGGCATGCTTGAGGGTGACTGTGTGAGAAGTTGGGCATGGGCAGCTGCAGATTCCCCCACAAGCATGGACCATCGGGGAGAGCAGAGTTCCCATGAGTTGCACTGGTTAGTACGAGCCTATGATGGTTACGGGCTAACATGACGAGCAGATAGGGCAAAGCTCACCCAGGGTTCGTGTAAACTCATGTCACGAGCCTGTGATAAGCAGCATTTTTTTCTGAATTACCCTGCAAATGGTTAAAACCTTTTCTCTTGAGAATTACAGTTTCAAGAGTCATATTACAAAGGAAGCTTCGAGCTCATATTGGTCATGGGTTGAGAACGGGAATTGAGCTCTATGAGATCTAATGTATTGCCCCAAAAATTCTCATAACATAATAACAATAATACATATAATCACATAATGTCTCTGATACCACATCTGTAACAACCCGAACCCAAAAGGGGGTTCCCCGGTGCATCCTTTCCATAATAGAATTTATAAGCAACCAACACCCAGCGAAAGCAAAATAAATTAACCTCCCAAAATCTTACATACCAGAGTACTATCTCACAACCATTACAATAAAATTTCCCAAAACAATACTGTAACCCAAAAATTACCAAAAACATATATACACAGCTCTATACCCGCACTTACCCTAACTATATTATCTACACTCCGCCCCGAAGCACCTAGGCTTGACTTCCTAGTTGTCCTGAAAAGTTCAAATATTTATTGGGGTGAGACACATTTCAGTAAGGTAGAATAGATTATTGTTAGTGTGTAACTAACATGACTTTTTAGTGTAATCAAAACACAACTTTAACTGAAAATGACATTATAAAAAAAAAAATTGTACTCACGCCTATATAGTTAAAAATACATATTTTCCTTTCCATTTGTAAAAATCGGCTCATACTTGGCCTTATTTATATAAATCTACAAATCACATGATTCATACATCACCGTAACAATTTCTGTAATCCGTGCATATCAAGCACTCGTTGAGATGTGGAGATAGAAAAGACTGCGGAGGATCTAAAGTTTGCTTTGGTGCTTAAATTTCTTTCTGCAAGATCGTCTATCAATGTCCTTCAAAGGGCATATTATCCAATCATGGAGCCTCTCTGAAGTTCCCATGATAAGTTTTATGGATAACTATCATGTTCTGTTGCATTTGGTAAACAAAAAGGACTACATTCATGCATAGGCACGAGAAGGAAGATGGGTGGCGGGGTGCCAATTTCAGCTTTTTAACTGGTCCGTGAATTTTGATGTCAACAAGGAGCCATCAATCGCACCTCAGTGGATTTTCTTACCAGGTCTGCCTTTACATTTATATAGAATGGACTATCTACAAAATTTGGCCACTAGATTTGGTAAATTCTTAGGAACGGATAATGCCACGTTATATAGAACACGAGCCACAGGTGCAAAATTATGTGTTGAAGTAGATTTGCAGAAGGATCCTGTGGAGGGTTTTCCGTTGGTGGTAGGACAAAAAGAGAATTGGCAAAGGGTAATATATGAGAAAAGGGGTTTCTATTGTAACAAATGTTGTAAGCAAGGTCACACTGAAGTAGTATGCCGGGTTGGAGTTAAACCTAAGGATAAAAGGAAGGTAGGTATGAGAAAGGAGGTAGATGAGATGGTTTGGAAAGAAGTGGGTAGAAAAGATAATACAATAGTTGAAGAGGAAGGTCCTATTTTGAAGAGTCAGGAACAACAGGTGGAGGAGAAGAAGGATGGAAATGTAAATGGTCCGTTAAAGGTGATTGAGAAAAATAAAGAAATTGTGAATGAGGTCAATAATGTGGGTACTAAAAAAGTGGAGGAAGTTTATTTGGTAGAGAAGAATAGTGGAGAGAAAGTTGATCGTGATAAAGACCAGAAGTCAGGGATGGTAGGGGTGCATGTAGAACTGATAGATTGTTCTAGGTCTGTTTAGGAAATCAGAGTTGTTTATGAAGGGGGGAGGGGGAAAGTGGAAAAGGATAAAGATGGAGAGTTGATTTTAGTGGAGGAGGTGGATGAGAGAGAGGGGGAAGTGGAGGGTGGAGTGTGGAGGGGTAATTATAATGTATTATCTGAGGGAGATTTGGAGGTTTGCATTGATACTCAAAAAGAATATTATTCTGATCCAGGTAATAGGATAGTGGATGATTCAGAAGGAAGAAATAAAGATGATGGACAAGTGAGAAAGTCTAAGAGGTCTAAGGCAGTACCTCAAAAGTTGAACCTATGATTGATAAAATTATGTTTTGGAATATAAGAGGGTTGGGCACATCGAAGAGAAGATTGAAACAAATTATGAAGAATCAGAAAGTTTCGATTTTGGCAGTCTCGGAACCTTTTCAAGATATAGAAAAGATACGAAGGTGGGGGATGTATTTGCAATTTACTAACTTTTGCTCTAATATAGAGGAAGGTGGGAAGATTTGGTTGTTTTGGAAAGATGATGTTCAAGTGGATTAGGTGGGTACCTTAAATCAATGTGTGACAGTTTTGTTAACAGAGGATAGAGGCTCCCTGCTTCTTACTTTTGTTTATGCTAAATGTTATCATATTAAGAGAAGAGATTTATGGGAACAACTTAAGGGGATGTCAAGTGTTGATGTGGCTTGGGTTGTTATGGGAGATTTTAATGTAATTCGGTCAAATGAGGAAATGGTGGGAGGTAGACCTCGCTTGGGTTCGTCTATGGCTGAATTTAATGGTTGTATTAATAGTTGTGGGTTATTGGACCTCAAATTTGAAGGAAGTCAATTTTCTTGGTGTAATGGCCAACAAGGTTTGAGAAGAAGTTGGGCGAAACTGGACAGGGTGCTGATTAATAATGTTTTTTCTATAAATTATGGTGAAGCTAAGACTTCTTTGTTGAAAAGAAATACTTCAGATCATTCTCCTATCTTATTACAGTTGTGTGCGAGTATAGAGAGGTATGGGCCAGCGCCTTTTAGGTTTCAGAACATGTGGACGTCACATGGGGATTTTTTGGAAATGGTTGAATCATCTTGGAGAGAACACATTGTGGCGGATTCAGGATTGTGTAAATTGGGGGGTAAATTAAAAAGGCTAAAACAAAGACTTAAGGTGTGGAATAAACAGACTTTCGGTCGTGTTGGTAGTTTTATTCAAGAGTTGGAGGAAAAGGTGGAAAAGTATGAGAATTTACTGCAGGCAGAATACTCGGAATCAGTTGAAGAAGAGTTCCTTATTTCTAAGGCTGAATTGGAGGTTTGGTATAGAAGGGAAGAGGCTAGATTGGCGCAATAAGCAAAGATGAAATGGTTGATAGATGGGGATCAGAATTCAAAGTTTTTCCATGCTGTGATTACGCAAAAAAGGCGAAATTCTTGTGTAAATTCAATGACCCTTCCTGATGGTTTGGTGTTGGAAAATATGCAGATGGTCCATGATGAGGTTGTGAAGTATTTTGAGCAATTCTTGGGGCAAAATAGTTCATTGCAAAGGTCAAACTTGGAAGATATCATCCATTCAGTAGTTTTTGAGGAGTCTATAGGTCAGCTGAGGGAAGAACCGACTGAGGAGGAGGTTTATGAAGTTGTTTCATCTATTTCTGTGAATAGTAGCCCGGGACCAGATGGGTTTGGGTCTTCTTTTTATATTACCTGTTGAAAAATTATTAAAAATGATGTGATGGATGCGGTAAGAGAATTCTTCAGAGGTGATATGTTGCCACGATATTTTTGTTCCTCTTACATAATGCTTATTCCTAAGGTAAAGGATCCTCAGTTTTTTGATAAATTTCAGCCGATAAGTCTTTGTAACGTAATCTATAAAATTTTCTCCAAAATCCTTGTTGGTAAGCTTTTGTTGGTGATGGGTGATTTAATATCTTTAGAACAAGGTGCTTTTGTGAAAGGGAGGAGGATTTTTGAAAATATAACGCTTACTCAAGAGATGACAAAATTATTACATAGGCAGGTGAGAGGAGGTAATATAATGCTAAAACTTGATATAAGCAAAGCGTATTATCGAGTGGAGTGGCAGGTGGTAGATCAGATTTTTCGGACTCTTGGTTTTCCAGATTGGTTTTGTAAGTTGATTCAAAATTATATTTCCACTCCATGGTTTTCTATCATGATGCATGGCACTTATAAAGGTTTCTTCAAGTCAAAAAGGAGTTTGAGGTAAGGGGATCCGTTGTCACCGTATATTTTCATCATCATGGAAGAAATTCTTTCAAAATTAATTCAAAAAAAGTTGTCTGAAAAGCGGATTTTACCATTTGCACACCTGTGTGGTGCACCTATTATATCACATTTAATGTACGCGAATGATGTTGTTATTTTTGCTAATGCTGGAAAAAAATCTATTAGTTAGTTAATGGAGGTGATTAAGGAGTATGAAAACTGGACTGGCCAAAGGGTGGATAAAGATAAATCAGCTATTTTTTTCTCAAACAAGTTGGGTGTTCAGAGGAAAAGAGAAATTCTTCAAAAGACTGGTTTTATTGAGGGTAAATTTCCTTTTACGTATTTAGGTGTGCCAATAGTGGATGGTAAATTGAAAGGCTGTCATTTTGACCCTTTAATCCAAAAAATCAGTAAAAGAGTTGAGGGCTGGAAAAGTAGACTATTGTCTCAAGGAGGTCGTTTTTTTTGTTGAGACATGTGCTTTCAAGTATGTCATTGCATTTGTTAGCTGTTCTAAATGTACCGAAACTGGTGATTAAAAAGATACAAGGTATGTTTGCTTCTTTTTTCTGGGGATTTAAGGATGGAAAAGAAAAAATGAAATGGAGGGCTTCGAAGAAATTGTGTGTTCCTGTGGAGGAGGGGAGCATAGGAGTAAGGGACATTTCGGAAGTGTAACGGTCTTTGTTCATAAAGTTTGGTTGGCATTTATTAACGCAAAATTCTTTATAGGCTAGATTTTTTAAAGCTAAATATGTGAAATGAGGACATATTGCTCTTTGCATATCGCATGGATCGGATTCTTCCTTTTGGAGGAAAGTCCTGCAGGGTATGTCTGATCTGTTAAGTAAATCTAAGTGGAATGTTAGAGAAGAAGATGTAAAATTGTGGTATGATAAGTTTCTAGATTCGGGACCTTTATTTGCAGATTGTCCAAATGGTGCACAATCTCATATCAAATTAAAAGATTTGGTTATCAATAATGCGTGGGATGTGAAAAATTTGCAGAGGATTCTGGGATTTTGTAAAGCGGATGAAGTGATGGAAAAGGTGTGAAATCTTAAAAATTCTTTGGACATTCTTTTATGGCTCTCGGAAAAGGATGGTTGCTTTAATACAAAATCTGCATAGGATGTTATCAGAGTTAGAGTTCCAAAATTTGATTGGGCTAAGTGGGTTTGGAAAAAATGGTTACTGAAGAAAATTTCTATCTGTATGTGGAAGGCTGCTTTTGAGTGCCTTAGTGTTGATGAAAAGGTGAGAAGGGTGGGGGTTTCACTTGTTTCGGCGTGCAATTGTTGTGAGATGAAACAATTAGAAGATTTGGAGCATGTGTTAAATAAGGGAGACCTTGCTTCTGAGGTTTGGAGGAAGGTTTCAATGGAGGTAAGTGTTCCTTTTCTTAGGCGTCAAAGTTGGAAAGAAAGAGTCCAAATGTGGTTTAATAGGGCTTCCAGGTTCTCTCAACTGGGCTCATTGATGGGTTTGATTCCTTGTTTAGTAGTTTGGATGCTGTGGAGAAGGAGATGTGTGGCTAGAATGGGAGGAAAATTAAAGAGTATTACTGATGTGTGGCTCTCCATTAAGTATTGGGTGGGGCTTTTGAGTAGGAACATGACGGAAATGGTTCAATTAAAGGATGCTAATTTTCGGATATTACAGAATCTGGAAGTGTAAATTGTGAATAAAAGAATTAAAATTATGCAAAGTGTGAGATGGCTAAAACTGAGGTAAGGGAGGTTGAAACTAAATTTGGATGGGAGCAGCATGGGGAACCCAGGGCCAGCGGGTGGCGGTGGCATCCTTAGAGACCATACAAGTTCTTTTGTGATTGGTTTTTCAAAATATTTTGGTTCTTATTCAAATAATGAAGCTAAATTGAGAGTTGTGTTAAAGGGAATAAAGATTTGCAAACATTTGGGACATACATGTATCGATATTGAATGTGACTCGAATATTGTAGTTAATTGGATAAGAGCCAGGAAGTGCTCCTTGTGGTATTTTTGGGATTTTTGGGAGCAGCTTATTGGTTTATTAGAGGGAATAGATTTTTTGATAAACCATTGGTATAGAGAAAGGAACAAAGTGGCAGATGCCTTGGCTTGACAAAGTGTTATGGGGAGGGATAGTTTGTTTACAAATAGTAGTCAACTCCCTAGAGTTAGCACTGATTTGTATAAATTGGAGAAGATGGGTACAGCTTATATGAGGTATGTTTAGCTGATTTCCTTTTGGTTTTAGCTTATGCTTTATGTTGATTTTCTTTTGTTTTGTTGAGTGAGGTTTGTTTTATAGGTCCTGTTTTGTTTTGTTTTGTTTGGACTTGTAACCTGATTTTTGGCTAGATGTTTGTGTTGTTCTTTGGGAGATTTTTAACGTGTTGTCTTTTGTTATCTCCCATTGATTGTCTTGTAACCATGGTTTTCCTCCGCCAAAAGTGAGGGGTTATCAATAAATAAATAGAGGTACCGCCTTTCTTAAAAAAAAAAAAAAAAAAACGCACTCGTTGAGATTGAAGCGTTAGGTATCGCCATCTCCCAATTTAGCATAATTCGGTTCAATAGCTCTATTACATAAATCCACATATATGCGTAGAAACATCCCCTGAATGGACTAACATCATGTATATATAACCCCCATGATCGAGTTCTGCGGTTCGAAAACTAGACTTAGCCTTGGTTGGCCTACCACCAATGCTAAATCAAATTAACGCATTTGTAAGTACGACTTGTCTCCCCATCCTAATCCAGAAGCAAGAGGGCACTACCCTTCTCGGGTCAAATCGACTATCCATACACCAACACTCTCATAACAGTGTGGCTACACTAACTCATTCACTAGTTACGGTATCGAGTTTTCCATACAACTCGTCCTTTAAGGTGTTTAAACCATAAATTACAATTTCATAATAAAACTGATAGCATGATTATAATTCTCAACATATAATTCACAATAATCTTTTCAAAATTTTCCAACCCTCCACGTGATCAGTATTAAACCATAAAATTCACAAAATTCACATTATTCCCAAAAATTCCATAAATTAGTATAATACTACAACTTTTGTCATTATAATTCCATAAAAATTCCAACATGTTTAATTATACAATAAAAACAAATAAATCATTCTCATGTCACATAATTTATATAATAATTATAATTTTATAAAATAGTTGAGAAATTTTCACAAACATATATTTAGTAAATTTAAATAAAAACATGAATATAATCAATTTCACCTATTTAATTTAATTCCATTATATTCCAAAAAACCCCAATATAATCAAATCCCTGCAGTTTGATTTAATTTCAAAATATTCCCAAAAATCTAATATAATCAAATCTGTACAATTTAATTTAATTCCAAAATATTCCCAATAAACAGATATAATCAAATCCTAGCAGTTAAATTAAACTCGGACATATTCTTAAAATAAAATCTGAACATAGATATAAATAATTTCACATGCTCAATTTAAATCGAGCATATTTTAGTTAATCTAATTAAATTCAATTACTCAAATTTAATCATAAATTTTTTAAAATAAACTTGATATAATTTATTCCTCTTACCTTACTCCTGGAGTGATGCTTACGACATCCAAATGACGAAATTTCTCTAGTTAAAACGTTCAGGAGCAGAGTTAGAACCCGAAAGTGATGTTCGTTTTTCAATTTGACAAAGAGATGGAGGAGAAATTAAGAGAGAGAGAGAGAGAGAGAGAGAGAGAGAGAGAGAGGAGTCTGAGGGGGGAGAGAGAGAGAGAGAACCGTACGGCCAAGAAGAAGGGGGGTTCTTCAAATTGAAATGTTTCCTGATGATTCATATATATATATAATTTTTATTTTATTTTTTTATTTTTTTTTTATTTTATTTTTTTATTTTTTGGGATTATTATATCTAATATCTCGTTGTTCCTCAGTACAACTCAGTAGCTCAGTGGTAAAACACTCGGTTGTTAACTAACTGGTCGTAGGTTCAAATCCTACTTGGGGAGATTTGAGCCCATTTGTGCACGTAATAGAATTCGTGGTAGGGAGTTTGGTCAATGAGACAATCGTTCGGCACACAAAATAAGAGTTTTTTCCCGTTTTAACTTTTTTTAAAAAAAATATATTAAATAATACCTCATTCTGGGAAGTATTTCCCAGAATGACCCTGACGTAATCTCGCTACTCCAAGTAGCGATATTTGACCAAATCTCGCTACTTGGAATAGCGAGATTTACCACGTGTCAACTGGAGAATTATTTTTCTAAAAACAAATCTCACTACTTGGAGTAGCGATATTTTACCACGTGTCAACTGGAGAATTATTTTTCTAAAAACAAATCTCGCTACTCCAAGTAGCGAGATTTTCCACGTGTCAATTTAAGAATTAGTTTTGTAAAAAAAATATTATTTAATATCTATATTTTAAAAAATGATAAATAAGGAAAAAACTCGATTCCTTGTGCTGTGGTGTTTTTTGGTTCATTGGATGGATTGTCTCGGGTGGACAGCCCCAAAATGTGCAAAGTTGGATGGCCCACATCAGCCCAGATTTGTCAGTATCTGATTGGACAATATCAAATGGTTGACAGAGAGCTTAGTCTCTTTGGACGGCAGCAAATTCCAAGATGAGATTTAAAATTTTTTATATAAATAATTACTAAATATGTTTATATACATTATATTATTTTTATTACTTATTAGTATTCGTAATTGATGGATGCTAGCAAAAATAGGATGGTAGGAAATAATGGCTATATGCAGTCTACTGTGCATGCTCTGCAGCAACTGTTCAGAATTCTGACTTGCAGATCACATCCATTATACTGACATGCACAATAAAAATGTAATTCACCTTTTTAGTAATTCATTTCTTAAAAAAAAAAAAGTTTCTTTAATAGGGAGGCCTAAGGGTGGTTATCGCTTGAGAATAATTAAGAAAAAGGAAGAGGAGGTCATCTGTAACACAATTCCTTAGTCCCAATTTTAAGTCTTAGTTACTTTTAAAAATAAAAATAAAAAAATTAAATCTAATTTTGCTGATTTTAGCCTATTTTTTAAAAATATCTTTACTCATATTAATATTTAAATTAGAAGGATCCGACAGTTTCATTTATTAAGTCAAATGACAAAAATACTTATCATAGATAGTGCTGGATCTTGGGGATAATAATAATAATAATAATAATAATAATAATAATAATAATAATAATAATAATAATAATAATAATGCAATTATAATTTTACAAAAAATTCATTAGTATTGTATTGCTGTCCCCTTATGTTTTTGGATCCATTTAAATGTTTATTAAGATCAGGCAAGACAACAAAATTAAGAAGTGTATCCTCATTTCAAAATTGTTTCATATACTATTCAAAATTTTGAATTTAATATTTTTCATATCAAATTTGTATGATATCCCCCCCATAGTACAAGCATGAAGTTATCTTTTACTTTACAAGAATGAAGTTAGACTTGAGTTCATGGACATATTAAACTATATAGAATGTTGAATTCAAGACCATTCAGTGTCAACCTGAAATCTTTAAGAGTTCAGACTTTAGACTAGACCAATGACATAATAAAAAGAATAAATGGCATGAAGTCTTGCATGCATGCCTTTCAGAGATAGCCCCATCACATATCATGATAAAATCAAGAATAAGCCTGCAACCTATAATCCCCAAGACTTCCAGCTTCTAAGCACCAGTCCCATGCATGATGATTAATGGCGCTAAATTATTGAGATTGATCTGCCCTTATCTTCCACATTTAAATTTACCAACAAATGTTCTAAACTTCAATTATAATTTCAGAATGGAGGAAATTTCCCCAACAAATGAGAACCAAGAAGCTCTCCAAACCCCCAGTGAAAAGATAATATATCCATTGTTAGATTACCACTTATAGGAAATACAATAGTTTTTAAAAACCACACAATAAACGCAAGCAACAAGACTAGACCCCAAGACCTCCTGGTAACCAGCTCTAATACCATGTTACGTTATCACTTTACCTAAAAGCTTAAGCTATTATGTTTTGGGACAACAATGTATATCAAGCTTTAACATCCATATCCCTCAATATAAAGGAGACATAAATGAATATAACATTCCATATGTAACTTATGGTTGTATGCCTGTAAATATTTGTGAATGACTAATTGAGAGGCTTCAAAATACAATGAGATGAAAACACGAAGAGAAGTTGTAAAATAAAACATGAATGATCTAAAAGCAAGAGGTGAGTGGGGAAAAGGATGTCTCTAAGGCACCATGTATTTTACAAGAACTTGGCTCTTACTCGGTTTAAGATAGAATGGGATTGTGTTCTCCAACCAGCAACTTAGGTCAAGGCACTCTAGCTTAATAATATAAACAATATTTCAGAAAAAAAAATGCAAAATATAATATATCTTACCGACAGTCCTTCCCCAAAATTTCTTCGCACGTATACTCCGTCAATTCAAGAAAACTATCAGATGCAAATATCTGAACATCAAGGACCATATTGAGTTGATTTCCAGAAAAAAAAAAAAAAAAAAAAAAAAAAAAGTTCACAATATCACAAATTGAATTTGCAAACTAGACATTCCATATTGGTTGTAAAAATACCACTTTACCTAAAAGCTTAAACTGTTAGGTTGTGGGCTAATAATGTATTGCAAGCTTTAGCACTGCCCCATACATGCAGCCCAACGGCACGTGAAGAGATGGACACTTGATAAATAACCCTCATTACAGGGAATACAATAATTTTTTAAACACCACCACGGCAGGCATTAAGACTAGAACCCAAGACCTTTTGGTACCCAGCTCCAGTACCAAGTTAGAATACCACTTTACCTAAATGCTTAAGCTGTTAGGTTGTGGGCCAACAATGCATATCAAACATTAACAGAGGCAAACAAATCAAGCACCATTTTGATGTAGAAACCAACAAGAGCTTGAGAAGAAAGTTAAACAAATATATATTTAAATGTTATGTTCCATTTATTACCGCTATCTGTAGCACAAAGAGAGTCGATGATCCATCAATTTATCATATTGTTTTTTTGATCGAAAAGTAAATATATTGATCAAAATGAGTATTTACATGGAACACTGGGCAGATATAGGGGGGGAAATGAACTCCATCAAAATTACAAGCAATAAAGTTAACACTCAGGATCTTAAGAGAGTCTGAGCAAATGTAGGGACCTTTTGGCCTAATACTGTGTATATATGTTTCTAAATGGTCACAATCAACTCCATTGGAGATATGAATTTTCCTTCAAACCTTTTCCTATTTCTAGCATTCCATATAAGATAAACAGTATAGGCCAAACCAACTCTCTTACCAACCAAAAGGAACAATACAGGTTTCCTTCAAACCCAATACGCCTATCACAAGTAGGTAGTTTATTTATAATTCCCAACGAAAGAGTGAAAGCATGTATAAGGGTACTTCCACTCTTCCAAACCACCATGGACCAAGGAACCGTAGTTCCTTTACTTATCCAGAAGTTATAGCAAATGAAAGAGCTAGAATGATCGAGGTCCCATTCCTCAAAAAGCTGAAACAATGCATCCAGGTGGTTCGCACATCTTCACATAATCTGATTCTTAATTCTATTGAGCTTTTTGTATAGTGAGAATTCATCATTTGATATCCTGGCCTCCCACAGACTTGAACCTTTCAGGTAGATTTGATTGACTCATTTGGACCAGACAAAGCCTTTTTAGAGCGGATATTGCAGAGTGTTTTTGTGAGCAAGGAAAGATGCTAGGCTTTCAGATCCAGCACACCCAGACCACCTATCATTTCACATTCCCTCTCCTTTCCCATCTATAATTGCAAAGTTTTCATTATGGATATTTGGTATTCACATGTGACTTTCTTTGTTCCTTGATCCTTGTAGGCTTTCATGTCAGGGAACATATAATTTGAGCAAATCATATTTGCCTGAAATATTATCACTTGAAAATTCATTAAATAACTTTACTTTCTTATTATAAAAACCAAGAGTTTGTAAGCCTAAGTAGGCCAACAATCTCCCCCTTTTTTATGATTACAAAGAACGAGCAAAGATATAAAATTAAAATTAATGCTCCCCCTATCAATAAGCATAGATTTAAAATAATCTCATTAAGAGACATTAAGACATACGTTCAAAAAATTTGAAAGTTTTAGGATTAAGACATATATATTCATAAAACTCTTCATAGAGCTCGTTACATAAGTTCATAGACTTTGCTCAAATTTCAAAACTGGAAATACTTGGAAATACATAAGCAAATACATACATAAGCCAATACATACATAAGTTCATAGACTTTGTTCAACACATATACTCCCCCTTTTGACATCAACAAAAAGGCATAATACATTTGGAAACTGA
Organism: Malania oleifera; assembly: GCF_029873635.1. Classification (NCBI taxonomy): domain Eukaryota; kingdom Viridiplantae; phylum Streptophyta; class Magnoliopsida; order Santalales; family Ximeniaceae; genus Malania; species Malania oleifera. The sequence goes on along the minus strand of NC_080422.1, from coordinate 105,176,211 downwards.
GCATGTGTAGCAAAAACTTTAAAAGCATCATCTATGTATCAGAATCAGTGTCACTATCTGTAGCAATTCCTTTGCCTTTGGATTGTTGTGAACCTTCTTCTTCTTCTTCTTCTTCTTCTGTGCAACCCACGGTCGACCAAACCTCTCGGACTTTTCAAAATTCCAGTGCTAATCAGGATTAATTTTTTAATTAAATAAATTGGAAAATATCGAGCATGTCCCCAAACGGTCATATTTTTTAGAAATCTATAAATACCCTTTCCATAAGCTTAATTAGTAACTTTGATTAATCAAATTTTCTCTTAAATTTATTTGAGCTATTTTTTTGAATTAAAGTTCCCCTAAACTCTTTTTATTTCAAAAATATTTTGTTGAAGCAAAATTTTAACACACTTTCCTACTCTCTTTGTTTTCTATTCATTTGAAAAAATCCTTTGGAAGAGAGCATTTTATTTGAGCATTTATTCAAATGCATATACTCTCACTCACTCCTTATTTTTTTTAAAAATTGAGCGTAAGTTTAAAGGTTTCTCCCAATTATTTTCTTGATAAATATTTTTGGGGAAACTTTTTGTAGCTTGTGAATCTTTGCACATCTATTGCAAGATTCAAAAGCTCATATTGTATTTATTGAAAAAATGTTTTTGAGCATAAATCCTAACTTCTCCAAACACTTTTATTGCAAATCTTTGTTGGAGAAAATATTTATTTTATATTAGATATTTGAAGCTTTTATTGCATATTTCATTTTACATCAATGATCATATATATTCATTTTTGCAAAAATTTTCTTAAAAGTGAAGACCCTATGTTCTCCTACTTATTGAAAATATTTTTGGAGAAATATTTTATACTGTTTAAATCTTCGAAGTTTTTGTCATATATATCATATTCAAATATTGAAAAAAATTATTTGGAAAACACCCTTACTCTCTTGAGCATAAATCATATCATATGAGAGTGCATTGTAGAGCTTTCATTGTGTACATCTCTACTTATTTGTAAAAGCATTTTTATGTACAAAAATTGTTTTATGTAAAAATTTGGCTCAACCTGTAAATTGAGTTAAGGAGACTCTGCCCCGTAAAGGAATCCCGGTTAGGTGAGTTAGGAGGTGCACCATCCTGTAAAGTGTGTACATCTTGGTTCCACCTAGAAAGTGAACCAAGGTGTCTTTGCTTCCTAAGGAGAACTGATTGTGGCTCAGTCCCGTAATTGAGTTGGGGAGACTTCGCCTTGCAATGTTGCTACCACGTTGTAGTCTTTTAGCTTAAGTGAAAATTGTCCCTCTTGTGGGAGCAACTCCAATTCTTTAACAGTTGCCCAAAGGCCCCTCCAATCTAACGTGCTTGAGATTTCTTTCTAGGTGTTTCCAAGCTAATCCTACCTCTCACATTTTGATCCTATATAATTCATCTACTAGGCCTAGATGATCCTTATCGATCTTGATTACAAGTAAGGGAACACCCTAATGATCTCAGATCAGATAGACTAGTCATTACTCCTCCAATGACTACTACAATTATACTTATGGAGTCTTTTGCTCATATTAAAACTTATTGTTCTTGATGTTGGGAATTAACATGAAATTCCCCAAGTGTCTGCGAGGAAGAAAGTATCAAAGGCTGCAGCACAGAAAAATCGTTAACTGTTACAGAGATATCTGATGGGGAATGGGGGTAGAAGAAAACAAGTAGCAACAAATGCTAAATCGACAGCAACAGCTGCATGAAAGAAAAGAGGACAAGATAATAAGCAGCAGCCTCAGCTAGTAGGCCAGAAGCTGCTGACAGACATTTTGATGCCTGCAGAGAATCCATGTATTTCACCAGAGAAGAAGAGCAGTTCAATGTCCTGCAAGGTAGGTGGTAATGAAGAGAAGGCAGCGAGGAGCTGAGAGAAGGTGAATTTTGATTCTGCTTCTCCTTCAGACGACAATCCCCCTTCGGATTGGTTTCACATTTCCGAATGTTAAACGGTTTCACCCTTCAAGAATCATACAAAATGAGCTAAAATTTGTAAATTATTTTCTTATTCTATGTTATTAACATGTTCTAGCATATAGAGTTGGGACAACACTGTCCTACATTTAATGTTTTTTAACTTTTACTTCTTCATCATATATGTATCCATTATCGATAGGAGTTAATAGAACTTCCTCCTTTACAGATCATAGGTTATTATTTTCGTCTGACTCATGTTTAACGTTCTACATTTTGGATTGTCATTACATTTCTGATTTAATGATTGGTTCTATTGTGCCTTTGCTTAGCATTTGGTTTGTGCATTCAATGATTCCAAAGTATTCCAATGTTTTCCCTCATTTAGTTCGAATTCCATTTCATTGAAGCTGTTCATTCATATCTAAATTCACAACTTGGTATTAATTAACAAAAAATCTTAATTTATATGTAAAATAAGAAGACATACCCTCCTTTCCATATCAATCTTATTATGAACAAAAGATTAATGCTTCATGCGAAGGAATCTATTAGCAATATGTTTGTGGTCAAAACATTAAAATTCTTATGTTCATGAAAATTTTGTATCTTTAGTAACACAATTCTGAAGCATCTGAAAGTCGTAGGATACAATGATGCCACGAACCAACTGTTGTAGAAATACAAATGGCTCGGTATACACTTTTAAGGATTATATTTTTTTTGGTAGTTCTAAAGATAAATCATCATATCATACAGCTTTTTTACTGAGTATACATTTCAACCCTATTCAAGTTGAATTGCACCTAATTGAATTCTTTCCTTTTTCCTCGGGGGCCCATTTGGTGTTACTTTCAATATTGTGAAATTAAAAGTAGAAATAAAACCTAAGAAACATACATAGAGAGACTAAATTATATTTCACAACGTTACATTCACGAGATTTGTATACATTGAACCTATCAAAATACTATACTAATTTCGGCAGAGTCCTGTTTACAAATTGAGCATATCCATCCTCGCACCTGTGCAAATAAAACATTATTCAAATGCAGTTGATACCAGTATGTTCACAACGTTACATGTTTGGAGAATCGTATACATTGAACCTATCAAAATACTATACTAATTTCGGTAGAGTCCTGTTTACAAATTGAGCATATCCATCTACGCACATGTGCAAAGAAAACATTCTTCAAATAAAGTTGATACCAGTATGTTCACAACGTTACATTCATCAGATTCGTATACATTCAACATATCAAATTAGTACACTAAATGATACCTGCTTGTCACTTTACCTATTGCTGCTCTATAGATTCAGAATTAAGAAAATTACATTATGTACAAATGATACTCCAAACAATTACATTATGTACAAATGATACTCCAAACAAGTAGAAATAAAGGACAAATGATATATTCTATACAAATAGATGCTGTACAAATGAAGTCATTAATAAATACATTATGCCCAAATGAATAATGAATAAATACATTATGTACAAATGAAGCTGTAAACATAAATCTGATGTACAAATGAAAGTATGAACTAAATAACAAATACATATATCGGCTACTCGGTACCGCATGGAGGTCGTCTTCGGTGTCGGGGTGGCTGCCGTCTGCTTCTGCCCTCACCTGGCTGCTCGTCCGCATCTGGCGTCCGGTCACGTCGAGGGGCTACATGTATGTCGTCTCCGCTCATACGTACTGGATAATCCCTCTCTAGGTGAAGCGGACGGGGAGCTATGTCGTATGTAGTCTCTAGACGATTCCGAGCTAGCAAGCCGGGTGCGTCCACCTCCTCCGCATCGAGAGGGTCGTCTAGTAAGTACGACATCGACGGTGTCGCGGCAGAGTCAGATCGATAATCCGCCGGTCTACTGGAGGGTCCCACAAAATCAGCAGTTGTCAATGGGGCATACGGTGCGAACGGCCCAAACACATACTCCTCATGTACAATGGGCGGTGAGAAGGCCGGACTCGATGGGCGGCTGGAGGTAGCTACTCGACCATCTCGTGGGGCCGGGGTTCGGCGTGGGGTAGGGATCCGTCGCCTGTCCTTGTAGACAATGTCCAAACCAACTCTCGCTAAATCGCTCACAGCGGGGTCTGATGATAGCGAGTCGACCTAGTGTAATACGTCAGCCTGCAGCATACGAAAATAGTGGTTAAAACATTGAACTACTAATGTAAACGGTAACAAATTAGGTATACGTTTGAGTAAGCGTACGAGGCTCATGTAGACAGCCGCAGTCCTATCTACGAAGTGACGTGTGATCGACCTGTACCACGTGTAATACGGATCCTCCGGACACATCGGACCATCTGCCCGCACTCCCTCGACAATGTAGTCGCGCCTATGTACCCACATACTCACGTACATGGCGTGCTCCGCAACCCAATCTGTGTTCCCCCGACCGCGACCATCAATCTCATGCAAGTCCTCCCCACATACATCGACCCCCGAAGTACAGAAGCAACCAGGAATGCCTTGTCGAAAGCTAAACTGGCGCATCACTCGGTCTGGGAGATGCCACTCGACAATATGAAAACATATGAGTGGCACTCGGGCAACCCAAAGGTCCGACCCAACTGCATAACCAGGTGGTAGGTCGGCAACAATGTCATCAGTGTAGGGCGCCCATACGAACTGTGCGTATACATATAGTAAATGTCAGAGGTGAGACGGGAATATATGCAAATCTTGAAAAATACTATCAATACACATAACCGAGACTACCTCGTGCTCCCAGTGCATGTCCAGCTCGAATCTGTACCAGGGCAGCGTGTGTTGCGCAACATTAGGCGCCAACAACTGATCCCTCCACCTGTACACAATAAAACGTAAGTTAGCAAGGTGTAACCACGACTACGTACTACAACTGAAGGAAATGATTTTAAGTTGAGTTACTAACCTCCACGCGAGTGGAGCTGGGTCAATCAGTCATCCGTCCTCGTCCCTCTGAATAAGACCTCAAACACCGCGGCGCGTAGGAGCTAACAACGTGAATCTCTCCCACGCCCAAACCTGCAATAAGCGGAGTGCTCCTCCGATCTGTGAGTGCGACACATCAGCGGCGCGGCACATCTCCCCGTACAGCTAGGCTAACGTCGCAGCACCCCAACTATAATGGCGTATCTCTCCTCGCTCCGCGAGCAATGGAAGGAACATCAAGTGTGTGTAACTCCTCGAAACCGGAAGCTGATCATCAGTATCAGCCGGAAGCTGGCGAAACATCTCCCCCTTTAGAAACCGCATGCGAATGCGGGCACCAACAAGCTCACCATCTGGAGGCACCACTCCTAACAATCTCTCGCACATGCGGCGAAGTCCTCCCCCCTGACCGACGCCTCCATCCTGTACTGGTCCAGCTGTATGACCAGTGACGGGCAACCCATCAATCGGTAGCCCGAACAACACCACGACATCCTGTAATGTGATAGTCGCCTCCCCGTGCGGCAAGTGGAAAGTGTGTGTCTCTGGCCTCCATCGCTCGACCAACGCGGTCACAAGATGCCAATCCAACTGGATATGGCCAATCTGATATATCCCATAAAAACCCACGTCACATATCCAATCAATAATGCGAGGGTCTACGCCTATCTTATCCTGTACGCTCTGACTGCCCTCTCGGCAATATAACACGTCAGCATGCGAATCGGTCCGCGCTAGACGGGACCGGTGTCGATCGCCCATACACAGTACAGTAGTATTGGACGGCCCTGGATCGATCCTGCAAACAAGCCAGAATATTGACAGCATTAACATAGAAATCATAAGAATTGAGTATCTGTCCCCGGTGCTTTGTATGGTGGAACCGAACAAAAATCTCAAGGTTTATCCTATATGTGTACAAATGAAAATGTCTCACCAAGTTTTCATCTGAACATACACTATTCTTGATTGATGGACACAGTGACTCAATTGCTCAGAAACAAATTGAGCATGGAGCATTCGTGTGTTCACCGAAAAATGAAAGCGGTCTGAGGATTTAACATTTGGAAACAAATTGTTCAGAAGGAAGGAGTAGAATGGCAGCTGAAAACTTGTCGTGACGCGAGGAGTATGAGTACGCAAATCCCGCATAACCTATAAGTTATAGGTCAGTGCGAAGGTCCAGCTGCAACCCCAGGTTGGGTCCTTCTCGGATATCTTGTGCGGTTATGTCCTTCTTGACGGCATATGCTACACGCGATATGTAAAAACCCAAAAAAAAAAAAGAAATATAAAATATTAGTAGATTGATTTCCAAAAAAAAAAAAAAAATTAAAAAAAAAATTAAAAAAAAATTTAAAAAAAATTAATTAATTAAAAAAAATTATTAATTAGTTAATTAATTAATCAGATTTTAAAAGAAAAAGAAAAAAAAATAATTAATTAAAATTTATTTTTATTTTATTAATAAAATATATTATTATTATTAATTAAATATATTATTATTATTATTATTATTATATATATATATATATATATAATCACCTGAAGCTTCAAAGAAGCTTCAGGTGACTTCTCAATTTGATTCACGCCCCCAGCTTTCTTCTTCTCCATTCTTTTCTTTTCTTTTCTTTTCTTTTCTTTCTCTGTAACTCTCTGAGCTCTCCCTCTCTCCTCACGTTCTCTCTCCCTCTCTCCTCGATTTCGCGACGGATTTTCGCCCGATCGAAAATCCGAAGATACCACTCGACTCCATTCGCTGCTGCCGTCATTTCTACTGGAGCGGATCGATGGTAGGAGCGGCGTAAGCGTATTCCCTGGGGTAAGCCATTTCCCCCTTTTTCTTTAATTTCTTGCAAAATATAAGCCCAATTGACGAACAGACACCACCACGAGAATCTATGGATGATTCTCTACAAGTCTAGTGGGACGGAATTCTCGTGGGAGTGTCGGGCCAAAACTCCAAATTTGGGGTGCGGCGATTATTAAGGGGCTTATTTTTAATTAATTAGCATTAATTTAGAAATGCTAAAATATTAAGCATCTGCGACTGAAATAGGATTTCTGAAATTTAGGGCTCGGGTGAGCGCCGCGGGTGTAATTTTGGGAACCACAGGCAAAATTTGGAAAAATTAAGTAGGGATATTAAATAATAGTTTAAATATTAATTTGAGGTATATGGAGCCTAAGGAAGGCTAGATGAGTATTATTTTGGAGAAATAGATTAATTAATCTGGGGAAAAATGTAAATTGCAGGAATTAAATTTCGAGCGCTAAGGGCGTGAAATTTTGGGTCCTAAGGAATTTCTCAATAGTCAGGTAAGGGAATAAACTAAAGCAGTAATTTTTCATACAAATTATTATTGATTATGAGTAAATTTATTTTCAGAAAAGCATATGTTATATTGTGTATTACGCATGAAATGTACGATTGGGAAAATACTGCTATGATGATTAAAATGTATATGTATGTATGAGATGTAAATAATTCACGTTTTTAGAATATGAAGTATGACTTTTAACAGCATATGTGTGGCATGAATATTATTTTATGTGAAATGTATTATGATGTGAAAGATTTTACGAACCAAACATGATTTCAGGCATTTATGAAAATATGAGTTATGTTGTGATGGTTTTGACGATTGTGTGATAAATGAGGTATTTTCAGTATATATATATATACCTGAAACAATTTTGGCGCGAGGCTATATATTTATGTTATCGGCACGAGGCCGTATTTATGTTTTTGGCGCGAGGCCATATATTTATGTTATCGGCACGAGGCCGTATTTATGTTATCGGCACGAGGCCGTATTTATGTTATTGGCGCGAGGCCACGTATTTATATTTTCGGCACGAGGCCGTATCTATGTTTTCGGCACGAGGCCGTAATGATGTTACGTATGATCATGTATTATATGTTTTCATAACCAGGATGTTAGTTTAGTTCAGACCAGGAGCTCGGTACCGTAGCTATGGGTTCATTTTGGCACGAGGCCTTATTAGTGCTACCGTCCCACGAGGGGATGGGAGATGGATAGTCGATGTGGCTTTCAGTAGAGTGTGGACGTCCACCTGGCAGTCCGGACCAGGGTGTGGCGAGCTCATCGTACTTACAGACATATTTGATTCGGCAGTGGTCGGCCAGCCATTATCGGGTCCCGCCTTCGGGCTGCACAACCCGTCATGGGGGGTAATACATGACACTAGCTAGCTATTCATCCTGTGTTTATTTTTAGTACTACAGTTATAACAAATGAATTTATGTATGATATGAATTATTAACAGATGTGAAAATATATGTTTACCCAGTACGATATGATGATGTTTATGGAATTATGAAATGTACTATATACGTATAAATGCATTAAATATTCATGTTGCCACACAGCTGTATTTAGTTTATTTTCCCTTACTGAGAAGTGTCTCACCCTCAATATTATTACATTTTTCAGGAGTCCCTGAGAGACCGGCGGGTCAAGGCCGCCGTTGAGATTAGTGAGATTACCCCGTGAGGAGGGTAAGATTTTGTACTAGGGTTAGAATTATTTTGTGTTTGACCCTAGAGATATTTTGATGTATGTGAGGATGTATAGAATGCTCTGGTATTATATTTTATGACTGGATGTTTGAGATTTTATGTGTACTGCTGCTAGGTTTTCCGCTGTGTATGACAGGTGTCCCCGCTACCCACGGGTTCGGGTTGACCATTTTATTTAGTATGTGATATTTTATGTTAAGAAATTGAGGGACGTTACATTTGGTATCAGAGCCTAGGATACTAGGTTCTGTAGACTCTAGAATGCAGCAGTATTAACACCAGAGTATAGGATAAGGGAACTTGAGGTTTGGTTTTGTAGTCTAGATGCAGGACTTCCGTGGTGATTTGTATGATTTTCCTGGGGTGACGATTTCAGGAAATTCATTGTAAACTATCGTCGGGTTGGGTATCTAGATTTCAGGATTGAACCTTGAATTAAGATCAAGAGTGACGAGTTAATTAGGAAAATATGCCATATGAGTTGAGTGATATGTATAGAGAATGAGGTTTTAAGTTAAGTTACATGTTTTTCAAGATGGACCTTGGTGGCAATAGTGCCCACACCAGTGGGAGTGAGGGTGCTGGATCCTTGAGTGCTGCGGGTAGTGACTTAGATGCAGTCTTACGCAGCGTAGCACAGCAGGTTATGGCATAAATTGCCAGGAGTTCGAGAGAACAGAGTGGTCCGTCTGTAGGCCACGGTTGTACGATCGAGAAGTTCATAAAGATGAATCCTCCAGCTTTCTCAGGAGGAACGGACCCCGCAGTTGCTGAGAATTGGGTGCAGGAGATGGAGAAAATATTTGCAGTACTACAGTGTTCGGAGGAGCAGAAGGTGCTGTTTGCCACCTACAGACTGACTGGAGAGGCCGAGAGATGGTGGTCAGCAGTGAGATTGTTAGAGCAGCAGAGGACTACCTGTAGAGATGACTTGGGAGCGATTTAGAGAGATATTCTTCGACAGGTATTTTTCAGCCTCTTCCAGGGAGGCTAAGATTACAAAGTTCCTGAATCTGAAGCAGGGACAGCTGTCAGTACAGCAGTACGCGGCGAGGTTCATCGAGCTATCTCGTTTCGCCCCGTACATTATTCCAGATGAGACGAAGAAGGTACGACAGTTTGAAAGAGGCTTGAGGAGAGAAATTTACAAGCAGGTATCGATATTGAAGTTGCAGGACTTCACCGAGTTGGTTGAACGAGCCACTATAGCAGAGATTGGTGAGCGATTGGAGGCTGAGGAGCAGGGGCAGAAGAAGAGATCCATACCTTCTGATTTCCAGCAGGGAGCTGACCGTGCTGCGTGGAAGAAAGGTGGCTATTATAGGGACCGGAGACAGAGGACAGGGAATCGCGGTTTCCAGGGTACACAGCCATCTCCCGCTTGCCCTTCTTGCGGGAAGAGACACCTAGGAGAGTGTCGTGCTGGGCAAGGTGTCTGCTACAGGTGCGGGGAGCCAGGACATATGATGAGGGAGTGTCCGACACAGATTGGTATTGTTCCTAGACCTGCACGAGGAGGTTACGAGGCACCACGAGGAGGCCAGCAGAGGAATACGGCCCCAGCCAGAGTTTTTGCTTTGACACCGGGCGACGCTGAGGCGGCAGGAGATGTGGTGACAGGTACTGTTTCAATACTGTCATTGAAAGCTACTGTTTTGTTTGATTCTGGGGCGACGCATTCATTTATCGCCTGGGATTATGTTAAATTGTGTGGGTTTGAGCCTCAGCAGTTAGAAATTAGTTAGTCTGTTGCTACGCCAACTGGGACCGTAGGGGTGTGTAGGAAGGTACTCAGGGACTGTCCAGTGGATATTCTAGGGAGGTATTTGTTAGCTGATCTGGTGATTTTAGACATGCATGGGTTTGAGGTAATCTTGGGCATGGATTGGCTAGCTGCCCACTATGCTAGCATTGATTGCCATCAGAGAGTGGTAGTGTTTAGACCTCCAGAGGGACAGGAGTACAGATTCGTGGGATCACGTGTGCGCACCCCACCTCAGTTATTATCTGCTATTCAGGCGTGTAGATTGCTATCAGAAGGTTGTCACGGATATTTAGCCTATGTGAAGGCTGTATCAGAAGGGGAATTGAGGGTGGAGGATATCCCAGTGGTGAGAGATTTTCCTGATGTATTTCCAGAGGATTTGCCGGGACTACCTCCTGATCGTGAGGTAGAGTTCGTTATTGATCTGGTTCCGGGGACAGCACCGATTTCGAAGGCGCCGTATAGAATGGCACCGGCAGAGCTGAAAGAATTGAAAGAGCAGTTGCAGGAGCTGTTAGATGAGGGGTTCATTCGGCCCAGTGTGTCACCCTGGGGAGCACCAGTTTTGTTTGTGAGGAAGAAGGATGGCTCGATGAGATTATGCATCGACTATCGAGAAATCAATAAAGTAACTATCAAGAATAAATACCCGCTCCCGCGTATTGATGATTTGTTTGACCAGTTACAGGGGACACAGATCTTTTCGAAGATAGATTTACGCTCCGGGTATCATCAGGTGAAAGTCAGGGCCGAAGATGTTCTGAAGACGGCATTTAGAACACGGTATGGTCACTATGAATTTCTAGTTATGCCGTTTGGGTTGACGAATGCTCCTGCGGTGTTTATGGATCTTATGAACAGGGTTTTTCACTAGTACTTGGATCGGTTTGTGGTAGTATTTATTGATGATATACTGGTATATTCGAAGAGTGCAGAGGAGCATGAGGAGCATTTGAGTATAGTGTTACAGGTGCTGCGAGAGAAGAAGCTATATGCAAAACTCAAGAAGTGTGAGTTCTGGCTGGAACAGGTTACCTTCCTTGGACACGTTGTATCCAAGGGTGGTATTTCTATTGATCCGAGTAAGATTGAGGCGGTAGTTGACTGGGTACGACCAAAGAACGTGCACGAGATCAAGAGTTTCCTAGGATTGGCTGGGTACTACCGCAGGTTTGTTGAGGGCTTTTCTCGATTGTCAGGCCTGTTGACCAGATTAACTAGGAAAGGAGCGAAGTTTGAGTGGTCTGATGAATGTGAGCAGAGCTTCCAGGAGTTGAAGCAGCGACTCATCACTGCGCCTGTGTTGACAATTCCTTCAGGAGAAGAGGGGTTCGTAATTTACAGTGATGCGTCCCATAAAGGGCTCGGATGCGTGTTGATGCAGCGGGGGAGAGTGATAGCCTATGCCTCACGACAGTTGAAAGAATATGAGAAGAACTACCCTACCCACGATCTGGAGTTGGCGGCGGTTGTTTACGCGCTGAAGATTTGGAGGCATTATCTATATGGGGGTAGGTGTGAGATATTTACTGACCATAAGAGTTTAAAGTATTTCTTCACGCAGAAGGAATTGAATATGAGGCAGAGGAGATGGTTGGAACTAATAAAAGATTACGACTGCACTATTAGCTACCACCCGGGAAAGGCTAATGTGGTTGCTAATGCTTTGAGTCGGAAATCAGTGGAATCATCTGTATCTGCAAGGGAGATTCAGCATCCGATTCAGATGGATTTGGAGAGGCTTGGTGTGGAGCTGGTAGAGGGCGATCACCAGGTGTTCATTGCTGACTTGGTTTTGCAGCCGACTCTACAGGAGAGGATTAAAGCAGCTCAGAGGAATGATGCAGAACTAGTAGAGCTTATGCGAAAGGTACAGGATGGTCAGGAACCAGAGTTCAGCATTTCAGATGATGGAGCTCTGAGGTTCCATACCAGGTTATGTGTTCCTGCCGATCCGAGATCAAGAAAGTCATTCTGGAGGAAGCACATCGATCCCTATATACTGTACATCCGGGTAGCACTAAAATGTACAGGGATCTCCGAGATTCCTTCTGGTGGAGCAACATGAAGAGGGAGATAGCTCAGTTTGTGGGTCAGTGTTTGACATGCCAGCAAGTGAAGGCTGAGCATCAGAGACCAGCGGGATCGTTACAGCCACTCCACATTCCTGAGTGGAAGTGGGAGCATATAGCGATGGATTTCGTCTCAGGATTACCGCCAGCATTGCATGGACAGGACGCTATTTGGGTAGTGGTGGATCGATTGACGAAGACTGCCCACTTTTTGCCGATTAGAGTTAGCTACTCCATGGACAGATTGGCTGAGTTATACATCCAAGAGATAGTTAGACTCCACGGCGTCCCAGTGTCCATAGTTTCAGATAGAGACCCATGGTTTACATCTCGTTTTTGGAAGAGTCTACAAGGGGCCATGGGTTCTCAGTTGTCGTTCAGCACAGCTTTTCATCCTCAGACAGATGGACAGACAGAGAGGACGATACAGATTTTGGAGGATATGCTGCGAGCATGTGTGCTGGATTTTGGAGGTCGTTGGATGCAGTATTTGCCATTAGTTGAGTTTGCGTATAACAACAGCTACCAGGCCAGCATTGGGATGGCACCATATGAGGCACTGTATGGCAGGAGGTGTTGATCCCCATTGTACTGGGATGAGGTTGGTGAGAGACAGGTATTGGGGCCAGTGCTGATACAGCAGACTCAGGATAAAGTCAGACTCATCAGAGACAGAATCAGGACAGCGCAGAGCCGGCAGAAAAGTTATGCTGATACTCGTCGGCGAGAATTGGAGTTTGACATAGGAGATCACGTGTTCCTGAAGGTGGCACCGCTGAAGGGTGTTATGAGGTTCGGGAGGAAGGGTAAGCTGAGCCCTAGGTATATTGGACCATTCGAGATTCTTGAGAGAGTGGGTCCAGTTGCCTATCGTTTGGCATTACCACCGGTCCTATCTAGGATCCATGACGTATTCCACGTTTCTATGCTGATGAAATACGTCCCAGACCCCTCCCATGTGATTAGATATGAAGCACTGGAGTTGGGTGATACTTTAGCTTATGAGGAAGTGCCAGTGCAGATTCTTGACTGGAAGGAACAGGAGTTACGAACGAAGAAGATTCCACTGGTAAAAGTTCTGTGGCGCAACCATGCCATTGAGGAAGCTTCTTGGGAACTAGAGGATCAAATGCGCCAGAGATATCCGCACTTATTCAGTGGAGTTTAGAGCTGAGTCAGTCAAGTGAATGGAATAGTGTTGTAGTTTTTATTTGTGTAGTGTAACGTGAGATAGATAGAGTTTTTAGTTTTGAAACGTGAATGGTTTTGGGAGAATTTTGAATAGTTGTAATCTCTTAGAGCCCTCGTTGTAACCACGGTATTCCTCCGCCATAAGTGAGAGTAATCAATAAAAATTAGAAGTGCTTTCACTAAAGAAGGGAAATAGGGAAATGGCAAATTTCGAGGACGAAATTTTTATAAGGAGGGGAGAATGTAAAAAACCCAAAAAAAAAAAAAGAAATATAAAATATTAGTGGATTGATTTCAAAAAAAAAAAATTAAAATTAAAAAAAATAAAAAAAAAATTAATTAATTAAAAAAAATTATTAATTAGTTAATTAATTAATCAGATTTTAAAAGAAAAAGAAAAAAATAATTAATTAAAATTTATTTTTATTTTATTAATAAAATATATTATTATTAATATTAATTAAATATATTATTATTATTATTATTATTATTATTATTATATATATATAATCACCTGAAGCTTCAAAGAAGCTTCAGGTGACTTCTCAATTTGATTCACGCCCCCAGCTTTCTTCTTCTCCATTCTTTTCTTTTCTTTTCTTTTCTTTTCTTTCTCTGTAACTCTCTGAGCTCTCTCTCTCTCCTCACGTTCTCTCTCCCTCTCTCCTCGATTTCGCAACGGATTTTCGCCCGATCGAAAATCCGAAGATACCACTGGACTCCATTCGCTACTGCCGTCATTTCTACTGGAGCGGATCGATGGTAGGAGCGGCGTAAGCGTATTCCCTGGGGTAAGTCATTTCCCCCTTTTTCTTTAATTTCTTGCAAAATATAAGCCCAATTGACGAACAGACACCACCACGAGAATCTATGGATGATTCTCTACAAGTCTAGTGGGACGGAATTCTCGTGGGAGTGTCGGGCCAAAACTCCAAATTTGGGGTGCGGCGATTATTAAGGGGCTTATTTTTAATTAATTAGCATTAATTTAGAAATGCTAAAATATTAAGCATCTGCGACTGAAATAGGATTTCTGAAATTTAGGGCTCGGGTGAGCGCCGCGGGTGTAATTTTGGGAACCACAGGCAAAATTTGGAAAAATTAAGTAGGGATATTAAATAATAGTTTAAATATTAATTTGAGGTATATGGAGCCTAAGGAAGGCTAGATGAGTATTATTTTGGAGAAATAGATTAATTAATCTGGGGAAAAATGTAAATTGCAGGAATTAAATTTCGAGCGCTAAGGGCGTGAAATTTTGGGTCCTAAGGAATTTCTCAATAGTCAGGTAAGGGAATAAACTAAAGCAGTAATTTTTCATACAAATTATTATTGATTATGAGTAAATTTATTTTCAGAAAAGCATATGTTATATTGTGTATTACGCATGAAATGTACGATTGGGAAAATACTGCTATGATGATTAAAATGTATATGTATGTATGAGATGTAAATAATTCACGTTTTTAGAATATGAAGTATGACTTTTAACAGCATATGTGTGGCATGAATATTATTTTATGTGAAATGTATTATGATGTGAAAGATTTTACGAACCAAGCATGATTTCAGGCATTTATGAAAATATGAGTTATGTTGTGATGGTTTTGACGATTGTGTGATAAATGAGGTATTTTCAGTATATATATACCTGAAACAATTTTGGCGCGAGGCTATATATTTATGTTATCGGCACGAGGCCGTATTTATGTTTTTGGCGCGAGGCCATATATTTATGTTATCGGCACGAGGCCGTATTTATGTTATCGGCACGAGGCCGTATTTATGTTATTGGCGCGAGGCCACGTATTTATATTTTCGGCACGAGGCCGTATCTATGTTTTCGGCATGAGGCCGTAATGATGTTACGTATGATCATGTATTATATGTTTTCATAACCAGGATGTTAGTTTAGTTCAGACCAGGAGCTCGGTACCGTAGCTATGGGTTCATTTTGGCACGAGGCCTTATTAGTGCTACCGTCCCACGAGGGGATGGGAGATGGATAGTCGATGTGGCTTTCAGTAGAGTGTGGACGTCCACCTGGCAGTCCGGACCAGGGTGTGGCGGGCTCATCGTACTTACAGACATATTTGATTCGGCAGTGGTCGGCCAGCCATTATCGGGTCCCGCCTTCGGGCTGCACAACCCGTCATGGGGGGTAATACATGACACTAGCTAGCTATTCATCCTGTGTTTATTTTTAGTACTACAGTTATAACAAATGATTTTATGTATGATATGAATTATTAACAGATGTGAAAATATATGTTTACCCAGTACGATATGATGATATTTATGGAATTATGAAATGTACTATATACGTATAAATGCATTAAATATTCATGTTGCCACACAGCTGTATTTAGTTTATTTTCCCTTACTGAGAAGTGTCTCACCCTCAATATTATTACATTTTTCAGGAGTCCCTGAGAGACCGGCGGGTCAAGGCCGCCGTTGAGATTAGTGAGATTACCCCGTGAGAAGGGTAAGATTTTGTACTAGGGTTAGAATTATTTTGTGTTTGACCCTAGAGATATTTTGATGTATGTGAGGATGTATAGAATACTCTGGTATTATATTTTATGACTGGATGTTTGAGATTTTATGTGTACTGCTGCTAGGTTTTCCGCTGTGTATGACAGGTGTCCCCGCTACCCACGGGTTCGGGTTGACCATTGTATTTAGTATATGATATTTTATGTTAAGAAATTGAGGGACGTTACACGATATGTTTCCGACCTTCCCGAGCATCCATCTCGTTATGTATACGTAAGCTCCTAGGCCGACCTTTATGTCAAGCGTATGTAGGATTTGCCTGCAAGTTTGACAACGAGCAAGTTGGCCAATATGCCTCATGCATGATTGGATAAAATTCTGCAGCATATGTTGCATATTGCTCGGCAGTGCTCCAATATGGCTCAACAAACTGGCTCGCATTTAGCCGTGTCTCAGCACAGGCTGCAAGAAGGTGCGAGCAGGGATAGTGTAAAGATTGCCACTTCTCGCAGGAGCATTCGCGCCTCTGGATGCTTAAAGTTTGGACATTGTTTCCTTTATGGGGTCCCCGCTGCGCGGTTGTGATGCTAAAAGTACCCCTAGACCGGTTGAACGTCATGACTCGTTGTCCGGTCGCCTTCAGCTTCCTTCTTTCCATCGCTAGCAATATATGCGGAGTTAACGTATTTCCTCCAGATATTGCGTTACGAGCAGACTCCCGTCAGCTATTAAAGTAATGTGCAACGCAATAAAATGTTAGTTGCACGAGAGCCGTTATGGGAAGGCTATGTGCGCTTTTTAGGACAACGTTGAAACATTCGACCAGGTTGGTGGTCATGTTTCCATACCTCTTTCCACCGTCGTGGCACTGAGTCCACATATGAGGAGGGATCTGATCGAAGAACGACTTGGCTGGCTCTCCACCCTCGTCGAATATCCTCTCCATCCAGGTGTCAAATTTTCTCACCTGATGCTCCCTTCCGGCTCGCTCAGCCATTCGCTTCATATTGACACTCCGCATTTTCGTATTAAAGTTGCTGACGACATGTCGAAGGCAAAATCGGTGGTGCGCACATGGTGGTTGCCAATCAGGATTGTGCTGCACCGCAACGATAATCCCTGGATGTCGATCTGATATGAGGCAAATGTCGTCCCTGTCGGTAATCAAACGCAGATAACACAGAAACCAATTCCATGTGTCGAGGCTTTCCTCTTACACAATAGCGAATGCAAGGGGAAATATTTGCCTATTTGCATCGGGGCACGTTGCAATAAGGAGTTTGCCTTTGTACTTACCGTACAAGTGTGTCCCGTCCACACATATAACGGGAGGGCAGTGACGAAAACCCTGAATAGATGCTGCAAATGACCAAAATACAGATACGAAGGTTGCGCTGTTAGTGCTACCTGGAACCGGAGTTGACCTCCACCTGACTGTAGTCCCAGGATTGTACGCGCGCATCGCTTCCATCCACTTCAGTAATGTTTCATACGATTTCTCCCGATCACCGAAGACTTGGGCTATTGCCTTCTGTTTGCCCAACCAAACCTTCTTATAAGATATTGAATACCCGAATCGATGATCAATGAACTCCTTCAATGTGGCGATCGACGTCGACGCATCTCCCCTGATCATATTCACTATCTTCAAAGCAATGAGGGACGACGTGATTTGGTTATGGTCCTACGATATAAGTTCATTCAGACACATATGCAGACCACTATATTTGGTGATTTCGAAAAAACGGTGTATCATCCGATACATGGCACGCAATCTCCACGCGCAATCGTGGTCCTTACACCTAGCAACCCACAACTCAGGAGTAGATCGCACCACATGGAAGTCATGGTGGGTGCGAGCGTGATATATTTGCACTGCGGCGATCAGCTGATCCTTCGAACCGAAGAGCATCCCCTTACTCAACTCAGAGGATTCTTCCCAACGAGTGACGCGTATGGGAAGCTCATCGACCGCAGTTAAATCTGCAGCAGCTAGGTCAATATGACCGTACATCGGAAGCTCGCCGATGAATTGCGCATCAAACGTTGCGTCGTCCGTGTCATGGTGAGGTAAGTTCACATCATCGAGGACATCATTTAACCCTTCACCCATTTCCTGCTCGTGCATGTGTTCGTCTTCAATATGAACATCATTCGTAATGTTCATGCCCTCGTCCAATGCGTCGTTCGCAATGGCAAACAACGATGCTGGTACCGCACTCGGGACGTCTTCGCAACCTCCTTGCGGAAACGTGTGAGGAACAGGTGCTTCGTACTCCGACGGCTGGAATGACGATCCCGGATATTCGTTAAAATCGACCGTGGACATAGCACGAACCTCCCCACCAACATCGACCTGATGTGTTTGTTCGGTGTCTTCACCGACTTCACCCAATTGCTCCACGGGCTCATCTGGTTACCTAACTGCAAGTACACCCACTTGAGGAATAGTCTCGATATACAATTGCATCGTTAAATATGTCTCACCGACACAGTGTGCGTCCAATACAATGCGCAACCCATAATCATCTGATATCGGAACAACCTCGTAGAACGCTGTATTTTTTAACTCTCACGTAGGGTATCTTGCGGTCACCCACAATGCATATTGATTTGGATCAATATGCAAATATTTATATATCTTCGTATATAATTTACTTAATTTACACCTACGGCCAATTCGAATAAGTCGAACTGGCCGACTACTATACCTAGCACCATCTAATGCGGTTATAATGTTCTCCCCTATATATAAAAATATCGTGATTGGATCACTGCTTGAGCTTCCTGCCATTTAGATCGGTGATCGGGAAATAAAACAAACCTATGCAAGACAAAATTATATGTATAAGTGATGTGTAAATGAGACGAAATAACTAATAACTATAAACCAAATAGATGTATACAAATTCTAATGAATGAATGAACTTAGAGTTTGGACCTAACTTTCCGACCAAGAAAATAAATAGATGAATTCAGCGTCTATAAATAAACAACATGAATATGTATTGATTTTCCCCATATGACATATACTTCGGATTTTCCCAAAATTGTAATTCAACCTAGAATCCAAAGAACTATGAAATGGTGCTCTTAAGAGTAATTTTTCCAAAATGGTACTTTGTACTCTACCTCATTATGGGTTGGGTTGCCACTTAATTTGAAGTTCAATTTTGTTAAGTAGCCTTTTGAGGATTCATTGCTAATCTAAACAGTCATACTCAAAGGAGTTGAAGGGATCTTTTGGAAAAATGTTACTTAGGACGCATAACATCCCGATTCATGAAATGGGAATGGGATTGTCTTATGGTAAGTGCTTTAAAATGTGAACACTACATTTATATCGATATATTGGTGAAAAATACATAAATTTGGGGAGGAAAAAACTCATTACTACTCTCCTCTAATAATGTGACCTTTTAGCTATCATCTCTACAGTGTTCCCAGTCAGCGTCATCGACGATGACTAGTTGAGGCCGGCTTCACCCTCGTACCTTGGATCTTTAATGGTGCTCTGTCGACTGTGGCCTCCTCAGACACCCCCCACCCTAGGATCTTATACATATGGGGATTATCTCATGATGAATTCCCCACCTTATCTGCTCTTACTTCCTTTGGATATTTTTATTTATTTATTTTTATTTTAAATATAATTTTTGTAAGTTTCAGTTTTTTAGTGTGATTGGTGAACTAAATTATTAGGTAATTTTGATAAAGCATATTAACTTAGACAAAGACACTAATCTTCCCAAAAATTTGATAAAAAGACAATCACATATCCTAAGGTTTCAAGAATTTTAAATATTATACCAGGAGTTTTAAGAATTTTTAGAACGTGACGTTTCAAGAATTTCAATGATCTCTCTTGAGATTTGTTAAAAATGCACAAATCTCACTTTACAATTTGCAAAAAGACAAGTTTTTTTTTTTAAGATAAATTTCATTTTCTTTTGACAAACATCAAATGAGGTTTTTAACATTTTTGATACTTTAGGAGACGTTCGTGACATTTTTGAAATTTTAGCAAAGATATTTGTCTTTTAAGCAAACTTAAAAAAAATGAATATCTTTTATCCCATTAATTATTGTATTCTAGTAATGATAAGAGAGGGAGAGGGGACTTAATCCCGTCACTAGGACCTCTTATTTGACAATAAAAATTCACAAATGATACTCCTTATATTATAATTATAAAGTTCTATTCTAATCTATTCCAAATGTTACAAACATGCGGTTCAACTTGAACTTTATTATGTGGTATGAGTTTGATTCATTAGGAATTGAAACTAAAATTCAAGGAAAATTAAAGCTTGAAATTAAATATAAGAAACATCAAAGGCATTTGTATATATATACTCTATGCGTTATCTATGAAATATATCATAGGCATTACATTCTTAAATGAGCTAAAATTATTAAAGTTTGTGTAGGAAATAAAATAAGTAAAAATTTAAATTTTAAATTTCGTTAACTCATAGAAAAGTATATGCACTTAATACGATAAATGACAATACAATTTATAATTACAATATGCACTCACATTAACTCAAAGCATCAATTAAAACCATACAATTTACATGTTATTGAAAAACTTTAGTGGATGTGCCCAATTATATTAAAAACAGTAGAAGAAAATTCAAGGATTGAATAACAAAATTTCCCATTTTGAAAGTAAACCATATGATCTAATTATAATTGCACAATTATATTCAAAAGAGTATAAGGAAATTCAACAAATTTAGTGAGTGGAGGAAACTTCAACAAATTCTAGGGCAGGAAAGATAATACATTTTACAATGAAACAACAATTCAAAAAAAATAAATAAATATTGAACAACAGTTTGAATGGAAAAAATAAAATATTATCAGCAAAAAATTAAATTTAAATACCCAAACAATGAAATACAAATAAAATATTATCAGCAAAAAATTAAATTTAAATACCAAAACAATGAAATACAAACCTTAAGAGTAATGTTTGTTCACGAATCTTTTAACACAAATCACAAACTCTCTCGGATTATCAAAGCTTTGGATGAAATAAAAATAATTTAAAAATCTATGCACTGAACATGGAAAACATAACTTACCCCATCTCCTTATATAACTTTCGATTTGATGAAGCACGCAACGGTCACCTGCTCCGCAGTCTTCCTTCAACGATAACCTGCTCGACTTTGCAACAGGTACTCTGTTCGCGCAAAAAAGGAGGAAGAACGGGCGAGGTTATTCTGAAGCAAATCTCGCTACTCCAAGTAGCGAGATTTGCAACGCGTCGAAAGCTGGGTGGAGGTAATTCAAAAGGCGGTTGGCAGAACATTAATTATCCCAACAAAATCTCGCTACTTGGAGTAGCGAGATTTACCACGCATCAAATGGCGATTGGCAGAGATTTACCACGCGTCGAAAGGCAGCTGGCAGAGCATTAATTCTCCCAATTAAATCTCGCTACTTGAAGTAGCGAAATTTGCCACGCGTTAGCACGAGCCCTTCAGTCAAAAGTAAATATCGCTACTCCAAGTAGCGAGATTTGGTTAAATATCGCTACTTGGAGTAGCGAAATTACGTCAAAGTCATTCTGGGAAATACTTCCCAGAATAAGGTATTATTTAAT
Source organism: Malania oleifera (assembly GCF_029873635.1). Classification (NCBI taxonomy): domain Eukaryota; kingdom Viridiplantae; phylum Streptophyta; class Magnoliopsida; order Santalales; family Ximeniaceae; genus Malania; species Malania oleifera. The sequence goes on along the minus strand of NC_080422.1, from coordinate 105,154,645 downwards.
CTATTCTTTTAAAAAAAAGTTAAAACGGTAAAAAACTCCACAAAATAATGTAGCAAAAAAGCAGAGATTTGATAAGGGATTCTCATTTAAACCTCAAAATATTATCAAGTACATTTCCAACGAAGAAAAAACATATGGCAAAGAGAAGAAACCAAGAAGCATCTGTAATCATGGTCGGTTCACTCAACATGAAAGAGAAACCAGAAGACCAAATGACACAACCAGCAGATTACATACAAACATTTTCAGATAACTACAAACTTGCTCATGCTCCATCATCCGCATGGAAACACCCCGGGATGGAGACGCCGCATCCAAGGCTCATTAGAAGACATCGGGATGGAAACGCCCGGGTATGGAGCTGCTTTGGTGAGCCTGCTTGAGGTGCATTGACAGTGCATAATTATTCACCTGGCGGGGCATCAGAAACATAGGTCATCAGATGCCAGCATAAGGAAACTTCATAATGATAGGATGCAAGGTTTAAGAGTCAACATGACTGATTGCAGTGGGTTCTAAATTATGCAAGATAAACAAATTTATGATTGCTAAATGTGTTGATGACAAATGCATATCTAACTGTAATGCCCTAGGTCACAACCACTAGCCAAGGAATTTTTAAGCTTCGCAACAAGCTCGAAATGTACAAGCCACACAAATTATGATTGCTTGTAATAGGCATACTCAATCCACACAAGTATTCCTGACAACTTATAAGGAACTGAGAATCAGACATCACATCATCTCTCCCTCTCTCATATGTGGTACTCTCAACATGCCACATTGTAAACCCATATCACAGGACCAGTCGTTGCCAAGCGGGACATAGATTCACTCTATTGTCCAAACCCTTTAATAACTTGCTTTCGTGCCACATGTCACCCATGTGGTAAACATCAGCAAAATAACACCCAGTTAATGTGACAATGTTTTGTAATGGCCGTGGGTCAAACCAAATAATCCAAGAACTTTTTGGCTGGGCACCTAGTAGAAAATTCTTAAGCCAAGTTTCTTAATCGTAGGTTTGCACAAAGCTTCACACAAATATTCCATCCACAAATGTGTGGGATTGGGAACGAGGCATCGCACGTTTCCAATTTGCTCAAAAAATAATATGTAAAATGAATTAAAGCATCTGATCAAAACACTGAAACATAAAGTTGCAGATATGGTTTATGACTGCCTGACCTCTAGAGTTCTCAACTGATCCTGGTACTGAGACACCAGCTGCTTCAAATGCTGCAACTCCTGGCTCCTCTCATCATACTCTTTTTGCCGTTCATGTTGAATAGAAACAGCTCGCTTAAGGATCGTGTTTTCCTGAACCAGAGCTTTCATTTGTTCCTTCACCATCATATTTTCCTATGACAAAGGAAAACCAGCATAACAATAACCCCTTTAAAAACTAGATCTTATTAACTGTGCCCCAAGCATCACCTCTTGCAAATTAAATACCCCACAATGCATGTACACATAAAATAACAAGGGCAGCAACAATATATTTGGAACTGTGGCTTATGTTAAAGGAACAAATAAACAACCTCGTGAAAGCACTGAGCTGCCTCCGCACCTGCACGTGCATAGATGGACTTCTCCAAAACCTCAAGTGCTCTTAAGGCACGGGCTCTAGCATCATCCATGTTTGAGGCACTCATCATTTCTCTGACAAAGAGCTCCACCCAATCTGCACCATCAACAGGGAGATTCTTTGGAGCTGACGGGTCCTCGGCAGAGACATCCTCTTCATTATTTGTTACAGTACCTGCTACCAAACATTAAGAGTGTTCTTGTTAAACAGACTGAAATGTCAACAGGAACACTTTATAGCAGTTACTTGAAGGTAAAATCAGAATTCAGATGAAGGAGTATATTCAACAAGAAATATAAAATGGATTGCAGAAGGATATGACCAAGACTAAACCTAATAAGCTAATTTATTCAGAAGCACATTTAAACATGCTATGTTCAGTTTCTATCGCAGTTCAGAGGAACCCATTGCTGCAGAGGTTTCAAACATTGTGCATCCAATTAGGCTCAGCATTAACAGCAGCAGCAAAAATTTGGTCACTCAATCCGTTCGTTTGCAGATTATGAAGATGCTTCATTTATCTTCTCAATCCATGGGCTCAACTGAGGCTTCTTGAATACCCACAATATTTATCAACTTAATCTGAAGCTTAGCTAAAAATTAACCTCCAGACTAAATAAAAGTTAAAACAAATCATCATGGTTCAAACCCAAATAAATCCGATAAATATTTTCAATAACTTTCGTCTATTAATAAACATTATCATTTTTAAGGGCGAGCCTTCACTCAACAGTAAAGATGTTAATGCAAAGGTGAGAGGTTCACATGATCGAAACAGTCTCTCCCAGCATTGAAGTAAGACTGCACACATCTTGCCCTCTCCAGACACCTGATGGCATGGGAGCCTTGTTCATTGGGTGTTCCATTTTTCCTTTTTAAGGCGATGGTATCATTTTTTGCTCCTACAAGAAGTGTATCGCAATCAATAAACTATCATTTCTGCTCCTTCAAAAAAATAGCCATAAAGTATCGAGGGTGGTAATTTGACAGGAGACAAATGCTTTATAAGTTCTAATTGAAGTCTTGTTTGCAAGCTTCAAAGAGATGCAAATGATAGCTCGCCAACTAGAAGGAAGCACACTCTTTCCTCAAGATTTGGTTCCTCCACCAACAATGAAAATTAAGCAACGCAAGTGTGACTGACTTGGCCCCACAAAACTCTGTCAAAACCTTTGCAAGATCTGAAAACTAAGTTTTATATGGTGCCCCAAAGTTACAAAAAGTGCTTAAATCTTAAATTTTCTCCCCTACCAATTAGAATTTTATATGATTATGCAAAAGGATCACTAGGAAACCTCTCTCAAGATAGTCCTAAAGGTAATGGGAAGGTGTTGGTAATCATTCTAACACAGGCGGAAGCTAAGAAGTTGAGAGGTTGGTATGCTATTATATTGATCCAACTTTTCTTACTTCTACAAAATTTAAATTACCAAGTAGCAATGACTTTTGTTTTAGTCAAGGCAAAACAATTAAGAAAAAAATAGACACTTAAGTCTATAAAATAAAAATCCAGTAATGAAGCTAATACCAAGAAAAATATCCATCTTTCACACAACTAAACAAGTCAATATATTGTCCAATTAAACAATTCCAGGTTTTATCTGTGTACCATGTGATTGAACTTGCACATTTGCTTCCAGTGCTACACCAGAGTTTCCTGCAACAGAGCCCATGCTTTTATCAGCAGGTCCTAGCTGAAGCTCATTCAGACATTTGATGGCTGAATCTAAATCATCACCGCATTCTTCAAGTGCTTTCTCAAGAACCTAAAATATAGAAAGATGAAAGGATCAAGGGCATGTCATAAGGGTATAAGCCAAGCATATTAAGCATCCCCTAAATCTGAACAATGTACAACTCATTTCTAGAAATAGTTCCATCACGGAAAGAAGCAACACAAAGTTTCCAATTTACATGTAGCTCTAGCAGGAGACTTGCAAAATTGATTATAAAAAATAAGGAAAAAAAATGAAATCCCCTAACAAAGTTAAGATTTCAACTAAAAATAATGTTAAATTTGAGAAGGAAGAATAACAGCACAAAAAAATTCTTAAAGGAACTTACTTAGGCAAGGAGATAGATAATTTGAGATTTCATATCTCATTCAACAAGCATCTATAAATAAGGAAAGAGCATAAATAAGGCATAAAGTAATAGCTTTGATAGTTCTTTTGTTTTTGTAGGTGTGGGAGGCCAATAACTGGGGCATACCAACCTCCACGGAATTTCAAAAAGTGAGACAAGATATGCCTGGATGAAGAAGCCAACAATAAGCATATCACGTGATCATGAAAATGCTACGGAAGGATTTGAAAAACTCATGAACTCCTATCTTCATTACATATATATCTTACATCATGCTTCTTTTTCATTGTAGACCTCTTTATTGACGATACAATTAGTAAAAATGTTTAGAATTCCAACTGATTTTTCATTTGCTCCAGTGTTTTAGTCCAAATGAATAGTCTAGATTATTCTTAGAGAGAAACCACAAACTTATTTCCACTATCAAAGAAATGTTTAGGATATATATCAACTAAACTTCACCCAATCTAGTGGGTGATATTTCTCATGTGCCAGCTACAACACTTGAAGTCTTTGAGAGCTTCCTATTTTTCAGAATGATGAAATGGGTAAATAGCAGCAGGTGAGAAAGCAGATCAGGGATGCTAATTTGCTACTCGTGTCTGTCCAGTGGTGGAGGTTAGTGGGAAGGACGCAGAGGCTCAACAATTGATGGAGTAGATGGGCTTGTGGTCGTCTAATCTTAGAAGGCAAGAAGTTCAATTGAATGGTGGTAAAACTAGTACTCCTGTCTGTAAGCATGCTAAGCTGAGCTAAAAATAAGTTGTCTAATAGCATGGTCTGATTAAATAGTTCAGTGGGAAGTTTGCTCAGAAGCTCTATGTTCATGCTTATTTGCACTACAAAATCCTAAAAAAATATTCAATTCCCACTAAGCCATAGAAAACGACTTCCAGCCCATGCATTCACGTTATTAGAAAGATTCATTCAAAAAATCATAATGGATCTAAAATCTAAATGTCCAACAATATTTGAAGTGTGAGATTCCACATAGAGAATGGCTCCATTTTGATCCCAAATTTTTTTTAAAAAAAATAAAATAAATACAGACTCTTTTTTTCCCCACTGAAAAATCTCAATTGACACTTTTCTCTGCAAAACAACTAAAATGGGCAAGCTGGCGCATAGCTTTGCTTAAAAAGCTTGGTAATTAGTCCAAAAATTTTTCAATCCCACCAACATTTTGCTACACATGCATCAAACAGATCCTTATCAGTTATCACATATCATTTCAAATCATCCAAAAAAATATGTAAAATGATCAGGAAACAAGAATAATGATCAAAAGCGAAGGAATAAGCCAATAATATTAGAAAACAAAATAAACCCAAAAGTAGTAATCAAAACTGAATGAATAAAAACGAATAAATTAGAAAACAAAATAAAGCAAACCTGTTTGTCCATGTCAGGGAAAATAACTCTCAGATGCTCGAGCAGGGGCGCCGAAGAAGGCAGGTACAAAGAAGGGAGAGGAAACTGAGAAGAGGCTGAGAAGGTCCTGGGAGGAGAGAACCGTACGGGGGAAGAAGAAGAACAGCGAATTCTCTTGGAAACGGGAGGTGCCGGCAGGTCTTCGAAGAAGGATCTCTTCCCACACACTATGGCAGACATGTTTCGCCTTCCTCTGCTCTGCTCGCTTCTACTCTCTAAGCGATCTTTTCGCTTCCTCTCCCCTTAACTTGTTCATGCAGCGATTGTTCGACTTCCCCCCAACCAAAAAAAAAAAAAAACCACAAAATCAAACAATATTACAGATATCTTTTATTCAATCGATACAATAAGCATCAAATTTCTTGCAGAGAGAGGAGAATAAGGGCTTCTCTCTCTGCGCCCCTCCCCCCAAAAAATATCGATATCGGTTCAAGAACACAACTTCCGATTGAATAATTTCCAGAGAAAGAAAATCAAGGATCTAAACCCAAAATAAAAATGAAAGGATTGATCACAGACAGATCTCCGATTGAATCAAATCTTAAATATCAATCGCAATTTGCAAAGAGGTGAAAGAACAAGAAGCTCTCCTCCCCATATAGAGATTAGGGTTTCGTCTAGTCGTCTTTCCTTTTCTGTTCATCATAGAGACGTTGGAACTTGTGGGCCGTGGGCCTCCATGCCCATAATTCCAGGCCCGTTTAGTGAGTGGGTTTGTACATTTTAATCCTGTCTAGGTGGGTTGAATATCTTAGGCCTGTAGTGGGCTCAGTCCATGATCATTTAGGCTGGTCCTTTTTTGATGTATTTTAGCATTGGATGCCATAAATTTCAATTTTTATATTTTTAAAATTTAACTCAAATGTAACAAATATTAAACGACGTCAAATTTAAGAGTTCGACTTCAAACTTTGTAAATTTTATCAAGGTAGTTCTTGGGCTTCTTCTTTTTTTTTTTCCCTCTCTTGGGTACATAGTTTTTGGGCTTGTTATGGTGTTGGTGGTGTTAAGATTGTGTCAAAGATGTTCGATTGAAGAATATAACCAAAATTAATTAATAAGTGTGTTTCTAAGGTAAATGAATTGAAAAAATTAACTACAAAAATGGAGGGATAAGTATGAGAAATTCAAATAATTTTATGAAACGACTTATTAAAAGCTTATGCGGTCTGGCTTATTAAACGAGAATAATGCATCTCATATGCCAAGACTGTTCAACTCCCTCCATCCCTCCACCCCTTAATAGGTTGAAATTTGGGATGATATCTCATATCAAAACTATTAGAGTACCTTTTAGCGAACCTATCTCGAATCAACAAGAGAAGAAAACAATTTAACTAAGCTTTTAATTAACAAATTTTGGTTATCTACATTAAAGTTTGGATTTTTCATAATAAAAAGTGATATGGAGAAAATAAAATTGCAGTAAAATACTATTAGCATAGTAGCCCTTAATCTAATAATGGTGATGTCAAAAAGATAAGGTCTCAATAAGAAAATAATACTAGCATACTAGTCATTATCTCTATAACTAAGTCTAAAGTGGATATTGAGAAAATGGGCAACACTACTATAATTTAGGGGTAGTTTTTTTTTTTTAACTTTTGTATAGTCTTCGTGAGGTGATCTTCTGTTCAAAGTTCTTATTGACTTTGAGAACTCTCGAGAACTCATTTATTTTATGTAATTGAGAGCTAACTTAAATAATAGAGACACCCTTCAAATGACAGCCATCCAAACACCATTCTCTTTTCAAATTATAGGGGTGGAAAAATTTGTTGATTGATTATTAATTCAAAATTTGGAGTTTAACTCATGCAATTTTCTCAAAGGTATATAGGTATTATTTTTATTTTTACTCTCTTTTTTTCAAATTGTACCACTATAAAGAAACAAGGAAGGATACTATAACAAGGAAGAACAACATATTTACCTGCATTGCCCTATTTAGTACAAAGTAATACTTTAATATATAAAATTAAATTAGATTAATTTAATTCCCCTTTTTTCAAAGTAGTATAATTTATAAGTCGAACAAATTTCTATTTTTTCAAATCTTGTCACCTCTTTTTTCTACAATTGACTTCCTACCTTTTTTTTCGCTATCCAATGAAGGTAAGGGGTGTTATGAATTTTGTCCGTGTACCAAAATTCGGTCCTTCTTTCTCTCTCTTTTCGGCTTAAAAGATAAGGGTATTATTATAATCAAGAGCTTGAGCCACCTTTTTTATCCTTTTTAATAATTGAGCTACTATTGTAGTAGTAGGAAAATTGTGGCAAATAATGAGATATTGAGATTAGATATAATTATATAGTAGAATTGTTAGTAAATAACTAGAAAATGAAGTTTTAGATATAATAAATATAGCAGTTCTAATTTATTTTTATTATATTATATTTTATTATTTTTAATTCTATTATTTAGTCATATTTATTAATTATTCTTGATTTAAGGAGTAAGAACAAAGATAAACATGTATGCATGCATAGAATTATGTGATTTTCGGTATAATCTCAAGAAGGGGGGTGAATTGGATATTTTAAAATTTCTAGGTCAAGTGCGTCCTATTTTAAGATCACAGCCAGTATTATACAACCTAAGATCTTTCTAATCAATCACAAATTCAGCAAATAAATTATTGTTCAAATAATTTAAACAAGTATGACAATTTCAGTATTTTGTCAATCAATCATAAACTAATATAAACAAGTGAATATAAACATGCAAATACTGAAATGTAAATAGTATAGGAAAAGAATGACACGCGGGTTTTACGAGGTTCGGCAAACTGTGCCTATGTCCTCGCCTCAAGCCAACCCGCCTGAGGATTCACTATCTAGCTCACTTAACCGGGTGGAGCTACGTCGTTTTAATTTTCCTTATAGGGTGGAGTGCCCCTAACTCCCTTAACCATGCGGAGCCAAATCGTTAAAATCCGCTCCTTATAGGATAGAGCACCTCCTCCTCAGGCGATACCTAATGCCTGGAACACGGTTCACTACCAAAACTGTGAGGGTACAAATTATATGAAATAAATATTTGTGTACAACAAGATGCTTCTAAAAAATAAGCTAATGTGTACAATAAAGTTCTATATGCACTCTTGTGTTAGGAACCTGTGAGCATCCAGATCAAAGTGATACCAAAATTTTAACATGGTTCGGTCAATATCGACCTACGTCCACGGAGCACACACCAAATATTCACTATCGCCGGAAAAATTACAATTCTCTCTCTCTCCCTCCCTCTTTTCCTCCCTTCTTCCTCTCTGCTGTCTCTGAGCTTCTCACTCTGTTTGTGTCATTCCTTAGCCCACTATTTATAGGGTTGATCTTCCAATCACTATTTAATTACAATTTAAACATAATGAATCAAAACATGGGAAGTTACAATCATGAGGTAAATAGAGATAAATTGCACCGCGTGAGATTAATTTCACCGCGTTTTCCAACTCAGCTCCTCCTGGCTGTCTCCTGGCTCCAGCTCTAACAATCTCCCACTTGGAGATAGAGACGCCTCCTCACCAGAGTATCATGAATAAATGATGTGCTCAAAATATGTCCTCAGGCATGAAGACCAACTGAAGTTGAACACAACTTTAACTTCTCTGTGGTTACCATCTTCCTGTCTGCTCGATTCCTGCGGACTAATCTCATGGTTGTCATCTTTACAAATGGTGTAAAAATGTCTGTGTAGTCAATCCCTTCCTTCTACTTGAAGTCTTTGACTACCAACCGAGGCTTGTACCTTCTGGAGCCGTCATGCTCCTCTTTGATTCTGTACACTCACTTGTTGTGAAGGCCTTTGGGCAACTCAGCTAGTTCCCACTTTCTGTTGGAGTTAAGAGACTTCATCTCCTCTTTCATTGCAAGCTCCCACTTGCTCGCATCTCCTGCCTAACATGCTTCAATATAGCATTCAGGTTCTCCTCCATCTATAAGAAGTAAATGGTTCACATACCTCATGTTTGGTACATGCAGCCGAGAAAATCTTCTAAGCTCTAGTGCTGGAGTAGTAGGTGGTGGTGCAACAATCTGCTCTACATGTTCCTCTGCCTGAGGAATCTCGATAGTCTGCTATTGTGTCCCGATACATTCTGAGTGGACTAGTTCTAGTCACTTCTTCTTTGGGGCATGGGTGTTTATCTGGAAACTAACCCTCTTCTGTTTCCCAACTATACAATCCTCACACATGTCAATCTGCCCTAACTGTAGACCACTCAATTTTCCCTTTGAGTGCATCACCCTGAGTCTCTTCTCATTCATGTGACCAAGTCGTTGGTGCTAGATGTTATTGTCGTCATTTCTTGCAGCAACTGAAATAGACATGAAGGCATTGGAGGTTAGAAAAAATGTTTCGATTTTCTTACCTCGCACAATCGTTAGTACACCCTTTGAAACTTTCCATTCATCGCCAATGAATTTCTTCGTGTATCCCTCATCTGCCAACTGACCAGCTGAGATCAAATTCTTTCTCTAGTCTGGAATATACCTAACATCCTTCAGCTTCCATACTGACTTGTTTATATTGATCTTCACAACTCCCTTGGCGGTTACATCGCAAGGTTGAACGTTGCCAAGGTACACCTTACCAAAATTACCTTGTGTGTACTCTTCTAGACAATCTCTGCAGCATGTGGCATGAAATGAGACTCCAGAGTCTAAGACCCAAGACTCCTGCTTGCTCTCCAAAGAGCATATCAACATCTCATCATTTTTGGAAGCAATATTTGCTTCTGTCTTTGCCCTCGTCTCATATTCTTTCTTTTGATTCCTGCATTGGTTCTTGTAATGACCAGTTTTTCCACAGTTCCAGCATTCAATAACTTTTGTGCTCTAGGAACCTGTGTCCTAAGTACCTCTAGGATTTCTGAATTTAGATAGCCTGGATCTGCCACGGTTGTTTGATTGTCCATGCCTATTTCCTCTGCCCTGACTCTCCATGTTCAAGGCTGAACTCGAAGTGAAGTCATGGTTCGACTGCATTCTTATTTCCTCCATCAAAATCATGCTGACGACTTCATCGTATACAAGTTTTGATTTTTCTGCGGAGCTATTGTAAAGACCCAAAAAATTAAAATGATTTAAATAATAAGAAAAAAATAGATAAAATAATAAATAAACAAATAAAAAGAATGGTGTGGAAAATAAAATAATAATAATAATAAATTTAATTAATTGAATTAATTAGTTATTAAATTAAATATTATTATATTGAAAAAAAATAATCGATATATATAATAATATTATGGTTGATAGGATTGCATTTAATGCAATCTAAAGGAAGGATGCAAATTTCAAATTTGCATCTTCCTGCGCCAGCGTTTGCGCCTCTTTCCTTCTTTCAGTTCGTCTCTATCTCACTTGCTTCCATCCTCCTCCTCTCTCTCCTCAATTTTATCAGATTAACGAGCGCCGATCGAGAAATGGAAGGTGTCGTTGGATTCGTAACTCTGCTACCGACATTTCTACTAGAGCAGATTTTTCGTGGGAGCGACGTAGGTACCATTCCTGGGATAAGGTAGTTTTTCCCTAATTTCTCAATTTCTTGTTAGATCTTCAGTCAAATCAACGATCAAATACCACCATGGGGTCCTAGTCGTGATCGTCGTCATTTTGACATAAGTAAAGTTCCAATTAGGGTTTTCTAGACCCCACTCCAAAGCGAGAGTAGAATTTGAGAAATTTGGAAAAATAGTTATATTTGCGGGTATTATTATTTATTTGGGAATTATGGCCCTAGGAAATATTTAAATAGTATTTTATTTAGGATTAATTTAATGGAACTAGAATTTTTGATTCAGGGTCTAGGTGAGCGCCGCAGGTTTTTTTTTTGGAGTCTTTGTCAGCGTAGTTCAAGAAATCAGGTAAAGGAGAAATTTATATATTAAATCAAGTTTTTCATGAATTAAAAATGATTACGTGTTATTTATGTACATATGTTTTTATGTGGGTTTAAAATGTCAACCATGAAATTTATGTTTTCTGAGCCTAGGATTGTCGAGTGAACGAATGAAAGTGAAAAGAATTTTCTGATGAATTAAATAAGAAATGTATTTTGAGCATATAAATGTTAAATGTGGGTTGACTTATTTTATGAGAAATATGTATGAATTTTACTACTAAATTGTGTGGCATGAGAATCTGTGCAAATTATATGTTAAATGTATGAGATGCAAACTAAGTAAGTACAGCAATGAGAATAAAATATGATATGGACAATGTTGCCTGTGTATGTTAAATGCAACCATGTAAAGGTACGACAGCTGAAAACCAGGTTAGCAGATTCTAGCGCATTTCTATGTAGACTAACTGTAGCAGATTCTAGCGCATTTCTATGTGGACTAACTGATGATGGCTATAGAGCGGCAGTAGTACAAAGGAATGAAATGAAAATGTTGTGAAATGAAATGACAATGAAAGACAATGCAATGAAATGAAATGTGAAATGTGAATGATACAAATGGGAAAGAGTCACTTAAAGTGAAACACAAAGAAATGTTAATTTATGAACATGAAAGAATGTGAATGATTGAATAACAATGGAAAGAATGATGTATCGTGATATTAAAAGTATCTATGTATGTAAAACATGTTACAATTGGGCGAGGTATACTCTTCGCCTTAGGGCTTACTGAGTAAGGCGAGTGCACTAGTAGCTTCAGATGTGGCAGTTGCTGCATAACGCACTAGGGCAGAGGAAACCTACTTGTATGGGCAGGTAGAATTCCCTATCTTTAGGGCCTTTTCCGGTAAACTGTTGTTGAATGCGTGAGTACGAGATCAAGTTAATACTTGAGGGCTTACTGAGTAAGGTGAGTGCTCTAGTATGCTTCAATAGTGACTTTCGGGTTACCTAAGTATCAGAGCAGAGGGGTGCTACTTGTATGGGCGGGTAATCACCCCTATCCTTGGGTAATCTCATGGGTAAACCTTTGCATGTGATTGTTAGGTTCAAAAAATGAATTTCAATGTTATGTTAATGATTTGCAAATATCATAAAATGATATGTATAATCTCATGATGGCTACACGCTGAGTTTAATATGTTGTTTCTTCCCTTACTGAGATGTGTCTCACTCGAATATAAATGTATTTCTTTTTCAGGACATCCTCGAGGTCGAACTTTGAGAGCTCGAGGTTTTTATAGCATTATTGGGAAATAGAAAAAGAAAATGGTATATTTCTATGTTAATTTTAGGGAATGTAAATATTTATGTTTTATGTCTTTATGTTATAAGGCTATTGAGTAAGAAATGATTATGAAAATAATGAATTATTTTGGGAGTTATGTATTTATGAAATGCAGGTGATGGATAATTTATTATGGATTATAGATAGATTTTAGAAAACTCCAGTATTATAATTGGGAGATTATGTTATGTTTTTCAGTGCGTATATGTTGATTATGAATTATCAGGGATTTTATCAGGTATAACGCGCTGGACCCTGGTTTAAGGGTTCGAGGAGTTACAGCTATTGATGGCAGTAACGACACAATTCTAACTTTCAGGAAACTAACTGAGAATCAGTGCTCGAATCTCATTATCAAACGATATCCTGACTGAGACGAGTTGATCAGACAACTCATTTAAGTTATTCAAATGTCTGCTGAAACTTTCACCTGTAGACATGTTCATCGTAAATAGTCTTTTCATGAGATGTACCTTGTTTGCGGCTGAAGGCTGCTCGTACATATTAGAGAGCGCATCCATCAGAAACTTGGTGGATGTTATATGCTTAATATTGAACTCCACAGATTTCGACAACGTCATTCTGATGGCTCCGAGGGTTTTTTGATCAAGCAACCCCCACTCGTCCTCATTCATGGATGTTGGCTTACCCATCAACGATAAGTGCAATTCATTCCCAAACAAATAATCTTCTATCTGCATCTTCCAGAAACCGAAATTGTTTTTGTTGAACATTTTGATTTTTGAGCTCTTTTCATTCGACATCTCGATTTGCTAATCTAGAGATGGAATTAGATCAAATGGATAGTGCGGTTGGATCCAGAACGATCGAAAACCCTATAAATGGTTCAAGTCGCTCGAAAAACAGACCTAAAACAACTTTGAAAAGCTTAGTCAAAGTTTGGTCAAACCTAGTCAAACTTGGTCAACCCTGCTGACGTGGCGGTCTGACAGCAGTTGACTCAGGGCTGCTGGCGTGGTTGGGTCTGTGCTTGCGGGTTGCATTCGGTTCTCGAGGACCGAGTCTTGGGTTGATCCGATCTGAGTCAGCGTTCGGGTCGAGTCAGGTCGGGTTAGGTTCCCTACGGGTTGGGTCAAGGCTGACCGGACGAGGATGACGCGTGCAACGCTTGTGGCGCATGAGGGAGCTGGTCACCGACGCGTGGCGAGGCGTCTTGCTCCAGCAAGGCGCGTGAGCCTTTGTCTGAACTCCATTCGAGCTTCGGCTTACACATTTCTCTTCGTCTCAGTGAACTGAATGCGATGGTGGCCTCAAAACGATGTTTTGATTCACTGGAAAGAGCTCTGATTTTGGTGACTCACTCGAAAAATGAGCAGCTCGAAAGCTATCCCAAGTATAGGAGTTACGTCGTGTAATATTAAGCCCAAGGGCTAGATCGTCTCCTCAGGTAATGCGTTTTAATTTCAAACTTCACGTTCATCCAATCGAAAATTAAAATGTACTGAACTCAGTTTAGATTCAGAGTTTTCAAGGTTGTTCAATTTTACTTCTGATAAATTAAATGGCACGTAATTTAAAAACCCTAAAACTAACATTCACTCAATTAAAAAAAATAAGTTTGGAAATCTTAGTCTACTTAAGGAAATACCTAAACACGCATTATTAAAGATGGCAACTACAAATAAGGAATTAAAACATGCAATAGAAACTCAATCAAACACACACACACACACTAAAAATCAAACCTTTAATATGGATCAATAATTCAAACCAAGAACTCGAACAAAAATGTAAACACATCAAAAATCTAAACTTTGAATGATACCGAAAAATAAAAATACGAACTTTAACAAAACTGAAAAATATGAACTTTGACGAAACTGACCCTAACTAAATTAATTAAATAACTTGGAACATTAAACTAATCTACGGAAAAAAATTTAACCAGAAGAGAATAAAAGAAAACAATTAAACTTCAATAATAATGAAACACCCCAAATAATGTTCAAAATCTAAAAATAACAATAAACTCAAATAAAAAGTTAACAATATTCAACTGATTAATTAGTAATAATAAAATAAAAAGAAGAGATAAGAGAGAGAGAGTGAGAGTGAACATCCATGGGAGGCTGTGGATGAGAGAGCGTAGGTTGGCAGCAGAGGAGGTCTGCTCTCGGGTGTGCTGGAGTCAGGCTGCTATGTGTGTTGTAGCTGGAAGAGGAGAAGGACAGAGGTTGCAACATAGGGAGGCTTCGCGCTGGTGTCTTGCTGATGGAGTTGCAGAGGTCTTCTTGGCTCGGGTTGCTGCAGATAGTAGCTTGGCAATCTGGTGTGGGGATGGAGGCTTGATGAACGTCGAGTGGAGGCTGGAGCGTGGCTGTGCTAGAGCAGGAAGAAGCCCACGGGTCTGCTGGTACGCTGCTGGTGTGGGAGTTTCTCTGCTGTGTTGGAGCTCTACTGAGATGGTAGAGCTTGTGGCCGAGAGTCTACTGGAGTTGCAGCAGGAACAACTGCTGTGTTTGTTGGAGTTGCAGCAGGAACAGCTACTGTGTTGGAAGCCAAGGAGTTGATGCTCTGCTGGTGTTCACGGGAAGCTGGCCGTGTGCTGGCTGGAATGCTGGAGGATTGCAGAGAAGGAAAAGGATTATGGGAGAAGGAGCAAAAGAGTGAGAGAAAGAAGGATAACAGAAGGAAAGAATAGGGGATAGAGAAGAGAGGAGTTTAGGGAAGGAGAGAAAAACAGAGACAAGAAAAACAAAGAGAGGAGAAAAAGAGAGCCAGAGAGAAGAGAAAGGGAGCAAAGGGAAAGAGAGGGGCCTCAGGGGGCTGCTCCTCGGAAAGAAGAAGAAGAAGGAAATATAAAGGGGAGGGGGATGCGCTGCCCTAGGATCCATGAAGCCACGACCCGAATTGTCCAACTCGACCCGAATTGTTATATTTTTTCATTTTTTTCATTCTCTATTCATCGCAAATTTGACTCTTTTAAAGCTTGTTTCTTGCAAAACTCAAAACATCAAAGTTGTAAATAATTCTTTTCTCTTTCTCTAGAAATTTGAATCGTCTCGATCGGAGCTCGGACGGAGAAGTTATGCATAAAATATGAAAAGGTGTTCGTTTTGGTTCCCAAAAATTTTCTTACGATAAAAAATTATCAAAAATTCATAAATTGTGCAATAAAACTCAAGAATGATAATTTTGGAACTTTGTTAAAATATTGAACAAATTTGGACATTTAATTAAAAATATAAATCATAAAACCCAGGATAAAATGCCTAATTATGCAGTTTTGATGCGTAATCACACCCCCCTACTAACGTTTTGCTAGTCTCTAGCAAATGACATGAATGAATCTCAGGGTGGTATCTACAACTACATACTCCAGTAATCATGAAATCAATGCACATGTGACATAATTATACCACTTCACATACAAGAACATAACTGAATTTCACACAAGCTTGTTCATATTTAATACACACAATTCCAAAACACGTCACTCATGCAAATTTCATTGTTTATATGTCATTCAAGAACAGTATACTCATATGAGGTTAATCAATGGCACATTCAGAGTTAATGCAATCATATAAGTTCGAGTATAAACAGGTAAACTCTCGAAGTGTGTTTGATGTGTGTGACTCAATACACCTAGGATACTAGTGGACACCTACAGAACGATCACTTTGACTCGGCCTAACTGATATACCCTCAAGAACACTCAAAGAAAATAGGCTCACTCATCATATGTGAGGAGGAGTGTCGCGATCAAACATCCCACATATTAAAAGGAACAACGCTAAGTATATGGAGTGGACTAGTCTGGAAAGGATCTAGCCTATCTATAAGGTGTCGGGTCCTTCACCCTAACATCTTCTCACCTAGTCGCTATATCCAACTAAGACCACCTTAGATCAACTTACTCACAAACTTGTCGTGAATACATCTGAGGCATTAACCGGTTGAAGCATCTTCATACGTGGAAAATATGTGTCGTCCTTGACTTTTTGTGATATGTATTTAGGCCGGCATTGACATTTCATTTCATGCACATGTGTATTGCTTATTCTTTTTTTTTCTGCTCATTCTTTATTTTCTGTCTTTTCTTGATCAATTAGGACAATCATAACACTTCTTTTGTAATCTTCATACCATCAATGGGAATTGAGTTCATATAGGAGTTCATGAATTAAGTTTATCTCTAGAGGTGGTTCAGCCTTCATATTTTGAGTAGGCTACAAGACCTAGGTTTCTATCTCCCCACTAGGTGTCACCTCTAAGCTAGCAAATAAAAAAACGAAGACTAGTGTACAAAGGAATCATCCAGAAAAAGAGAATTGAGTTCCACGAACTCTGATTTGATATTAACGCTCAAAAGGACTATAAATAGCTCAAGGATATCTCACAAGGTGTCATAGTCGCCACGGGTGCTCTCTCAGTGCTCATAGGAAACCCTAAGTGCAATGAATCACGTGAATGTGTTTATTCAGCCTCGTGAGATGCCGTGTAAATACAGGAAATTATATAGCCAAATTAACACGAATGTACTACCAATCGATTCTTCATGGAGTCATAAGATCATATAGAGAGAAACTACGCATGATTGACTCAAGTGTGTAATTTGTAAGTTATACGCAAGTATGTGAAAGGTATATGCAATGTTAAGCATGATACAATGCAATGTAATTCCTCAGTGCTCCTCCTTCTTTCTCTCTTTTGTTGATCTTTTTGATTTTTTTATTTTTTTATTTTTTTGTTCTTTTTTTTTGTTTTTGATTTTTGTTTTTTTTTTAATAAAACCCAGTACGTATACGTGCACAGTGTCATATGCGAATGCTCATCCCCCCCAACTAAAGTGGAACATTGTCCTCAATGTGAAAGCATAAGGGAATAAAAAAATTGTGCACGGTGAACAGCTAATGAGAAATTACTACCGACTAATGCGACAGGAGAAAAAGAAAGATACAAACAAAAATAAAACAAATAAAATGAAAAGAAAAAAAAAATGAAAAAGAAAGCAGTAACATAGGAAGGTCAGAGGACTCCCCTAGGGTCTTGCAGAAGTAAGACCCCCTTATTAGAATCGAATGGAATCGTGGGAGGCTTGAGCTGTTGCTCCTTGACCTTGACATTATTATCATTCATTGGACTCACCAGTTCTATTGTGCTGTTGGAACGACCATGTTCAACAATATATGGGCCACAGCAGGGTCTCAGTTTCCATGGAAACAGATGGTATTTAGAGTTGCAAAGAGAGTCTTGCTGACTTGGGAAGGGTTGTTTTTCCTTGAGTTTATGCAGCACCTTCATCTGCCTCTTTTCTAAGCAGTCCTTGTCATTGGCTTTCCTTTTAGATTTTGTGGGCACATGCACCTGCAATTTTCTCAACCCTATGGCATTATCAAGTAAAAAGTTAATCTATTTTATGATCCAAAATATATAATACTGAATTTTAACAGGTACATCACATGCCTTACCGTAAATCAACCTGTATGGAGTCATTCTTGAAATTCTCTTGATTGCAGCTTGGTAAGCCCAGCACGCATCATCCAATTCCTCGAGCCATGCTTTGTTGTTAGGACAACCCATCTTCTCAAATATAATCTTGACTTCTGAAAAGAATCGTCGCTTGTCCTGTAGTAATGTTCGATTGGTAGCAAAGTAGTTCACAATATCATCAACTCGAGGGTCGTATGACATGTCAGTGATTGGATAGGTGATGTTTAACATAGTCAAATCCGACGGTCTCCATTGCCCATCACGGATTGGTATTTCATCTATCCCTGTGGACAGCTCATCAATTACCTCAAGTTGTCCAGGAGCTTCACTTTCACATATACCATCTAGACCAACTACTGAAAACAACTCCAATGCATCCAAGTCATCCACCATTTCTACTGCATGTACCTCTGATTCCTCACGCCCAGTCGGCGTTTTATTAAACACGTTCATTTCCTGTGTCATGTTCCCGAACGTAAGCTTGAGTACTCCGCTTTGACAATTGATTAAAGCATTAGAAGTTGCAAGGAATGGTCAGCCAAGGATAACAGAGTCCTGATAGATGGTGGACACAGGTTGCTGCATTTTCAAAACAACAAAATCCACTGGGTAGTAGAATTTGTCGACCTGAATCAATACATCCTCAATGATGCCTTGTGGAGCTTTTACGGATTTGTCTGCTAACTGTAGCATCATATTGGTCTTCTTCAGTTCACCTAAACCTAGCTGTTTATATATCGAGAATGGGAGCAGATTCACACTACTCCCCAAGTCAAGTAAAGCTCTCCCGAGGTGAGATTCACCAATCAAGATCGAAATCGTGGGAGACCCAGGGTCTCTAAGTTTCTGTGGAGTCTAATTTAGTATCAACGCACTGACTTGCTCAGTCAAGAAAGCCTTTTTCTTCACGTTTAATTTCCTTTTTACTATGCATAGGTCTTTCAGAAATTTTGCATATGCTGGGATTTGTTGTATGGCCTCTAGTAGTGGAATATTGATCTTCACTTGTTTGAATATCTCTTGAATCTCCGTATGATACTTATTCTTTTGACCAGATGTCAACCGCTGAGGGTACGGTACCACAGGTTGGTATTCCTTAACTGGCTCATCCTCTTTATTATTTGACTTTGTTAAACTTGAGCTGGCCTCATCTGATTTTTCTTTTCCTTTATCTATCTCATTTTTCACCTCAGGTGCCGACGCGGCTATTTTTTGGTCAGTGGGCATTTCAGGACGAGCAACTTCTTTTCTGCTTCGCAAAGTAATAACTGCCTTTACTGACTCAAACGTATCCCCTGAAATATTGTGCACTGACTGTTGTTGCTGTCTGTATACCTGGGGATTAGGCTGAGGCTGTGCAGGGAATTTTCCTTTTTCCAGGGTATTAAGCTGTGTACTTATCTTGCTTACGGCATCTTTCAGTTCTCCATTGGTCGTAACTTGCATTTGCATGAATTGCTGGAGCATGGTTGCCACCTACGCTACACTATCATCAGAAGCTTTCTTTATTGGAATGGGGACTAACGCTAGTTGGAATCCTGGTGGTGCGTAACTCCAAGAAAACTGTTGCGGTTGATACTGCGGTTGAGAAGTTACGACTAGATTATATGTCGGTTGCGGAGGCGGTGCATATGATTGAGGTGCCTGCTGATACCGTGAATATGATGGACCAGGCTGATCATTTCTCCATTGAAGGTTTGGATGATTCCGCCACCCCGGGTTGTAAGTGTTTGAGAGCGGCTGATTCTGCGTCTTGTTGACCCAATTTGCCGATGACACCTGATCAGATCTGCTCTCTTACAACACAGGTAAGAATTGACAATCATGAGGTCTGTGGTCTGAAGTCTCACAAATCGTGCAAATCTCAGCTTTCGACTTTTCAGATTCTATGACTTCCAATTTCTTAGATAACGCAGCTACGAGGGCTTGTAAGCTAGTGTCCTCTTTGACCTCATATTTACCCCCGCCACTGATTGCTCGGATAGGTTGGGCAGCTATCGGCACCCGTTCAGGTCGTGCGTTCCACTGCTGGGCACTCTCAGTGAGATAGTCAAAAAATGATAAGCCCTCATCTGGTTCCTTACGGAAGAACATCCCATTGCACATAGACTGGACAAATTATTTGCACACAGGGGTTAAAGCAGTAAAAAAATAGTTCACTAACCTCCATGATTCGAAACCATGGTACGGGCATATGTTCATCAGGTCCTTGAATCTCTCCCAACATGCGTGGAATGTCTCGCCATCTTTTTGCATGAACTGACTGATCTGCTCCTGGAGGTACTGAGTTCTCTGAAGAGGAAAGAACTTATGTAAGAATTCACACTGCATTTCAACCCAGCTAGTAATAGAGTTAAGGCGCAAAAAATTAAACCAGATTTTTGCCTTATCTTTTAGAGAAAAGGGAAACAAACGCAGTTTAATGTATTCATCAGTCCCAGCCCTATTAATGAAAGTGGTGCAAACCATCTCAAAGTCTGTCAAGTGTTGGTACGGACTCTTAGAGTGCATCCCGTGAAACTGGGGAATCACAGATAACATGTCATGCTTAAGAGTGAAATTCGGTGCATCTTGTGGCAACACAATGCATAAAGGTGTAGATGTGCATGCAGGCTGTAGAAAATCTTCAAGTGTACGTGGTGCATGTGCAGCCATAGCTTCTTCAAAATAATGGCCAAACAAATTATTCAGTTCAAATTCAGAATCACTCGCAGGACTAACAGGTGAACAATCAGACTCGGTGCTATGTGTATCCCTACTGGTGCTAGGTGAAAGTCTACACAATCGATTCGAATTATCTCAAACCCAGGGCATCAAACATCACAATGGCTAGCAGAAATCCACTAACACAACAATAGACACTTTTTTTTTTTTTCAATTTTTCAATTTTCAATTTTTTTTTTCATTTTTTCTGTTTATTTGAAAAAAAAAATCAAAAAAAATAATTGGAAAAACACAAATTCGAAATTAAAACTGGCACTCCCCGGCAACGACGCCAAAAACTTGACTCACTCAAAAAATAAGCAGCTTGAAAGCTATCCCAAGTATAGGAGTTACGTCATGTAATATTAAGCCCAATGGCTAGATCGTCTCCTCAGAGAATGCGTTTTAATTTCAAACTTCACGTTCATCCAATCGAAAATTAAAATGTACTGAACTCAGTTCAGATTCAGAGTTTTCAAGGTTGTTTAATTTTACTTCTGATAAATTAAATGGCACGTAATTTAAAAACCCTAAAACTAACATTCACTCAATTAAAAAAAAACAAGTTTGGAAATCTTAGTCTACTTAAGAAAATACCTAAACACTCATTATTAAAGATGACAACTACAAATAAGGAATTAAAACATGCAATGGAAACTCAATCAAACACACACACACACTAAAAATCAAACCTTTAATATGGATCAATAAATCAAACCAAGAACTCGAACAAAAATGCAAATACATCAAAAATCTAAACTTTGAATGATACCGAAAAATAAAAATACAAACTTTAACAAAACTGAAAAATATGAACTTTGACGAAACTGACCCTAACTAAATTAATTAAATAACTTGGAACGTTAAATTAATCTACGGAAAAAAATTTAATCGGAAGAGAATAAAAAAAAACAATTAAACTTTAATAATAATGAAACACCCCAAATAATGTTCAAACTCAAATAAAAAGTTAACAATATTCAACTGATTAATTAGTAATAATAAAAGAAAGAGAAGAGATAAGAGAGAGAATGAGAGTGAACATCCATGGGAGGCTGTGGATGAAAGAGCCTCGACTGGCAGCAGAGGAGGTCTGCTCTCGGGTGTGCTGGAGTTAGGCTGCTGTGTGTGTTGTAGCTGGAAGAGGAGAAGGACAGAGGTTGCAGCATAGGGAGGCTTCGCGCTGGTGTCTTGCTGATGGAGTTGCAGAGGTCTTCTTGGCTCGGGTTGCTGCAGACAATAGCTTGGCAATCTGGTGTGGGGATGGAGGCTTGATGAACATCGAGTGGAGGCTAGAGCGTGGCTGTGCTGGAGCAAGAAGAAGCCCACGGGTCTGTTGGTATGCTGCTGGTGTGGGAGTTTCTCTGCTGTGTTGGAGCTCTGCTGAGATGGTAGAGCTTGTGGTCGAGAGTCTTCTGGAGTTGCAGTAGGAACAACTGCTGTGTTTGCTGGAGTTGCAGCAGGAACAGCTGCTGTGTTGGAAGCCAAGGAGTTGATGCTCTGCTAGTGTTCACGGGAAGCTGGTCATGTGCTGGCTGGAATGTTGGAGGATTGCAGAGAAGGAAGAGGATTACGGGAGAAGGAGCAAAAGAGTGAGAGGAAGAAGGATAACAGAAGGAAAGAACAGGGGATAGAGAAGAGAGGAGTTTAGGGAAGGAGAGAAAAACAGAGACAAGAAAAACAAAGAGAGGAGAAGAAGAGAGCCAGAGAGAAGAGAAAGGGAGCAAAGGGAAAGAGAGGGGCCTCAGGGGGCTGCTCCTCGGAAAGAAGAAGAAGAAGGAAATATAACGGGGAGGGGGATGTGCTGCCCTAGGATCCGTGAAGCCACGACCCCAATTGTCCAACCCGACCCGAATTGTTATATTTTTTCATTCTCTATTCATCACAAATATGACTCTTTTGGAGCCCATTTCTCGCAAAACTCAAAACACAAAAGTTGTATATAATCCTTTCCTCTTTCTCCATAAATTTGAATAGTCTCGATCGGAGTTCGAATGGAGAAGTTATGCATAAAATACGAACAGGTGTCAGTTTTGGTTCCCAAAAATTTTCCTGCGATAAAAAATTATCAAAAATTCATAAATTGTGCAATAAAACTCAAGAATGATAATTTTGGCACTTTGTTAAAATATTGAACAAATTTGGACATTTAATTAAAAATATAAATCGTAAAACCCGGGATAAAATGTCCAATTACGCAGTTTTGACGCGTAATCATTCGGGATCACTTACAATCTGGCTTTCCTGCTCCAACCAGGCTCTAATACTACTTGTTAGGACTGGAGGAACCCATGTGCGAGCTTGATACATATGGGTGAACACCAACTTGACCCAAAAGCTCAAGCTAATTGGGTCTTTGGTCCAACCATGTATATAAGCCCCCATCATCCACTTTAATTTTCCAATGTAGGACAAGCTCACAAATGGAATTCTCAACACTCTCCCCTCACTTGTGAGTTCCAACTGCTCCCCCTTGAACGGAAATCGTCTCCCTTCTAGGACAATTCTCCAACAGTTGCTCAAGTGGGCCTTACCACTGGCGCCTTATGTGCGTCAGATTGCATTCCACGTGCCTCGCAACCAATCTTAGCTCTCACGTCTTGACCCTATTCGGATCCATCCGTAGCCTAGATGATCCTTATTGGCTTCAGCCACACACTTGGTCCTCCAACTGTTAGCACGTTAGGAGAATTAGCTTCCCATCTCGACATTTTACGATGTCGCTCACCCAGAGTTACGAACTGTCAGCTCTGATACCACTTATTAGGAACCTATGAGCATTCAAATCAAAGTGACACCAAAATTTTAACATGGTTCGGTCAATATTGACCTACGTTCACTGAGCACACATTCATTATCGCCGAAAAAATTACAATTCTCTCTGTATGTCTCTCTCTCTCTCTCTCCCTCCCTCTCCCTCTCCCTCTCTCTCTCTCCCTCTCTTCCTCCCTTCTTCCTCTCTACTCTCTCTGAGTTTCTCACTCTGTTTGTGTCATTCCTTAGCCCACTATTTATAGGGTTGATCTTCCAATCACTATTTAATTACAATTTAAACATAATGAATCAAAACATGGGAAGTTACAATCATGAGGTAAATAGAGATAAATTGCACCGCGTGAGATTAATTTCACCGCGTTTTCCAACTCAACTCCTCCTGGTTGTCTCCTAACTCTAGCTATAACATCTTGTATGATAGGATTTATGCTCAAAAGAGCTTGTATGGTTTTTCTCTCAAATGTATATATATATATATATACATATGAGATATATGAGAGAAAATATAAGTATATGATCTTTGATTTCAAAATGAAATATGGAATATAGGTTTTCAAAGATCTTTAAAACCCAAGTGATTTTCTTCCAAAAATGATATTCAAAAATTTGTTTAAGGGAAACTAGAGTTTTTGCTCAAAATGATTTTTTGTAATAAAGAATATGTGAACTTTTGAATCTTGCAATGGAGATGCACAAAGATTCACCGGTTATAAGGAGTTTCCCTAAAAATATTTATTAACAAAATAATATGGGAGAAACTCTAAACTTACTCTCAAAAATAATTTTCAAAAATTAAGTGAGAGTAAATGCTTTTAGGATGAGATGATGAATGCCCACAAGAATGAATCTTCAACAATCTTCAAGTGCAATAAATTTACAAATGAAAGAAGTGAATCAAAGCTCTCTTTCAAGGATCATTTTTCAAAAGAATGTCAGAAAGAGAGTTTTTCTTGCTTGTATATGTGAGAGGATGAGAAATAAAGCACAAAATATTTTGAGAGAATTTTCAAGCTAATCAAAATTGTTTAAATGAGCTTTAAGTGGGCTATTTATAGATTTCTCAACAATTTGACCGTTAAAGGACCTGTTGGACATTAATTAATTTGTTTAATTAAAAATTAATGACCTTTTTCAGTTGAAAACTTGCCTAACTTGAGAGATCTAGTTGACTGGTGAAAGTGTTGGTCGGTCGGCCTTAGGTGCTTTTTCAAAAGTATCGAGGGTTCCGATCGACTGGGGATTGCACCAGTCAACTAACCTTAGGCGATTTCCAAAACTCTCTGATGGTTCAGTCGACTGGGCTCAAGATCTGGTCTATTGGATCATAGGGCCAGTCGACTGGCCTTTTCAAGCATGTTTTGGGCCGATCGGTTGGGCCTTTGAATTTGACCAAAAACGTGGTCCGATTGACTGGATTTTTCAAGTGTGAAAAGGATCGGTCGGCTAAGGCTTTTGAAAACAGTTCAAACCATCAAGTCGGTCAACTGGCGCTTATAAAACATGAAGGGCCGGTCGACTGGGCTTAATTAAAAATGCAATTTTAGCCTTATTTTGACCTTAAAACTTTTTTCAACTCTATGTACATGAGTTTGGAATTTTGAGTGAAGGGTTTTCCATGAAGAGTTTTGAATCCTAAGGTCATTCTACGATCTTTGTTGAGCATCAAACCACATAATGCATGATATGCTATTACAGACCAAACTTAATGTATTACAATTCAAAAATAAAATTTCTTTGTTCCTTGCTCTTCACAAGTCATGTGTGAGCTTTTAGTTCCTCATCTCTTCCATTGTACCTCAACTCTACGTGCCTTCTAAAAGAAATTTCTGTTCAAATACTAGATGCACAAGTGAGATATTTTGGATTTGTCATAATCAAAACGGGATATGACTCATAAAGTCAACAAATTAGGTATTTAATTTGTTTCAATTTCAGGAATATTAGTTTAAGCCAATTTTTAGTTTTTAGTTAATGTTTTTATTTTTATTGTTAGTTTTCATTTTTTATTTTCATAATCTTTACAACAATACTAATTAAATAGCTTGCAAAAGTAAAATACT
The DNA here is from genome assembly GCF_029873635.1 of Malania oleifera. Taxonomy (NCBI): domain Eukaryota; kingdom Viridiplantae; phylum Streptophyta; class Magnoliopsida; order Santalales; family Ximeniaceae; genus Malania; species Malania oleifera. The sequence goes on along the minus strand of NC_080422.1, from coordinate 105,129,353 downwards.
CTAGTAGCCGAACAAATTCCAATATATTTAGAAGTTTACCGATCAATATAACACAATTCTTGCATTAACTTTCCTTCTAATGAATGAAGGGTGCCATGAATTTGGCCCTTTTTCCTTTCTGCAAAATATATATATATTACAACTTAGAGTTGTAGAAATTTTTTTTTTCCTTTTCAATAATCAAGCTACTATTTGATGTTTAGCCTAGATGAAACTCGTAATAAGGGAAAATTCTAATGGAAAATATTTAGACTGAATATGTGTGTGTATAGTTATTTGGTTTACTCAAAACTAAATTTATTTTCTTTTAATTTTCTTGATGATTAATTATTTATTTAATCAATATTTTCCCCATCTTGCCCAATTAGTGATGCTACAAATTGAATAAACCAAATTTATTTCCAAATGAGTGTATGAGGGAAAAAGGATTGAGCCAATAATCAAAAGGTGAGAAGTCGACTAAAATGAATCGAATAACATATAAAAGGATCATTAAATTCTGCCAAGTGTTAATAAGAAATCTAGCTTATTAGATTTAGGACAAAAAACTAGGGGTGAGCAAACGGTCGGTTCGGTTAAATTCGGGTAATTAACCGAATTAACCGAAAAATTCGGTTAAATAAAACCATTAACCGAACCGACCGAATTGTCGATGGAAACCGAACCGACCCCGACCGAATTGCCCATTCGGGTAATTCGGTTAACCGATTTTAACCGAAATCATTTAAAATTAATTGTTAGAAATATAATACAATTATAAATTTTTTTTAAAACCAAATCTAACTTAATTAAATACCTTTTTATTTAATTTTATTAATGAAAATAATATTTTACCGTAAAACAAAGAATCGAAATATGTTAATTAAACTCCTTCATGCACTTGCATAAGCAAAATTTATATTCATAAATTATATTTAAAATCTAATTAATTAGTAATTCGGTTAATTCGGTTAACCGAAATTTTTTTACCCTTAACCGAACCGAAACCGATTAACCGAAATTTTGTGGAATTATAACCGAACCGAACCGACCGAACCGGGATTTTTACCTGAACCGAACCGACCAATTTCGGCCGGTTAATTCGGTTAATTCGGTTTTCACCGAATTTTGCTCACCCCTACAAAAAGCACTGATTTGCTCTAAGATTTAACAAAAAGATAGGGTCCCAGGGACCTCTCATGAGATTTGTCAAAAAGACACAAATCTTCCCTTATATTTTGTAAAAAGATAAGTGTTTTAAGGGAAGGTTGTATCATTTTGGCATAAAAGAAGTCTGTGTCATTTTTGAAACCTTAAGAAATGTTTATATCTTTTTACAAATTTCAGGAGAAGTCAATGTCTTTTACCCTTATATTTAACCTAACTTGATGTTATCCTTTGTCATTAATTGATCCAAATAAATGTTGATAAGGACAAAGAAAAATTCTACAAGTGTCAAAAGATTCACTAAAGATGATCAATGTTTTTAAGCCGACAAATTATCATCATTTGTCATCTATAAATTATGTCACAATTACCAACAAAATAACACTAATCACTTAAACTAAATATATCATGATATGAGTCTCATTCTGTCATGACCTGCTCATTTTTTTCTTTATATAATATTAATTTCACATATCCCATATTCCAGCTTAGCAGGTCACAATCCACCTGGGCCCGTGAGCACCAGGGATATATCAAAACATAAAACAGAAGCCCTAGCAGCAGAAAATATACAAACATGTACATCTCAATACCATATACCACAATATACCAGAGTTACTATAATTACTGTATTTTCATATATACATCCCAAAATAAAACCTAGGAACATTTCCCACAAAATCTAACTGTCCCTACAAAACTTACCCTTCAAAAAGGGCAGATAGACCGTACTATATCAGCGGGGCTTTTCTCACTCTCCTATTCGGAGCTCCTGAAAAATTATAAGATTTAGGGATCAGACACTTCTCAGTAAGGGAAATAAACTAATACCAATGTGTGGTAACATGAGTATTCTGTGTTCTACATACACCATACATAACATATTCAATACTGTTTATCAAATCTGGGAAAACATATATATATATATATATATATATATATATCAACACATAGCAGAATATACTGCATTTTCATAAACATATCTCATCTCATACAATAATAATAACATAAAACAATCCTGGTAGGTTAGCTGACTATTGTCATGTATTACTCCCATATGACTGGGTTGTGTGGCCCAAAGGCGGGACCTGACAATGGTTGGCCGACCACTGCCAAGTCAAACAGTAGTCTGTAGGTCCAATGGTCCTACCCAGACTGGTTCGTACACCAGGGGCGATAACAGCACACTTCTTGAAAATAACCACATCGACCATCCAATCTCACACCACTCCGTACAGCGGCGTTAACACAGATATCATGATCACAAGGACCATGGACACATAGCAACGGTACCGTGCAAGTGCTAGCCTAGACCAAGCCAACCAGGTTCTGATATCATATACATATACTAAAATCGTGATACATGGATATCTCATATCAATAATTACCAAATCAATCATATCATTTTTCACATATACATATTTCATGAAAATCATCGGCTCGTACGCCGGAATTACACATTTTATCATAACTCGGCTCGTACATCGGTAAATCACATAGCTCGGCCCGTACGCAGACAAATCACGTAGCACAGCCCGTATGCTGGCAAATCTCATTCACATAGCACCGCCCGTACGCCGGCAAACATATCCACATAACACGGCCCATACGCCGGCAAATCACACACACACACATATATATATATATATATATAAATATCTCGGCGCGTACGTCGATTTTCCATCTTAGAAATCCATATCGTCCCCATTCCCAGAAAACAGTATTTCACAACATTTTTATACTCATGTCACACTAAACAAATTTTCCACGTATTCAACATATCATCATTTAAACAGTATTTACCAAATATAAATCATATATATAAATATATTTATTTTTCCTGAAACCAGGTGCTACATATATATACATGCATTTTCTCAAAACAAAACTAGCTTACTTTATCCCCTTACCTGATTTCTGAAAAGCCCCTAAGAAAATCTTTCCCGTACCCACAAGGTTCTCAACTCAACACCCTGAAAATGAAAACTCGCAGAATTAAAGTTTAGTATTTTCATTCGTACAACATTTTTTATAACTACCACTAAGTCAAATTAGGCTTAAAAAGTCTTACCTTGGATTTGGGATGAAATCCAATTTCGTTTTCCTGACGATCCGCTCTGACAAACTTGTAGAGAACTTCGCTAGGAGCGTCATGGTGGCTTCGGTTTGTCGATCCGGCATAAAACTAGCCCGAAATCGAAGAGAGAGAAAGTCGTAGGAGAGAGAGAGAGAGAGAGAGAGAGAGTGAGAGAGTGAGAGAGTGCACTGAGGCACACCAAAAATCCAATTCAATTTGGATTTTGACTTTCAAAGCTTCTTGATGAAGCTTGTGTTATTATATATATATATATATATATATATATATATATATATGTATATATAATAGTAAACATTAATTAAAGTAAAGCTTCTTAAAGAAGCTTTCACATTCACACTTTATATATATATATACCTGTAACCTATATATTAAATATATATCATAATAACTTACTTATATATATATACACACACACACATATATTTATATATATACATGCTTCAATATTTATATATATATATATATATATATATATTTTCCTTATCATACTATTTATTTTACTTGTTAATTTAATTAATTTATTTTATTATTATTTTATTTTTTTTTTTAATTTTATTTTTCCCGGTTACTACATTCCTCTCCCCTTAAAAGAATTTCGTCCTCGAAATTTACTGTTTCCGTAACTCACTATCCTTTAATCAGGAAAAAAAGGTCTATTCATTTTATTACCTACCCTCACTTATGGCGGAGGAATACCGTGGTTACATTTCAAGGCTTGGAAGATTACATGTACAAAAGAAACTTCTCCTAGAACTAAAATACTACACTATTCAAATCATTACATGTACCTGCAAAAGAAACTACCTAACTACTTACATTTTATCCACTCAGACCTCTTGAAATAAATGTGGATATCTCTATTTCATTTGCTCCTCGGACTCCTAAGAAGCCTCTTCTACCACATGATTCCTTCACAGAACCTTTACCTGGGGAATTTTCCTGTTACGTAGTTCATGTACTTTCCTATCCAAAATCTGTACTGGTACCTCCTCATATCCCAGTGAATCACTAAGCTCCAACTCATCATAACTGATGACATGAAAAGGGTTTAGGACGTATTTCCTCAACATAGCAACATGAAATACGTCGTGAATCCTGGACAATACAGGTGGCAAAGCTAGCCTGTAGGCTACCGGTCCCACTTTATCTAGAATTTCAAATGGACCGATAAACCTAGGACTAAGTTTACCCTTCCTCCCAAATCGCATAACCCCTTTCATCGGAGCTATCTTCAAAAATATGTGATCACCTACGTCAAACTCTAAATTCCTATGGCAATGGTCGGCATAACTCTTCTGTCGGCTCTGAGCTGCACCGATCCTGTCCCTGATAAGACGAACTTTATCACACGCCTGCTGAACTAGCTCTGGCTCCACTACTCGCCGCTCACCCACTTCATCCCAAAACAAAGGAGAACGACATCTCTTACCGTACAGAGCCTCAAATGGTGTCATGCCAATGCTAGACTGATAACTGTTATTATACGCAAATTCTACTAATGGCATGATCTGAGTCCAACTACCCCCAAAGTCTAGTACACACGCTCTGAGCATGTACTCTAATATTTGTATCGTCCTCTCAGCCTGCCCGTTTGACTGAGGATGGAATGTTGTACTAAACGATAACTGAGACCCCAGAGCCTCTTGCAGACTCCTCCAAAATCGTGATGTGAATCATGGGTCTCGATCCGACACAATAGATACAGGCACCCTATGAGAACGTACTATCTCCTGAATGTAAATCTTCGCTAAACGGCTGAGGGAGTAGCTGACCTTGATAGGAATAAAGTGGGCGGTCTTCGTCAATCGATCCACAATCACCCAAATGGCATTATGGCCATGTAACGCCATCGGCAGTCCTGACATGAAGTCCATCGATATATGATCCCACTTCCACTCCGGGATGAATAACGGCTGCAACTGCCCTACCGGTCTTTGGTGCTCAGCCTTTACCTGTTGGCACGTCAAACACTGCGCTATATACTCGGCAATTTCTCTCTTCATACCACTCCACCAGTATGACTCTCACAGATCTCTGTACATCTTCGTACTACCAGGATGAACTGTATACAAATATCTGTGAGCCTCCTCTAGAATAGTCTTCCTGATCTCAATATTGGCACGAACACATAATCTGAAACGGAACTGCAAAGCTTCGTCATCTGCGATACTGAACTCCTCCCCCTACCCACTCTGTATTCTGTCTATCACCTCCACAAGCTCTGGATCCTCCTTCTGGGCAGCTTTAATTCTCTCCTGCAGGGTAGGCTGTATCACTAAGCTGGCAATAGATACTGGGAGATCACTCTCCACCAACTCTATGTCGAGTCTCTCCAGATCCATTATGATCGGATGCTGGATCCCCATAGCCGCCAACACTGGCTCCCTGGATTTCTTGCTCAATGCATCAACTACCACGTTTGCTTTCCCTGGGTGATAACTGATGGTACAATCAAAATACTTAATCAGCTCCAACCACCTTCTCTGTCTCATATTCAGTTCTTTCTACGTAAAGAAATATTTCAAACTTTTATGGTCAAAGAAGATCTCACACTACTCACTGTACTGGTAATGCCTCAAAATCTTCAGTGTGTGTACCACTGCAGCCAACTCAAGATCATGGGTAGGGTAGTTCTTCTCATATTCTTTCAACTGCCTGGATGCATACGCCACTACCCTACCATGCTGCATTAATACACAGCCAAGTCCTTTCAAGGACGCATCACTGTAAATGGTATACCCCGCACCCCCAGACGGAATGATCAATACAGGCGCGGTGACTAACCTCTGCTTCAACTCCCAAAAACTCTGCTCACAGCTATCATCCCACTCAAATCTGACATTCTTCCTCGTCAGTCGTGTTAAAGGTCCTGACAGTGCTGAGAATCCCTCAACGAAATGACGGTAATAGCCTACTAGCCCTGAGAAACTCTGAATCTCCTGGACATTTCTCGGTCTAGCCCAATTCACTACAGCATCAATCTTGCTAGGATCCACAGAAATATCGTCTCCAAATACAACATGCCCCAAGAACACGACCTTTTCAAGCCAAAATTCACATTTACTGAACTTGGCGTACAATTTCTTTTCCCGAAGTGTTTGCAAAATCTGCCTTAAGTGCGTCTCATGCTTCTCATAGTTCCTAGAATAGACCAGTACATCATCAATAAAAACAACAACAAACTAGTCTAGGTATTGGTGAAAGACTCTATTCATCAAGTCCATAAATACCGCAGGAGCATTTGTCAAACCAAACGGCATCATTAGAAACTCGTAACGCCCGTACCTAGTCCTGAAGGTCGTCTTTGAGACGTCTTCTACTTTCACCTTCACCTGATGGTAGCCAGATCTGAGGTCAATCTTCGAATACACCCGTGTACCTTGGAGCTGGTCAAACAAATCATCGATACGAGGTAAAGGATACCTATTCTTGATTGTCACTTTATTTATCTCCCTATAATCTATACACATCCTCATAGTCCCGTCTTTCTTTTTCACAAATAAAACTGGAACTCCCCACGGAGATACACTGGGTCGTATAAAGCCCTTTTCAAGCAGATCGTGCAATTGACTCTTCAACTCTGCTAACTCCACTGGCGCCATTCGATAAGGTACTTTAGAAATCGGCGTTGTACCAGAAGGTAGATCAATAGAGAAATCTACCTCACGATCAGGTGGCAAGCCTGGTAACTCATCTGGAAAAACATCTATAAACTCCTTTACTACAAGCGTGCTAGCAAGTTTCAATTCATTCTCTGACATCTCTTTCACAACAGCCACAAACCCCTAACAACCACTCAACAGTAGTCTCCTGGCCTGAATAGCTGAAACGAGCTGAGGCGAGGATTGCACACGTGACCCTACAAACTTGAATTCTGCTTTCCCCGGAGGTCTGAATATCACTTCTCGTGCTCGACAATCTATGCTGGCAAAATTGGCCGCTAGCCAATCCATGTCAAATATAACATCAAACCCATGCATGTCTAACACTATCAGATCAGCAGACAAGGTCTTCCCTTGCATACCAACTGCATAATCTCGAAGTACCCTACTACATCTTACTACCGACCCAGTCGATGTAGATACCAACAGTTCAACATCTAATGATTGTGTTTCAGCCTCACATAATTTAACACACCCCAAGGATACAAACGAGTGTGTAGATCCTGAATCAAATAATGCAATAACTTTAAAAGAAAGCATAATGACCATACCTGTCACCACATTACCTGACGGCTCAGCCTCACCCGGCGTCAGAGTAAACACCCTGGCTGGAGCCGTATTCCTCTACTGGCCCCCACGTGGCACTTGATAACCTCCCCGGTATGGTCTAGGAGCTGGAACTGCATCTGATGGAGTAGGGCAGTCTCGTACCATGTGCCCCGATCTACCGCAGCGATAGCACACCGGAGCTGCATCTGGCGGGGTAGGGCAATCTCGCACTATATGTCCCGATCTACCGCAGCAGTAGCACACTACACCACCAGCTCGACACTCTCCCCAGTGCCTTCTACCACAAGTCTGACAAACTGGAGGACCCTGCCCTTTATGCACCTCACGTCCTCTCGTCTCCTGTCTCCACCCTCTACCATGATTACCTCTCCTCCACTGACCCAGCCTGTGACCCTGCTGGTAGCTCGTAGATGCAGATCTCTTCCTCTGTCCTTGCTCATCCGCATCAAGACGCTCACCAATCTCTGCCAAGGCCGCCCTGTCGACCAACTCAACGAAGTCCTGGATCCGCAGCACCACCACCTGCCTAAATATACTCCGCCTCAAGCCTCTCTCAAACTGCCTTGCGTTCTTCACCTTATCAGGAACAATGTATGGGGTGAATCGAGAGAGCTCGATAAAATGTGCTGCATACTGCTGGACGGATAGCTGTCCCTGCTTTAGACTCAGGAACTCTTCTACCTTAGCCTCCCTCACAGTAGCTGGAAAATATCTGTCAAAGAACAGATCTTTAAACCGGTCCCATGTCATAGCTATCGGAGTCACCCTCTGCTGCTCCAATAGTCTCACCGCAGTCCACCACCTCTCAGCGTCTCCTGTAAATTTATAGGTGGCAAAGAGGACCCTCTGTTCTTCAGTACATTGCAGCACAGCCAAGATTTTCTCAATCTCCTACATCCAGTTCTCAGCGGCTACAGGATCAACTCCACCTGAGAACACCGAAAATTCATCTTCGTAAATTTCTCTATATTGCACCCACCGCCTATAGATGGACCACTCTGCTCCCTCGAGCTCCTAGCAATCTCAGTCATAACCTGCTGAGCCACGCTACGTAATACTGCATCAGAGTCGGTCCCAGCTGCACTTGATGGTCCTGCCCCATCACTGCCACTCGCATGGGCACTATTTCCTTCTGGATCCATCCTAGAAAATAGCAGTTGCAATTCAGTAATCCTATCCTCATAATTTACCCACCCATCCTCACCACTTATCTCAACATCTCTAACTCATTGCTAATCCTCAGTCCTACATTCTAGGAACAGAACCTGACAATAGCTTACTATGGTTTTCCTGAAATCGTCACCCCAGGAAAAACACAGAAACTACCACGGAAGTCCTGCCTCTAGACTGTAGAATAAAACATCAAATCATTTCCTAAACTCTGGTATTGTTCCTGCTGCACTCTAAAGTCTATAGAACCTAGCAACCTAGGCTCTAATACCAAGCTGTCACGACCTGCCCATTTTATATATATATATATATATATATATATTTTTTCTTTATATAATATCAATTTCACATATCCCATATTCCAGTTCAGCAGGCTACAATCCACCTGGGCCCATGGGCACCAGGGATATATCAGAACATAAAACAGAAGCCCTAGCAGCAGAAAATATACAAACATGTACATCTCAATACCATATACCACAATATACCAGAGTTACTATAATCACTGTATTTTCATATATACATCCCAAAAATAAAACCTAGGAACATTTCCCACAAAATCTAACTGTCCCTACAAAACTTATCATTCAAAAAGGGCAGACAGACCGTACTATATCAGAGGGGCTTTTCCCGCTCTCCTATCCGGGGCTCCTGAAAAGTTAATAAGATTTAGGGGTGAGATACTTCTCAGTAAGGGAAATAAACTAATACCAGTGTGTGGTAACATGAGTATTCTGTGTTCTACATACACCATACATAACATATTCAATACTATTTATCAAATCTGGGAAAACATATATATATATATATATATATATATATCAACACATAGCAGAATATACTGCATTTTCATAAACATATCTCATCTCATACAATAATAATAACATAAAACAATCCTGGTAGGTTAGCTGGCTGTTGTCATGTATTACCCCCACATGACTGGGTTGTGTGGCCCGAAGGCGGAACCTGACAATGGTTGGCCGACCACTGCCAAGTCAAACAGTAGTCTGTAGGTCCGATGGGTCTACCCAGACTGGTCCGTACACTAGGGGCGATAATAGCACACTTCTTGAAAATAACCATATCGACCATCCAATCTCACACCACTCCGTACAGCGGCGTTAACACAGATATCATGATCACAAGGACCATGGACACATAGCAACGGTACCGTGCAAGTGCTAGCCTAGACCAAGCCAACCAGGTTCTGATATCATATACATATACTAAAATTGTGATACATGGATATCTCATATCAATAATTACCAAATCAATCATATCATTTTTCACATATACATATTTCATGAAAATCATCGGCTCGTACGCCGGAATTACACATTTTATCATAACTCGGTTCGTACATCGGTAAATCACATAGCTCGGCCCGTACGCAGACAAATCACGTAGCACAGCCCGTATGCTGGCAAATCTCATTCACATAGCACCGCCCGTACGCCGGCAAACATATCCACATAGCACGGCCCATACGCCGGCAAATCACACACACACACATATATATATATATATATATATAAATATCTCGGCTCGTACGTCGATTTTCCATCTTAGAAATCCATATCGTCCCCATTCCCAGAAAACAGTATTTCACAACATTTTTATACTTATGTCACACTAAACAAATTTTCTATGTATTCAACATATCATCATTTAAACAGTATTTACCAAATATAAATCATATATATAAATATATTTATTTTTCCTGAAACCAGATGCTACATATATATACATGCATTTTCTCAAAACAAAACTAGTTTAGTTTATCCCCTTACCTGATTCCTGAAAAGCCCTTAAGAAAATCTTTCTCGTACCCACAAGGTTCTCAACTCAACACCCTGAAAATGAAAACTCGCAGAATTAAAGTTTAGTATTTTCATTCGTACAACATTTTTTATAACTACCACTAAGTCAAATTAGGCTTAAAAAGTCTTACCTTGGATTTGGGATGAAATCCAACTTTGTTTTCCTGACGATCCGTTCCGGCAAACTTGTAGAGAACTTCGCTAGGAGCGTCGTGGTGGCTTCGGTTTGTCAATCCGGCATAAAACTAGCCCGAAATCAAAGAGAGAGAAAGTCGTAGGAGAGAGAAAGAGAGGAGAGAGAGTGAGAGAGTGCACTGACGCACACCAAAAATCCAATTCAATTTGGATTTTGACTTTCAAAACTTCTTGAAGTAGCTTGTGTTATTTTATATATATATATATATATATATATATATATATATATATATATATATATATAAAATAGTAAACATTAATTAAAGTAAAGCTTCTTGAAGGAACTTTCACATTCACACTTTATATATTAAATGTATATCATAATAACTTACTTATATATATATATATATATATATATATATATATATATATATCATACTATTCATTTTACTTGTTAATTTAATTAATTTATTTTATTTTATTATTTTATTATTATTTTTTTTAATTTTATTTTTCCCGGTTACTACACATTCTATTTTGAAAAACGAAATCAAAGAAAACTTATAAATAAATTTTATGGAGCTTTCTCAAACTAGTGTTGGTCACAAGTTTGATCAAGATAAATTGAACTTACTAAAGTATAATTTTTCATTTAAATTCTCTATAAATAGAGTTACCTTCAAGGTTTTCAAAAACCATATGGTGAAATAATGGAGCTTTGATAGTTTCATGCCTCGAAAGTTCTTGAGAAACTCCAACCTCCAATCTCTTAAACCCTTGAATATAACATTATCATTTAAATGATTGAAGATAAGTATATCAATCTACTATTCCATCAGAATTCTTCATTTAATTCTTTAAAATGAAGATTTCATAGTCAAGATCAAGGACATCTTAAAATGTTGCTTTTGGTTAATCAAAAATCAATGTGCAATATCTAGGATGTGGTCATTTTATTCAAATAGAATGACAATGTAAAATTGCTTATTACGTATTACTTCACAATCACATCATGAGTGAGGACAATCACACCATGAGAGAGATGTCCGCGGATACATTAGAAATAGCGAGATCAATGGGTACATTGATAGAAACTTAACATTCGATATCAAGCTATTTGATGCTTCGATTGCATACAAAAATGAAATTGCAAATGAAATTTCGAACTGATTTAACTATTTTTCTATTGTTGAATGATTTTATCTAGAACTATGTTTGTTGAGTGGTTTTAATTATAACAAGTATGTGTTATTTTCTAAATGAATTTGTTTGCATAGTAACTAATTAATTATTTTTCTATTTTAAAATGAAGTTGCCTTTCATCGCCTCTATTAAAGCATAAGTAATGTTGTTTTGTTTTATTACATTTTTGGTTCTTACCTATGTGTGCAGGCCAACTTATTACAACTTAAATTAAAATTCACATTTGTATTCCAAAGTTTCACAAATACATTTACCCATAACGACATGTCCCAGCCCCAAGAATCAAATGTCCGAGTCCATGTAATCTTTAAAATTCTAAGAAAAGTCCATCTCCTTTTACAAAACCTCAAGGGAGGTATCAAATAAAATTAAGAGATTAGCAATTTTTTTTTTTTTTTATCAAACCTATAAAAAATAAAAAATAAAAAATAAAAACAGTGTTGGGGAGCATTTTGAATCTTAATAATAAATATTTCTATTTACTGCATTTTTATTTCTATATTCTTCGATTATTTTTCATTTTCTTAGATTAAAATTAAATGGACAAATGGGCCCACATTCAAGATACTAGAATGTCTTGTAGAAATGGCAAATATGGGCCAACAAGAGAAAGAGATTAAAGGACATCTAGAGAAGGCCTAGTACCGAACATTAGTGCTCAACCTTACGCATTTGAGGGTACACCGAGGGCAAATTGAAATTATTGGAGAAGATGGAGGGAGGCGGTGGCAGCCGGTTGTGGGTGATGGTGGACGGTGGTGGCTGGTGGTTGTGGTTGGAGTTAAACCTGTTGGTGTTTTGATAAGAAACGAGGTTTGAATTGCAACTAGACCAGAAAAGGAAAAACTGCATCAGAAAACTTAACCAAACCAACCCTCAGATTCTACAAACCAGAGGCAAACATATAACAAGAATGTAAAAGAAAAGCAGAGATTTGGTAAGTAAATATCACTCATTGAAGCCTCAAAATATTATGAAATACATTTCCAATGAAGAAAAAATAAATGGCAAAGAAGAAACAAGAAGCATCTGTAATCATGGAGCGTTCACACGATATGAAACAAAAACAAGAGACCAAATGACACAGTAGATTACATATAACAAGACATTTTCAGATAGCTACATACTTGCTTATGACCCATCTTCCGGAGGTGCCAAAATTTAAGATCCCATCTAAGGCTCCTTAAAAGACATCGGGATGGAAACGCCCTGGTATGGAGCTGCTTTGGTGAGCCTGCTTGAGATGCATTGTCAGTGCATAATTATTCACCTGGCGAGGCATCAAAAAAATAGGGCTGTCATCAGATGCCAGCATAAGGAAACTTCATGTAACGATAAGATGCAAGGGGCCATCTAGATTTCAGTGTGTTCTAAATTATGCTAGATAAACAAATTTACGATTGCTAAATGTGTTGAAGTATCTCATTGTAATGCCCTAGGTCATAACCACTAGCCTAGGAATTTTCAAGTTTCTCAACTAGCTCAAAACGCACAAGCCACATAAATTATGATTGCTTGTAATAGGCTTACTCGATCTAGGGGTGTGCATCAAGATTACTTGCGAGTCATCAATACATTCAACCTCTCCCTCTCTCAAATATGTGGTACTCTCAACATGCCACAATTATAAGCCCTATTTACAGGAGCAGTCTTGGCCCAGAAGGACATGGATTCACTCAATTGTCCCAACACTTTTAATAAGTTACATGCTTTCGTGCCACATGCCATGCCACCCATGTGGTAAACATAAGCAACAGTCAATGTGACAACATTTTTTAATGACCATGGATTAAACCAAATACCCCAAGAACTTTTAGGCTGGGCACCTAGCAGAAAATTCTCAAGCCAAATTTCTTAGTAGTAGGTTTGCACAAAGCTTCACACAAATATTCCATCTACAAACATGGGGGATTGGGAACCAGGGCATTGCACGTTTCCAATCTGCTCAAAAAATAATCAAGTAAAATGAATTAAAGCAACTGATCAAAACACTGTGACAACCCTCCCCCTTACCCTTGCAAAGTGGGGAGCCTTATGGCCCATGGATGCCCTTTTTATCAACACATTGAAACATAAAGTTGCAGATATGGTTTATGACTGCCTGACCTCTAGAGTTCTCAACTGATCCTGGCACTGAGACACCAGCTGCTTCAAATGCTGCAACTCCTGGCTCTTCTCATCATACTCTTTTTGCCGTTCATGTTGAATAGAAACAGCTCGCTTGAGGATTGTGTTTTCCTGAATCAGAGCTTTCATTTGTTCCTTCAGCATCATATTTTCCTATGACAAAGGAAAACCAGTATAAAAATAAAGCCCCCTTAAAAACTAGATCCACCATCTACTTACTTTGTGTCCCAATCACCACCTCTTGCAAATTAAATACCCCACACAATGCATGTACACATAAAGTACCAAGGGCAGCAACAATATATATTCAGGATTGTGGCTTATGATAAAGTAACAAATAAACAACCTGGTTAAAGCAATGAGCCGCATCTGCACCTGCACGTGAATATATGGACTTCTCCAAAACCTCAAGCGCTCTTGAGGCACGGGCTCTAGCATCATCCATGTTTGAGGCACTCATCATTTCTCTGACAAAGAGCTCCACCCAATCTGCACCATCAACAGGGAGATTCTTTGGAGCCGACGGATCCTCAGCAGAGACATCCTCTTCATTATTTGTTACGGTACCCACTACTCAAAACATTAAGAGTTGTGCTTGTTAATCGGACTGAAATATCAATGGGAACAATTTATAGTACTTTGTTGAAGGTGAAATCAGAAATCAGATGGAAGGGTATATTCAACGAGAAATAGTAAATGGATTGCAAAAGGGATATGACCAACACTAGACCTAATAAGCTAATTTTTTCAGAAGGCACACTTAAACATGCTTTGTTCAGTTTCTATCACAATTCAAAGGAATCCATTGCTGACGGCAGCAAATTTGGTCAGTCAATCCGTTCGTTTGCACATTATGAAGATGCTTCATTTATCTTCTCAATTCATGGGCTCAACTGAGGCTTCTTGAATACCCACAATCAACTTACTCTGAAGCTTAGCCAAAAATCAATCTTCACGCTAAATCAAAAGTCAAAACAAATCATCATACTTCAAACCCAAATACATTGAATAAATATTTTCAATCACTTTTGGCTATTAATAAACATTATCATTTTTAAGGGCGAGCCCTCACTCAACAGTAAAGGGGTTACAGCCAAACGTGAAGGTGAAAGGTACACATAATGGATAAACAGTCTCTCCAAGCATTGAAGTAAGAGTGCGAACATCTTGCTCTCTCCAGAGACCTGATGGCACAGGAGCCATGTTCATTGGGTGTCCCACTTTCCTTTTTTTAAGTGACAGTATCACTTTTGCTCCTACAAGAAGCGCATTGTAATCAATAAACTATCAATTTCTGCTCCTTCAAAAAACACCCATAAAGTGTCGAGGGCAGTAGTTTGACAGGAGACAAATGCTTTATAGGGTCTAATCAAAATCTTGTTCACAAGCTTCGAAGAGATGCATATGATAGCTTGCCAACTAGAAAGGGATATACTCTTTCTTAATGATTTGGTTCCTCGACTAACAATGAAAATTAAGCAACGTAAGTGTGAATTGCTTGGCCCCATTGGCCCCATAATTTCTGTCCAAACCTTTGCAAGATTTGAACCCTAAGTTTTATATGGTGCTCCATGGTTCCACAAAGTGATTAAATCTTAAATTTGCTCCCTTACCAATTAGGATTTTATATGGTTATGCAAATGGGTCACCAGGAAACCTATCTCAAGATAGTCTTAGAGGAAATGGGAAGGAGCCACTCATCATCGTGGCATAAGTGGAAGCTAAGAAGTTGAGAGGTTGGTACGCTATTATATTGATCCAACTCTTCTTACTTCTCTAAAATTTAAATCACCAAGTAGCAATGACTTTCGTTTTAGTCAAGGCGAAATGGTTAAGAAAAAACAATAGATAATCCAGTTATGAAGCTAATGATAAGAAAAATATCCATCTTTGGCCCAACTAAACAAGTCAATATATTGTCAAATTAAACAAGTCAAGGTTTTATCTGTGTACCATGTGATTGAACTTGTAAATTTTCTTCCAGTGCTACACCAGATTTTCCTGCAACAGAGTCCATGCTTTTATCAGCAGATCCTAGCTGAAGCTCATTCAGACATTTGATGGCTGAATCTAAATCATCACCACATTCTTCAAGTGCTCTCTCAAGAACCTGAAATAGAGAAAGATGAAAGGATCAAGGACATGCCATAAGGGCGTAAAGCAAGCATGTTTAGCATCCCCTAAATTTGAACAATGTACGAGTCATTTCTAGAAATAGTTCCATCGCCGTAGGAAGCAACACAAAGTTTCCAATTTATATCTAGCCCTAGCAGGAGGCTAGCAAAATGAGTATTTTAAAAAAAATATGATATCCCCTACAAAGTTAAAATTTCAGCTAAAAAAAAGCATGTTAAATTTGAGAAGGAAGAATAACAGCAAAAAAAAAATATCAAAAAGGAATTTACTTCAGGCAAGGAGATAGATAATTTGAGAATTCATATCTCATTCAACAAACATCTATAAATTAGCTTTGAAAGTTCTTTTCTTTTTGTAGGTGTGGGAGGGCAATAACTGGGGCAAACTGTCTCTTGGGAATTTCAAATAGTGAGACAAGATATGTCTGGATGAAGAAGGCAACTAAAATAAGCATATCACGTGATCATGAAAATGCTACAGACAGATTTGAAAGACTCATAAACTCCTATCCTCATTACATATATTTCCTCATTTTATTGATGATACAATTAGTAAGAATATTTAGCATTCCAACTGATTTTTCATTTACTCCAGTATTTTAGTCCAAATGAATAGTCTAGCATATTCTTAGAGAGAAACCTCAAACTTATTTCTACTATGAAATAAATGCATAGGAAATATACCAACTAAACTTCATCCAATCTAGTGGGTGATACTTCTCATGTGCCAGCTACAACACCTAGAAGTCTTCGAGAGCTTCCTATTTTTCAGGATGATGAATGGGTAAATAGCAGCAGGTGAGTGAGCAGATCAGGGATGCTAATTTTCCCACCCGTCTGTCCAGTGGTGGATGTTAGTAGAAAGGATGCAGATGCTCAACAATGGACGGAGAAGATGGGCTTGTGACCATATGATCTTAGAAGGCAAGAAGTTTAATAAGATGGTGGTAAAAATAAGGTGAAAAAGGTACATATGAATTGGGAAATTTACAGTTTGCAATTAATTATGATGGAAAGGGTTTAAAAATGGGCTTTCTTATTTAGATTATGTAGGTTTTTTTCTCCTTTGTTTTTTTCTATTGTCGTTTTTTCTCTAAGGATTTACAGCACTTTCTTAGTTTGTAATTTCACTTTCTTTCTTCACATCATTTATTTTCCAAAAAAAAACAACTATCCCAGTGATTAATCAAATGATTGTCATCTAAAGACAAGATTAGTCCTTGTGGGAAATCTTGATTTCAAAAATATCTGGTGTGTAGGTCTCAAAGGAGTAATTGGCATCAACAAAACAATCTTCCAATCATTGCTAGCTGAATTGTAGGTGGCTAAATCATCACATTATTTTGTTTTCTCTTCTTTTATTCTACAAAAATAACATGAAAGCCAAACTAGTACTATAGGGTATCACACTTGATGTAATCATTAACAAATGTGAAACAGCTAACATATTTCTAATACCACCATATAGACAGTCAGCAACAAAGCTACACCTGCACAAAATCGAGCAAAATTTCTTAGCAACACTCCTGCCTTTAAACACGCTAAGCTGCACTACAAATAAGTTGGTTAATAGTTTGGTCTAATTAAATAGTTCTGCGGCAAGTTTGCTCAGGAGCTCTATCCTCATGTTTATTTGCACTAGAAAATCCTAAGATAATACTCAATTGCTACTAAGCCATAAAGAATGACTTCCAGCCCATGCCTTCAAGATACTGGCAAGATTCATTCAGAAATTTTACTATCATAGATTCAAAATGGATCTAAAATCTAAATGTCCAACAAAATCTGAAGTGTGAGAATCCAAAGAGAAAGGCTCTATTTTGATCCCAAAAATTGGGAAAAAAAAAAAGAATAAAATTTCTTTTTTTCCTTGCTGAAAAATCTCAATTGACAGTTGCCTCCGCAAAACAACTAAAATGGGCAAGCTGGCAGATAGCTTTGCTTAAAAACTGTGGTGATCAGTCCAAAAAAATTTCAATCCCACAAATATTTTGCTACACATTCATCAAACAGCTCCTTATCAGTTATCACATCCCATTTCAAGTCGTCCAAAATATATGTGTAATGATAAGGAAACAAATAAATAATAATGACCAAAATCAAATGAATAGACCAATATAATTTAAAAAAAACAAAATAAACCCAAAAAGTAGGAATGAGAATTGAATCAACAGATGAATAAACATTAGAAAACAAAATAAGCAAACCTGTTTGTCCATGTCAGGGAAAATAAATCTCAGATGCTCGAGCAGGAGAGCGGAAGAAGGCGGGGACGAGTAAGGAAGAGGAGACTGAGAAGAAGAAGAGGCTGGGAAGGGCCTGGGAGGAGAGAACCGTACGGGGGAAGAAGAACAGCGAATTCTCTTGGTGACGGGAGGTGCCGGCAGGTCTTCGAATAAGGATCTCTTCCCACACACTATGGCAGACATGTTTCGCCTTCCTCTGCTCTGCTCGCTTCTACTCTCTAAGCGATCTATTCGCTTCCTCTCCCCTTAATTTGTTCATGCAGCGGTTATTCGACTCCCCGAAAAAGGAACACAAAACCAAAACAAAACAAAAAAACAGATTTCTTTTACTCAATCGATACAATACGCATCAAATTTCCGGTTCCAGAGAGATGTGGAATTAGGGTTTCTCCCTCTGCGCCCCTCCCCCAAAATTATCGATCTCTGTTCAAGAACACAATTTCCGATCGAATAATTTCCAGAGAAAAGAAAAACCAAGGATCTACGCCCAAAAACAAAAATTGACGGGATTGATCACAGACAAATCTCCGATTGAATCAACTCTTAAATATCAATCGCAAATTGCAAACTAAATGAGAGAACGAGAATCTCTCCTCCCAATATAGAGATCATAATCTCCCTCCCAATATAGAGATCAGGTTTTCGTTTCGCATAAAGAGAGGGATCGTACCCTCGTAGGTACCATTTCATCGAACTCTTCAATAATGACGCCTCGTTCGTGTCTCCGCAACTACATTTGAAAGTGCGGTGATCAGGCGACGGTCCAGTCAGGGGAGGCAGTACACGGCCCAATGAAAGGTGACCGCGTTAGCTAATTAGCTTTACAAAACTCTCAAGCTATCTGTGCGGGACGTGGCATCATTGCATTGGCCAGGTTCCTTAGTGGACTGGGCAGGTGTCGTCTAGACGTCTTTCCTTTTTTGTTCACCATACTTGTGGTCCGTGGGCCTCCAGGCCAGTTTAGTGGGTGGGCTTCTACATTTTAAGCCTGTCAAGATGTGAATATCGTAGGCCTGTAGTGGGCTCGGCCAATGATCATTTAGGCTGGCCCTTTTTTTTTTTTTTTAAATGTATTTGTAGCATGGAATACCATAAAATTCAAATTTTTACATTTTATATTTTTAAAATTTGAATAAAATGTAACAAATATTAAACAATATCAAATTTAAGTTAGACTTCAAGCTTTGTAAATTTTTTTTAAGACTTCAATTTAATTGAGTCTTTAATTAACATATTTTGACTTTCAATATTAAACTTTGGATTTTTCATAATAAAAAGTGAAATTGAGAAAGTAAAATTATACTAAAATGCTATTAGCATAGTAATCCTTTATCTAATAATAGTTGTCGCAATGTCTTGAAGGATCAACTCCTAAAAAAGGGGTCGAATCTCCAAATCGTTTCAATTAGGTGGCGAACTCGAAATCAAATAAAAATGAGTAATGCATATGGTAAGAAATGGTCAATACATAATCTAATACAAATTTCTTTTATTCAATTGAATAAATGGGTAATGCATAAGGCAGTTCTTGGGCTTTGTTTTGTTTTGTTTTTTTAAGTACATTATTATTGGGCTTGTTATAGTGTCTATAGGGTTAAGATTGTGTCAAAGATGTTTAACCATTAAAATCGAAGAAGATAGTAAAAATTAATTAATATAAGCATGTTTCGAGGGTAAATGATTTGAAAAATTAACTACAAAATGAAGGGATGAGTTTGAGAAACTCAAATAATTTTATTAAATGACTCATATATCAAAACTCTTTGCCTCCCCCACCCCCCCCCCCCCGGGAGCCCCGCCAAAGGTTGAAATTTCGGATAATGTCTGTTGATAATTCCACTTGTGAGTTTGTTCCACATTGGAAAATTAAAGTGGATAATGAGTACTTATATACATGGATGGATTTAAGACCCAATTGGCTTGAGCTTTTAGGTCAAGTTGGTGTTCACCCATGTGTATCAAGCCCACCAATGGGCTCCTCTAGTCCTAACAAGTGGAATCAGAGCCGACTGTTTGTAACTCTAGGTGAGCGACATCGTAAAAGTCGAGACGGGAAGCTAATTCTCCTGACGTGCTAACAGTTGGAGGACCAAGTGTGTGGCTGAGGCCAATAAGGATCATCTAGGTTGCGGATGGATCCGAATAGGGTCAAGACGTGAGAGGTAGGATTGGTTTGGAGGCTCGTGGAATACAATCTAAGGCACGTGAGACACCAGTGGTAAGGTCCACTTAAGCAACTGTTGGAGAATTGTCCCAGAAGGGAGACGGTTTCCTTTCAAGGGGAAGCAGGAACTCACAAATGAGGGGGAGATTGTTGAGAATTCTACTTGTGAGGTTGTCCCACATTGGAAAATTAAAGTAGATAATGGGTGCTTGTATACATAGATGGACACAAGATCCAATTAGCTTGAGCTTTTGGGTCAAATGGGTGTTCACCCATGTAACGTCCCTTAATTTCTTAACATAAAATATCACATAATAAATAAAGTGGTCAACTCGAACCCGTGGGTTGCGCGGACACCTGTCAAACACTGCGGAAAACTTAGCAGCAGTAAACATAAAATCTCAAACATCCAATCATAAAATATAATACCAGAGCATTCTATACATCCTCACATACATCCAAATATCTCTAGGGTCAAACACAAAATAACTCTGACCCTTTTACAAAATCTTACCCTTCTCACAAGGTAATCTCACTAGCTCAACGGCGGCCCTGACTCGCCAGTCTCTCAGGAGCTCCTGAAAAAAAATTCAGGAGCTCCTGAAAAAAAATTAATTAAGTTTGAGGGTGAGACACTTCTCAGTAAGGAAAAATAAACTAAATACAGCTGTGTGGCAACATGAATATTTAATGCATTTGTACGTATACAGTACATTTCATAATTCTATAAACATAATCATATCGTACTAGGTAAACATATATTTTCACATCTGTTAATAAATCATATCATACATAAAATCATCTGTTATAACTGTAGTACTGAAAACAAACCTAGGATGACTAGCTAGCTGGTGTCATGTATTACCCCCCATAACGAGTTGTGCAGCCCGAAGGCGGGACCCGACAATGGCTGGCCGACCACTGCTAAATCAAATATGTCTGTAAGTACGATGAGCCCGCCACACCCTGGTCCAGACTGCCAGGTGGACGTCCACACTCTACTGAAAGCCACATCGACTATCCATCTCCCATCCCCTCGTGGGACGGTAGCACTAATAAGGCCTCGTGCCAAAATGAACCCATAGCTACAGTACCGAGCTCCTGGTCTGAACTAAACTAACATCCTGGTTATGAAAACATATAATACATGATCATACATAACATCATTACAGCCTCGTGCCGAAAACATAGATATGGCCTCGCGCCGAAATCATACATATGGCCTCGCGCCAAAATCATAGTAAATATGGCCTCGCGCCAATAATATAAATACGGCCTCGTGCCGATAGCATAAATTTGGCCTCGTGCCGATAACATAAATACATGGCCTCGCCCCAATAACATAAATACGGCCTCGTGCCGATAACATAAATATATGGCCTCGCGCCAAAATTGTTTCAGGTATATATATACTGAAAATACATCATTTATCATATAATCGTCAAAACCATCACAACATAACTCATATTTTCATAATACCTGAAATCATGCTTTGTTCGTAAAATCTTTCACATCATAATACATTTCACATAAAATAATATTCATGCTACACATATGCTGTTAAAAGTCATACTTCATATTCTAAAATCGTGAATTTCTTCTATCTCATACATACATATACATTTTAATCATCATATCTCATACATACATATACATTTTAATCATCATAACAGTATTTTCTCAATCTTACATTTCATTCATAATACACAATATAACATATACTTTTCTGAAAATAAATTTACTCATAATCAATAATAATTTATATGAAAAATTACTGCTTTAATTTATTCCCTTACCTAGCTATTGAGAAATTCCTTAGAACCCAAATCCTATGCCCTTAGCGCCCGAAATTCAACTCCTGAAATTTACATTTTTCCCCAGATTAATTAATCTATTTCTCCAACATAATACTCATCTAGCCTTTCTTAGGCTCCAAATATCTTAAATTAATATTTAAACTATTATTTAATATCCCTACTTAATTTTTCAAATTTTGCCTACGGGTCCCAAAATTATACCCGCGGCGCTCACCCGAGCCCTAAATTTCAGAAATCCTACTTCAGTCTCAAATGCTTAATATTTTAGCATTTCTAAATTAATACTAATTAATTAAAAATAAGCCCCTTAATAATCGCCGCACCCCAAATTTAGAGTTTTGGCCCAACACCCCCACAAGAATTTCGTCCCGCTAGACTTGTAAAGAATCATCTCTAGATTCTCGTGGTGGTGTCCGTTCATCAATTGGGCTTATATTTTGCAAGAAATTAAAGAAAAAGGGAAAAATGACTTACCCAAGGGAATACGCCTACGCCGCTCCTACCACCGATCCGCTCTGGTAGAAATGACGGCAGCGGCGAATGGAGTCCAGTGGTATCTTCAGATTTTCGATCAGGCGAAAATCCGTCACGAAATCGAGGAGAGAGGGAGAGACAATGAGAGGAGAGAGAGAGAGAGTGTTCAGAGGCCGCAGGAGCAAGAGGAGAAAAGAAAAGAAAAGAAAAGAAAAGAATGAGAAGAAGAAGAAGAAAAGCTGGGGGCCCTTTCAATTTAGAACATCCTTCCTGAAGGATTCAGATCCTTCAGGAAGGTATATAATAATAATAATAATAATAATAATATATATTTAATTAATATTAATAATAATATATTTTATTAAAAAATTTTAAAAATATATTTTTTTCTTTTTCTTTTAAATCTGATTAATTAATTAGTTAATTAATTAAAAATTTAATTAAATAATTTTTTTTTATTTTTTTATTTTTTGGAAATCAATTCACTAATTTTTTTTTTATATCTCTATTTTTGGGATTTTTACAATTCATGTGTATCAAGCCCACCCATGGGCTCCTCCGATCCTAACAATGTCTCATACTAAAACTATTAGTGTCTCTTAACAAGCCTATCTCAAATCAACAAAAGCATAATACAATTATAAGAGGCAACCTTCAAAAGACTGCCTTCAAAATATTTTTCTCTTTGCAGATTATAGAGATAGAAAATAGTTGTTGATTGATTATTAATTCAAAATTTGGAGTTTAGCTCAAACAATTTTCTCATCAACTAATGCAACCTAATTTAAGGGTTTGTTTGGTATTTTTTTTTATTGTTATTTTCTACTCTCAATTGCACTACCATAAAGAAATAGGGAAAACCAACATGTTTACTTGCATTGCCCTATTTAGTAAAAATTAATACTTTAATATTTAGAATTTGTTTTTATGAATTAAATCATTGGGTGCATTATTTTTTTTATGTGAAATAAAAATAAGAATTCCATGTGGATTCTAAAAATAATTCAAATCATTAGAAAAATATTTTCACGGCTATTTTTAACCTTGAAGCGCTAAAAAGTGAGATTAGAAATGTAATACGCAACTAAATTGTTTTACTTATATTTGTTTTATTTATAATATCATTAGTTCGTATTTTTTCCAATTTATTACGTTACTAATATGTATTCAATTAAGTCAATAATTTACTTAAAGTTTAATATAATTAGTCGAAAAAGTCAATTTTTAGCCTTTACTTTGTCTCTTCGTTTCATTTTTTGTTTTTCATAATTTTTATGCCAGTAATAAACATCCCCCAAAAGTAACATATTTTATAAGCCGAACAAGTTTCAACTTTTTCAGGTCAATCTATTACCGCGACGAAGTTTTGGATTGACTTCTTATCTTTTTTTTTTTCTTTTTTTTTTTTTCTATTTTAAATCTCATGTAGGTAACGGTGTCGTAAACTCTATCCTTCTGCCTAAATTCGGCCCTTATACCTCTTTCTTTCTTGCTTTAAAAAAAAAATATATTATAATGAGAGCTTGAGTAACCTTTCCCTCCCACCCCCCCTCTTTTTAGTACCTAAGCTACTATTAATGGACATGTAACTCATTGTAATTGGAAGATTTGATGGTAAATGATGAGATTGGATTGAATTGTACAATGGAATTGTTATTAAAATACTAAAAATGAAGTTTAAGATATAATACGTAAGATATGTCTATTAGCCTTGGTGACATCACTATTATTGTTTAGAGTGTTTTGATGATATTAACCTATATATTGTTTCTGGTGTTTTTCTATCTTTACAGATCATGCTTAGCACAGGTACTTGTACATGAAGTACTGAATTGAAGGCAAAATCGGATCGAGTAGACATCAAGAAGGAAAGATCAAATGGACATGTACTCAGAAGGACCCATGCATAATCGGAAGCTTAATTGTAAAATTATTTCTAATAAGGGTTGTGTGTGGTAAGAACTTTTTGTAACCCTTGCGCTTTGTTTTTGCATAATTTCTGAGCAAGAGTTGAACCAATGCATGCATACTAGGACACTTGCGTTTATAAAATTGCACTAAAAGTCACAAACTCAATTCATAGTTTTCAAAGTTAAAATCAAAGAGTTTGTCAAAAGAATCCTAAATTCAAATATGTTTTTAAAAGGGATAAGTTTTCAAATATCTTGGTATCTTAAACTTCTTCATACTTAGTCCCGGTTTTATCAAAACGAGTCTTATGTCCTAAGGGTTCAAAGAAAGTAAAGTATATTTTCAATAAAGGACATACAAGTATATAAGATATCAAAATGGTTTTTCAAATGTGTTTTTATTAACAAGATATCTTATATTTAAGGAGAAATTCATTTAGACAAGTATTAAACTTTATTAGACTTAATATTTTTCATATAATCTTGTCCAAGAATGTTTTAAGTGATTAAAAGGCTTCTCAGTTGGGTTTAAAACCTCAATTATACACTGATCATCATTCCTTAACACCGTTCAATATTTGAGGCATAACTGTTACTAGAAAAGTCCAAAAAGGACGATCTTGGTGTCCCTGGAAAGTTAAGAAAAAATTTCACAACTTTTATGTTGATTACTTTTTCTGATTCAGGGCATTCATTGACGAAAACATGTGATTCATCGACGAGTGACTAGTTGACACTAGTCGACGAGTGCAGGGAACTAGTCGACGAGCCCAACGGGTAGAATAACGCTAACGGGTAAAATAACGCTAATGGGTAAAAACGACTAGTTTTGTTTGAGAATTGCTCATAATGGTCCAATAACAGCTAGTTGGGTATTTTGGCTATAAAAACAAGCTATTAGACTTGTTTAAACATGGTTTTGATGATTTATACAAGCATTTAGTGAAAGATTTCTTTGAATCCAAAACATAGGCACTCTTGCATTCTAGTTATTCATTCCAAAATGTTCAAGCTCTTTTACTCTCTTATTTGTGTTTGATTCAATCCTTAAGAGATTAAGTGCGAGGTTTGTTTTGTATTTATTATCAGCTCAAATTAACGGAGCATCATTTGAATTCATCTTCTTCTTATAAAGTTCTTTGTAAACCATTGTGAAGGTTCTTGGTGAATCGCTTGGTAAAGGCTCTTGGTGAGTGCAGTAGGGATTTGTTCTCGAGTTGTAAGACTTGTTCCATCAGTAAAAGAGTTATCATAGTGGATTGTGGAACCCTTGGTTTGGTGCTAAGGCGTGGACGTAGACTTGATGTTGAACCACGTTAAAACCCAGTGTTAAACTTTTCTCTCCCTACTCTTTATTTACTTATCTTGTGCACATTTTATATTTTATCTATTGTAATATAATTGTTTACTTCTTGTTAAGACATTTATTTTGTAGAGAAATTTTAATTACGCGAAAAGAGTCACTCACTCCCCCCCCCCCTCTAACTCTATATTGTGCATTCGCTACGGGGCTCATGTATGTACTCCATGGGCTAGGACCGTCTAACAAGGTCTAACTTATTTTTTATTTTTATTATTTTTACTTTTATTATTTAAATCATATTTATTAATTATTATTGATATAAGGAGTAAGAACAAAAATAAACATGCATGCGATTAGGTATTTAATTTGTTTCAATTTTGGGAATATTTGTTAAAGTCAATTATTAGTTTTTAGTTAGTGTTTTTATTTTTATTGTTGATTTTCATTTTTTGTTTTCATAATCTTTACGATAATACTAATTAAATAGTTATTAAAAGTAAAATACTCTAGTAACCGAACAAGTTCCAACATTTTCAAAATTCTATTACTGAGTAATATATAACATAGTTCTTGCATTGACTTCCCATCTATTGAATGTTTTAATTGTCATGTTTAGGGAAGGACACTATGAATGTATATACATATTACAATTGAGAATTGTAGAAACCTTTTTTTTTTTTTTTTTTAACTTTTCAATAATAGAGACTATTCATTGTGTAGAACTTGTAATAATGGAATTTTAATGGTGAATATTTAGATTGCATACATGTGTGTATTGTTGTTTGATTTACTTAAAATTAAAGTTGTTTTCTTGTAATTTTCTAGATAATTATTTATTTATTCTATCAATCTTTTTCCAAAATTTTCCCATCTTGCCTAACTAGTGATGCTACAAAATGAATAGACCAAATTGGTTTAAAATGAGTGCATAAAGGTGAAAATATTGAGCCAATAATAAAAAGGTGAAAAGTCAACTAAAATTGACAGAATAACATATAAAAAGGTCAATTAAATCCTACGATGTGTTAATAAGAAATCCTGCTAATTAGATTTCACACAATTTGATGTTATCCTTTGTCATAGTTGATCCAAATAAATGTTGATAAGGACAAAGTTTCTACATATTCATAAGATTTATTAAAGATGATTGATGTTTTTAAACTGATAAATTATCGTCATTTGTCATCCAAAAATGATGCCACAATTACCAACAAAATAACATTAATCACTTAAACTCCATATGTCATCATATGAATCTCATTCTATTTTGATGAATGAAATCAAAGAAAATATATGAATAAATTTTATGGAGCTTTCCCAAATTAGAGTTAGCCACAAATCTGATCAGGATGAATTGAACTAATTAAAGTATAATTCTTTGCTTCAATCCTCTATAAATATAAGTACCTTCAAGGTTTTCAAAAACTGCTTGGTGAAGTTGCAGAGCTTTGACAAATTCTTGCACAAAATTTATTGAAACCCAACTTCCAATCTTTAGAACCCTTGAATATAACCTTAGAATAAATGAAATTTTGACAAATTGAAGCCTCAAATGCCCCCAATGGAACTCCTTCAAGCCTTTAAGCTCTTATGAACAATCTACGAAGTAGTAAAGATCTCATGAATTCAAACCTTAAGAGCCCCAAAAGAAATCAACCTTCAAACCATCAAAACCTAAAAGAAACAATCTTAAAAAAACAACATAAATTTGACATATTAAAGCCTTAAACCTAACCCCTCCCCCCCCCCCCCCCCCCCCAAAAAAAAATCCACAAAGAACTCCAACCTTCAAATTCTAAATCAAGAAACGATAGCAACATAATTCTAATGAATTCAAGCCTCAAAAGTTTTGAATACTCCAACTTGGAATTGCATGCCTAAGATAGTGGACACATGTTAACGTACACCACATGAAGTCCTACAATTTTAAAAAGCCTAAACTTCTCTCTACAAAGAACTTTTCTACAGTATTAAAAAACCCTTAAGAAGACTACAAAAATATTGTAAAAAGAAAGCTCTCAAATCATAATTTTCTAAAAAAGAGATACAACCTGATTCATCAATCATATAAGTTGTTTACAAGGAAACGATTATAAAGTCGTTGTTTAGGTGACATTGCAAAGTATTGGTTCAAGACCAAGCAATTTTAGCCCTTAAATTGAAGTTTTTAAGGAGGTTAAATCAAAATTTTGGCCTATTCTCTTGGACACAATTACTATGCATGCATTTATGCTCATTTAATAAACGTTACATGTTTGAATAAGATCAAACTTAATTACTTTGTTAAGACTCTAACTAAGCTCACGATCAATTTTAAAAGTTATAATTTATTAAGGATATTTGATATTTTTTTATTTCCTGTATTCACTATAGTATATAGTAATAAAGAAACAAATTGATGATTAAAACACATTGTCAGCATCATATTCTGTCTAGCTAGGATGCCGACGAAATGAAACGGTGGTCCCCAAATGAATATAATTTTGAATAAAAGAGGGTAAAACTATTAAAAGCATGTGACAAGGAGTCACCCCCTTATTTTTGGAAAACACAGAAAAAATGAAGAAAAACCCTAAAAGGTCTATAAAATCAAAGGTTTAAGTTCAGGAATATATTTGTATGTAGAGAAGTTGATTAACTAACCATCATAGTAATAGTTAGCCAACTAGCACCCTTATCGACACACAATGGTCTACATTGTTAAAGTCGCAACTTCCTGGAGGGTCAACTCCTAGAAAAGAAGTCAAATTTTCGAAGTGCCTCAATCGAATGGCAAACCCGAAATCATATGAACTTGGTGTAATATATGAGGTTGAGAAATGAGTCAAAATACAATCTAATGGAGTCACCACTAACCTTTTTTAAAAAAAAAAAAAAAAAAAAACTTTAGTTGAGGTTAGAATACCTATTTAATATTTTACCAGTTTATTGGTTTCTAAACTACACTTAGGTCCAAGGAAATTAGAAGTCAATAGTCTGATTTACCAAATTGGATTTAGGAGTACAGTTATGCGAAAGGAAGGTATTAGTACCCCGTTACACTCATTTAATGCACCATACCTATTTAGCCTAAAGTTATTTTTGAAACCAACCAATCAAGACTCTAATTCTTTTATTTTCGTTCAATTACCAATCCCTTAGATATTGGATAGTCTTGCAAAAGACAGAAACTACTCTCATCTCAAAATTCCCAAGGTGTGCAAAGACACAACCCCCAATAAGCCCACATGAGGATTAATTGCTTATTGAGTCTTGATTAAACGTTCAATTTACTTAAACTTTAGATATTGGGAAGCCTTGTGAAAGACAAAAACCTCCCATCACCTCTAATTTCTCAAGGGCATGCGAAAATGTAACCCTCAAATTCAAAAGAAGATTCATAATAGGGATTCATTTCAAGTAGCACCCCCAACGTATGCAAGAATGCAAGATACATACAAGCAAATAAGTTAAGGAGTACACATATAAAATAGGCATTCAAAGCATAAAAGCAAAAAGGGCACACAAGAAAATACATATGCAAAGTAGGTATCAAAAGTGTGCACCTAAATCAAAGAGTCTAAGTAATAGAATCACAATCGAGCAAGCTCGAAGTGATTTTGTTAGATTCTTTGCCACTAAAGAGATAATTGAGGATTACATACTCTCATTTCCTCATATTCCTCCTCATGGGGGTGTGCACACACACAATCACATGAGCACGCACATGCATAAAGGAAGTTGTTATATACATTTATGCATCAATCATGCAAGACTACACAAATAAAAATCATGCAATAAGAGTCAAAATATACTAGAAAATGATGAAAACAAGCAAAAGAGATCCTAGAACTTTCCCTTAAATTTCTTTATTTTTAGTATTTTCTACAATTTTAAATATTTTAAATGAAATTTCTCAAATTATCTTTATTTTGTGATTTTTAAAATTTTATTTTTTGAATTTTTGAATTAAAAAACCCCAAAACAAATTCCTAATTTTTTTTTCTAAATTTGTTCACAATTTTATACATTGTTCACTATTTTTATGAATTTTTAAAGATTTTTTTAATGATTTTCTTACAAATAAAAAGAATTTTATAGAAAAAAATTAATAAAAAAAATGAAAGGAACTGGTTCAACTCAGTCAAACTGGATCAAACTGATTAAACTAATAGTCAACTTAGGTTAACCCGAGTCAATCTAATCAGCGAAGAAAGGTAGGAGTAAGTCATGTGCTGACAGGGGTGACGATAGGTTTGGGTTTGTTAACCTAAGTACTTGGATTTAGTTAACTTGGGGTCATGGGCTTTCTGATCGGGTTTTCATGTAGGGTTGGCTTGGTTTTGCATGGGTGGTTTGGTTTGACTAGGGTTGGGTCGAGTCGGGTCTCCTTAGCTAGGTTTCACATATGTTCTTAAATTAATTTATAGATTGTTATTGGGTTACTCTTACACGAATGCACAAGCTATCAATCAATACAACACACACCTCACATCAAAGGATTACAAAATGGGACACTCTACCACTACACTAAAAATCAGCATTACAATTTTAGGAATGACCAGCAACAATTGAAATTCTCATGTGAGTATGATCATCAATAACCAGTTTTCACATACAAAGATTCATCAATAATTCCTACTCTTACAACTTACCAATTCAGTTTAACACAAAACTACATTCAACCACATTCAAATCACTTAAAGGGAAGAGAAAGCCTACCTTTGAAACCTTCCACTTCTTCCAATCTATTCCTTTCTGCCAGCAGGGTCCTCTCTGAATCATTGGTTCAGCAACTCCCCATGAACTTTTTCTTTCTCCTCTGTGCATCAGTAGGTCTCCTACCCTACAGTGAGGAGCGGAGGAGTGAGTGATTGACTGTCTGTGGGTGTTCTAGGGTGACAGCGGGGTGAGGTAAGGATTGAAAGGTCTAGTGACAACTGGGCTTAGGTGGGTTGTTCCTCAAGTATTTTCTTTGGGCTGCAACTAACTTGAACTGGGCTTTTTGTGCAGGTTAAAGGACCCTTGAAAGGCTGGCCTGGAGATTCAAAGATGAGCCTAGAGCTGCTCTTTTGGATTTCTCTCTCTCTCTCTCTCTCTCTCTCTCTTTTAATAAATTTTTAGTTTGTTTAATTGCATTTCATTTGGACTCTATAATATGATGTAAAAAGATTAAAAAAAAAAAATGCAATTTATTTTGAGCACTCAACAATGTGGGGAGATGAGTGGATTGACATGCCAATTGAGAGCGATAGGTGAAAGACCATAAAGGGCACCCCATGGAATTTTCAAATAAAATAAAAAGGAAGCATATTTTATTTTTGCAATTTTTTTAGAATAAAACTTAAATAAGGTAAATTTCTACTATATATTTTTCGGACAAATTGGGGCGTCTGTGGTTAGATTTCGAAAAAAAGTGGAAACTCATGTTTCTTATTTTCAATTATTATGGTCATCTACTTCTACATTACTTTGATGTCTAAAATTTTCTTTTATAAGTTAAATTATTATGTATGCAATTGCATAATGAAAAATAATTAAAATATAACTGTCAGACAAATTTAAAATAAATTTAGAGTAAAACACCCCTAAAATTTCTAAAATTTTTTAAAATAATAACAATTATCATCATCCAAAAATATTTTCACCATTTATCAACTTTCATAAACGATATGATATGGTGGTGATGGTGATGATAGTTGCACTGAGTACCATTTAAGCCATGGCCAACCAGCTAGACATCCTAAGCACGTGGTTCAGTATTGTGTGTGATGCTTTATATTGTATTATCCTCATTAGAACTATTAGATGCTTTGGGTGTATAATATACTTATTGCGCAGCAATCTTTTATTGCCACGTAGAGGTAGCTTCCTTGATTTCACATTAAATTTTTTGACAATGATCTTATTGCCAAAGGATCAATAAAACCCTAATGAAGACACTGCAGCATCTAATTCATCTTGTGTTTAAAATATTTGGTGGAGTGTGCTTACCATATGCATCAAATCACCTTTTCTTTTTATTATTATTGTCTGCAATTCATCCACTGAGTCCTTTATCTTTATATATATATATATATATATATATATATATATATATAAGATTCTGAAGGGCAAATTCTCTTAGGGCTTCATCCTTGAGACTAAGCTCTCCAGATTTCCACAAAATTTTTCAACCGCAACGGTCTAACATTCTGTAAACCCTTCCTTTTCAATCAATTGGTTGCCCTAACAACATCCAAAATTGTATGTTTTTGTATCTCTAGAGGAAGATCTTTTGTCAGGTATAGCAAACTTTGTAACAAGTACCAATATTGTCAATATTGTTAGTTTGTTTCAAAATTCATTATATATTATTCCTCCAACAATCGTAGTCTCTATATTAATTAATTTGTATATCTTATTTAAACTAAAGTTAATATTAAATTTAAACCGTTTATACAGATAAATCAATCAGACCAAAGTTTGATTTGGGTTTATAATTTGTATATTAAATAGTATGTCAATATATTGTTGATTAATTTAACTTTAATTTCATAACAAAATCAACCTAATTAAATCAAACCATAGTGATTCCTATATGCCCCTGCACAAAATCACCCACTTATATATATATATATATATATATATATATATATAAAATTTATATATGGGTTGCGTTGTGGAATGTGGAATGCATGCATCATCTCTCGACAATGGGAGCTTTCTCTGCTGCACCAATAATGAATAATGTGGTTGGGTTACTTTATATATGCCCCCCTAGAATGGAGTATCTTGATTGGCCCATTTCATATGATGGCCTTGAGTGGCCTACCACTCTACCTAGCTCCTCTCATTTCATTGTTTCTCTTTCTTTCTCTTTTCCTCTTTTCAAAGCTTATATTAGATTTTGGCTCCACAATGAAAAACGATTTATTTTTCATCTCATACTAATTTATCTCCTTTTTTATTATCCGAGAATTCGAACTTCAGACCTAAATTATAATAATTTCATACTACAGTTGTTTCGGTTTTATATTCTCTCTCTCTCTCTCTCTCATCCATTAAAGTTTACAGAATTGAATTGCATAGTTGAAGACAACTATCTCCTAATTGGTCCATACTTTCTTTCCATCTCAACCAATTTAAATTCAAGATATTTAACTTAAAAGTTTTAAATTTTAATAGTTAGAAGTTCTTCCATACTAAAATGAAAGGCTCGTATTATTTGTACAGATAAGTTTATATGGGTGGGACCAAGAGGGAAAGGAACCAACAAGCATAGTGGGGGCAATGGCAATGGCAATGGGTATAACTCCTTTTCAAACAACACTTTGTCAAGTTGCAAGGCAAAGTGTTATTTAAAAACAAAAAAAAAAAAAAAGAGAAAAATAATGGAAGAATAGAATAGAATAGTATCTCATGTTGATTTTCTACACACCTAAAAATAATTAATAAAGATAAATAGTGTTAGGTGTTTTGGCTTATAGTTTGTTGATGAAAGGACCTCTCACCAAGCATGCACCCTCCAATTTAATCCCATTTTAAAATTCCCTTATGGAGGAACCAATGCAATTCACCTATGGCATTGCCTCCCATTTCCATTCTCATTCCCATTTTTATTTCCATCACATCCTATCTTGTAGCTAGCTGCTAGGAAAGTATGAGAGAGAGAGAGAGAGAGAGAGAGAGAGAGAGAGAGAGAGAGGATTGCAATCAAATATGCTCTCGACTATCTTACCTCAGTTTTGACTGAACAATAATACCAACAAATATTATTTAATTAATGTGTAGTATTTGACCCTTCTATGAATTGGGAATTAGCTCTGGAAGATTAATCCTCAATATGCTTAAAAATCCCTTCTTATGGAATTTTTATATTTTAGAAAATAAAAAAGAAAGTTTACTTCGACTCTCCATCTCTCTTTTCTTGCTATTTTTCCTTCCTTTTTTTGTGTATAACTCAAACTAATATATATTACGTTTGGTACAAAATATATATATATATATATATATATATATATATATAGTAATATAATTACTGGGGGTGGACTCTCATCGGTGAGTCCATTCTTATGTCTATCGAACTCGAGATGCATTTTAGTGTACCTTTTTTTAACAAAATAATTAAGAAAAAGTAAGTGAAAAGGAAATTTGGTTTAAAAATAAAAATTTTCCTTTCTTGGCACGATACAAAATTTTTTCTTATTTCTCCAAATGCCTTCCATCCCAAATTTGTGTGAAAAAGCCAAATTAAATTAGTCCATTAATCTAGGTAGGTGAAAAATAATTCAACTCCAACAATCATTTTTTTCTATTTTTGTTTGCTTAAGCAAATTAAATAATAATCGTTGTTTTGTATCTTTATTTGCTTAAGTAAACTACGAAACGTAAAGACAAGTCTTATTTTTTGTATATATGTCGTGTTGTCACTCTTATAAGCAAAGTTACACAAATAGGAGTTTAAACTTCTTATGTAGTTACTTGTCAATTCTTATAATTATCCTATTTTTTGCTTTAATCATGTTAATATTTTTTTTCTTCTTTTTGTGAAGAAATGAGAAGAATAAATTAGTTTGATGAAAAGTACAGAAAGGAAAAGGCTAGGCCAAGAAAGCCCGAACCCCACAAAAAAAAAAAAAAAGAGTCCGAATTTCTAACCAATGCAAATTAGCTTCTACATTATATTTTGATAAAAAGTTGTAATGCAATAAAAATTTGCTTGCTTATTGTAATAGCATTATTTTTTTTGCTTTTTTTTTTTTTTTTGAAGAAAACGAAAAAGGAAAATTCCTCAATACAAGGGAGACTGCTCTAGAACATCATAACTAAAACAAGAGAGAAAAAAAATAAAATAAAAAGGCTATCCCTGTTTTCAAATTAACTAGATAAATTTTGAAAGCAAAGTCTGAAAGAGGATATGAAAATAATATTTAAAATTGATATAAAAATGCTTTAAAAGGATAAGCCTTCCTTTGGGAGCACTTAAGAAACAAGCGCTTATAGCACTAATTATGCTTAGAATTTTTCTATAATATAATGCCTACAAAAATGTTTACCTAGAAAAAAATTATTATTGTTTCTTGGATATATATTGTTGTTTTTTGTCCCACATTGGTAGAAAAGTTTCACATTGGTAGAAAAATTGTTTTGAACTTTTTCTTTATTTGTCCTACATTGGTGAGAAGTGTTTTTTGAACTTGAGGTTGAAGCTATATAAAGAGTCCAACTCTCCATTTGTAAAACACGCCTCAATGTTTTACTTTATTAAGAAGTAGTGGATTGATCATTGACACCTGAGGAGGACGCAGGTAATTCTATACCGAACCTCGTTAACTTTTTGTCTTATTCTTTTTACTGTTTTTATTATTAGTTCTTGCATTACTTTAGTTTCTTATATATTCAATAGCATTAGTTATAGTATTTATATGGTTAACTAATTTATTTAATACAATTGTAAAAAACTAAGAAAATGTCAGATGAATGGAGGAAAAACACTTTAATACCTATATACAAAAATAAAAGAGATATTCAAAATTGTAATAACTATCGTGGAATTAAACTTATGAGTCATACAATGAAATTATGAGAAAGCGTAGTTGAACAAATATTGAGGTTAGAAACAAAGATCTCAGAAAATCAATTTGGTTTTATGCTTGGGAGATCTACCACAGAGGGTATTTATCTTTTAAGAAGATTAATGGAAAAGTTTGGTCGATTTGTTAAATTTGGATAAAAAGGTGAAAGAAGGGGATAAAACCATATTGTTACTGAACTCTCTCCCTGATGATTATGAACATCTGACCACCACTTTATTATATGGGAAAATAAAGTTACTTTTGATGCTGTTTGTACTGCATTGATTAATATTGAATACAGAAAGAAGGATTAGAGGGTCTGTAAAAACCCGACCCGAGAAATGTGGACTAAATAAATAAGAAAGGAGAAGGGATTTTAAAAGGGAAAATCAGCAGGGCTCGTCGACGAGGCTCATTCTCTTGTCGACAAAGTCTCTTCAGTGGATCGACAACAAAATTTAGAGCTCGTCGATGAAGAGATACCGAGAGATTTTGGGAAATTCTCAAATCTCAGGCTCGTCGACGAGGCAACTCCGTCATCGACGAACACCCTTCTTCTGCTCATCAAAGAAAGCGTCGTCTCATCGATGAGGTTGGCTGGGTCAACCAAGTTATAAACATCCTATTCATTGCTTCATTGCTAAGAAAACTCAGATTCTCTCTCTCTCTCTCTCTCTCTCTCTCTCTCTCTCTCTCTCTCTCTCTCTCTCTCTCTAATTCAAATGAGGCTTTCTCTCTCTAGGGTTCCGGGTCGTCTGTTGCCCGAATCAACTATCTGACGTTACCACGTGGATCAGAAGGACAATCTCTACGTTTATAGTGGATCAGATCTTCGTTTTGAGGATTTTCGAGGTTTGTTCCAAAATCGAGGTAAGGGTCTGATTTCATTTTCGGTTCAGTAGATCTGTAGTGATTGGGATTATATTGAAGTATTGTTCTTCAATTTTTAGGTTTTGGGGATCTCGTGTCGTTGTTTCAGACCGATTAAGTTCATGTTTCGATTTTCGGGATAAGATAAGGGATTTCTGTTTGTATTAGTTTTTTTGTAATATGAATCGATAAAACTTTGGTTTATGATTATACGAATGTTTTGACTACTGATTTGGAAAAATCTATTAGGTGAAATTACGAGATTTATGGGTTTACGATTTTTGGGAAAATTGGGGGTTTCGAGTATCATCTCCGTTTCTGTTGGAAAATTATATATATGGTTAAACTGTAATATAGAGATAATCATACCTTTAATTATGTCAAACTGTATTTTCAGAGTATCTGATATGAGATTATTTGTTTACCTAAATAAGTGTGGAATGAGCTGATATATATTGAATGATGTGATTTGTGAAAATCGTGCTAGTTAACTACCGTAGACTATGAGTAATTGAAATGAGATATAAGAACGGGAGTTCCAAAATGTTCCAGGTTTTGTGAAAATGTCGAGTCGGGATAAAACCGAAGGCCTAGGACAATCGAAGAGTGCCAGGTAACTATAGAAGGCTGAGATATGAGGCGTGCCGAAATAATACCGTAGGTGGCCGAGTCAGTTAACTACCATTGGCTTAGATATCCGGTTTGAGGCCGAGGGTGTGAAATACCACCTTTGATTCCGGTTGGTCACCGAAGGGTGTGAGTTTGCACCATGTTTGCATCGGTTGAACGCTGTGGGGCTTAGGCTACGTCAGGTTACCGAGGGCGCCATGTCGTGCGGCCGGCTTAGGCCGAAGAGTGTGACGACACTAGACTGAGGTGTTTTGGTGAGATGTATACTGAAACTATGTTGTGAAAATATTGGAATTGTGAAATGTTTGTGTTTTACTGTTGAAATAACACATGTATTCACACACTGATATAACCTGTTTTCCTTTACTGAGAGGTGTCTCATCCCTATCATACAAATTTTTGTCCTTCGAGTAGCCGACGCTAGCATCCTAGCGTTTCGGGAGCGTGGTTGTTGGTTAGCTTTGTAGAAGTACTTGTGTAAGTACTAAGCTTTGGCCGAGTTGTCATTTTGGGTTATATAGACGCTCAGGGTATGTTATGTATTTTGAGAATTAGACTATGGTTTTGTATAGACTCTGGTATGGTAGGATGGTATGCTATTGTGATGTAATAGGTTGAATTATTTCGCTGCGTATATTGTGAATGTGAATGTGGATAGGGTATACGTGAACCCTAAAGGGTCGAACCCTTATATTGTATAGTATCATAGATGGTTGTATAATACAGGGACATGTTAGGTTACTAAATCACACCCTGGGGCCCATTTTTGGGTTCGGGGCATGATAGAGTCCATAAAGAAACAGCAGAAGCATTAACAATAAGGGGATGTTCTTAGAGTCGTATGTTTGGAAGGAGGAGTAAATCTCATGGGAGGAGTAAATCTCATGGGAACCTGCTAAAGATGATTGTGCCTTTTTTCATGAGAAAGGATATTAAAAGAAAGATTACCCTAAATTACAGCAAAAGAATAAGGGCAAAACACATTATAATTCCAATATAGCCAATGATGATGGAAGTGAGTTAGATTTTTCTCTTATTGGAACATGTTCGTCCCATTATTTTGGTGAGTAGATTTTGGATTTTGGTTGTTTCTATCACATGTGTCCTAATAGGAAATAATTTTCTAATCTTGAAGAAATAGATGGTGGGGTTATTTTTATGGGAAATGATAACACCTGTAACGACTTGCTTAATTTACTATATAATAAAACATATTCAATAACATAGTCAACTCGAACCCGTGGGTAACGAGGACATATTTGACATTCACAGCGGAAACCTAAGCAGTAGTAAATATAAAATCACATTCTCATAACCACAAAATACATAATGCCAGAATCAACTACATCCCCAAAGCACTGAGTTCATATACAATCTCCAAAATCTATAAATATATACATATCTAGGAACCCACTACATAAGTTCTTGTCTCTAAATCAAAACTTACCCTCCTAGCGGGGTAGTATCAACCTATCTCAATGGCGACCTCGATCCACCGGTCTTTCTAGGTTTCCTGAAAATTATTTAAGTTTGAGGGGTGAGACACTTCTCAGTAAGAGAAAATAAACTAAATACAGGTGTGTGGCAACATGAATATTTGATGCTATAATACATATACAGTACATTTCATATTCTAGAAAACATTCATGATAACATATCTGAATAATCAAAAACTTTTATAATTTCTAATAATTCATACTAATCATGAAATGTCTGATATAATTGATAATACTGAAATTTACCCAGGATGTATAGCTAGCCGAGGTCATGTATTACCCCTCATGACGGGTTGTGTAACCTAAAGGCGGGACCCGGTAATGGCTAGCTGACCATTGTCGAGTCAAAAATGTCTGTAAGTACGATGGGCCCGCCACACCCTGGTCTGGATTTCCAAGTGAACGTCTACAACTCTACACCGAAAGCCACATTGATTATCTATTTCCCACTCCCTCTACTTGTAGGGGCGGTTAGCACAAGTCTGAACATAATATCTAATCTGTATAGCTACGTTACCGTGCTCCTGTAACTGAACTAAACTATCATCTAGGTTCTGATAACATATAATACATGATAATATACTTGTCTAACATAAATATATTGATAGCATTTTCTTGAAATAACATACATACATACATATGGCCTTGCGCCAGTTTCTCTCATATCAGCAGCCTTGCGCTGAACATTCATAAATACGACCTTGCGCCAAAATCATACATATAACACGGCCTTGCGCCAAACATTTTCTGAATAAATAATTCGTTTATCATGTACTTTGAAACCATAGTGTACTGCATTATTTCATAATCACTAGAAACATACTCTACTCGTAAAATTGCCATAACATAATACTTTCCATGTCAAATAATATTCATACCACACAATGTTGAATAAAATCATACATTCTATTCTAAAATCATATTTTTTGACATTTTATATTAATATATATACATTTCAACATAATAGCAGTATTTTCCCAAGTATGCATTTTTACCAATCTACTTATATATATAGTACATGTTTTCTGAAAATTAATTTGCTGATAAATAATAATAATTTGCATGGAAAATAACTGTTTTAGTTTATTCTCTTACTTGATTTCTGAGAAGAAACCCCCTAAATTAAACTCATCCTGCACCCGCAAGGTTCCTCATTCAACATCCTAAAAATGATATTTTTTCAGAATTAAAGTTCAACATTTCTACACGTACTATGCTTTCTACAACTGTCGGAAAGTCAAATACTAAGTAGTAAGCCTTACTCTAGATCTGGGATGGATTCCGAACTAGCCCTACCAACGATCCACTCCAGTAGATTTGCAGAGAACTTCCCTAGGAGTGTCGTGGTGGCCTCGGATCTTTGAATCGACAAAATATCGGCCCGAAATCATAGAGAGAAGGAGGGAAAATGAAGGGAGGAGAGAGAGAGAATTACTGTGGCCAAAAATGGTTGAAAAATCCCGTTTAGGGCTACTTATACTCTGGCCTTCGTTGAAGAGCCACATCACCTCTTCGACGAAGTCAAGAAAACAATTCGTCGACAAACTCTTCGCTCGTCGACGAAATTCATAAATGCCCAAAACATCCTCTCGGTATCTTCTCGTCGACGAAGCACACCCTCGTCGTTCGTCGACGAAGTCTGCTGCTGCCTTCTTTTACTATTTCCATTTTCCTCCCTCTTTAATATTTAAATACCATTATTCTTTGGATCATTACAATACCTATAAAACAACTGGAATAGGATCAATACATTTGAAATGTCAAGATGGAACTATTAAAACTTTCACTGATGTTAGGTATGTTCCAAGTCTAAAGAAAAATCTGATTTCATTGGGTGCCTTGGAATCTAAAGGGTTCAATATCACTTTGAAAGATGGAACCATCAGGTGTGCTGGTGGTGATGAAAGGAATAAGGAAAAATATCTTGTATTATTCACAAGGTAGTACAGTTCTTGGCTCAGTAGTTGCTGTTTCTGAGAAAAATGTAGGTTCAGATACAACCAGGTTATGGCATATGCGATTGGTACATACAGGAGAAAAATCCTTGCAACAATTAGCTAAATGAGGTTTGTTGAAGGGTGCAAAGGTGTGCAAACTTGAATTTTGTGAGCATTATATTCTGGAAAAACAGACTATAGTGAAATTTGGCACTGCAGTCCATAAGATTGAAGGTATTTTAGACTACATCAGTTGACTTTTTGAGTCTGATCTCTTTTTTGATGTTGACAAACACAAGTGTCTCATGTGTGTGCCTAGTGTTTTGAACAGGTTTTCAATTCAGAATGCACACACAGAAGAGGAAGATGGAAGCCAGAAAGAACTTAAAGCTCACATCATACTGGCGTATTCCATGAAGAGAAAAGCAAAGAAGAAAGAAGACATTTGTTTATTTCAATTGTAATTGCATTTAATTTTTTACCTTTGGTCTGTAATAATGCATGCATCTGCATGATATGGATTGAATGCTCAGATGACCGTAGACTGACCTTAGGGCACCTACACTTCATACAAAACCTTTTTCATAAAAAGATAAAATCTTACAAAGGTTTTAATATAACTTTAGTGTAGGAACCCGAACCTAGAAAATAAAATAAAACAAAATAATAAAATAAATAAATATCTTGGAGGAGATATTTTTAGATATTTTTTTAGATATTTATATATAAATATTTTGGGGGAGATATTTTAGTTACTTAAGAGCTAACTTATGTATTTTTTTTATATATGACTCTCTCTCTCTCTCTCTCTCTCTCTCTCTTCGATCTTTCGCTGATCGTTTCCCGATTCAACAATCGAAAGTTACCACGAGGATCAAGGAGTGAATATCTATAAGTCTAACAGAGTGGATTCTCTAACTTGAGAAAAAGCTAGTGTTCGGTTTTCATTTGTTTTGGGTCGTTTTTCAAGAAATAGGTAAGGGGATTTGTTTACTTAAGTTATTTTAGAAAACTAAACTGATAGAACTGTAGCTTATCTTTATATGTACGTTATAACTGTTCATTTAGAAAATCCTATAGGGTAAAATGGTCGTTTTTACAATTTTATGGTTTTGGTAAAAATTAGGGTTTTGGTGTATGATCTCCAAACTTCTCAAAACTCCTTTATTTGCATTAAACTTAAAGTAGGAGATGTTTAAAACCCTTGTTTGCAGTTTAAATTCTATTTTACGAACCATTTTACTATGTATTGTATACTTAACCAAATGAGTGTGGCATATGATATGAAATAAGAATTTATTGAAATGAAAAACATGTTTATGAAATATGGGAACTAGAGTTCCAAATGATTATCAAGAAATATAGAAAAGAGATGCCGGTTAGATACCGATCGCTATGTGTGCAAAGGTTAAACTGAGAGTGCGTGTGCCAATTTATACCACAGAAAGACTGTATGAATGAGTTTGTGAAAAATACTGAAATTGATTAGATGATTTATGGAATGAAACAAGTTAATATGCTTTTATTATAAATTGTATATATGATGTTGGAACCGCATTAGAAAGCTTGTTACTAATAAAGTTTTAGATAAGCTTATTATCAGAGAGCCTTAAAAAGCTTATTATTATTAGTAAGCGTAGTATCGTTGCTAGAATATGAGGTACAGTGTAACCACACGACAGTTTTTTTGGTGTGGGCATCGAGATAGTTGATTGGTACGAAGGGCCACTAGTCAACTTAAGGGCCAGGGTGGTGATGACCAAATTGGACTGGAGAGAACATGGTGCTTGACAATGTCTGCATGGACAGGGCTAGATCATAGCTTTATTATTGCACGACCCTTTCCATGGGGGCAATAGATGGCTAGTTATGATGTTTCAAAGCTGGGATGAGTTTATATACATATACATGATTTAAAAACTAAAATAGGTAAAGTCACAGGGTTGAGTATCAAGCGGAGGGATTGTACAGTGTATAGTCCTGTACCCTACCCTAACCTCAGAAATTCTCGCTTGTAATGATGTTGAATTATCTATTGCAGGAATTTTATATATATATATATATATATATATATATATATATATCTCCTATATTACAAGATTGAGAATGTTTTAAATGTTTAACTGCTTCTACTGAACTAAACTCATGTTGTCACACACTGATGTAATATGATCTACCTTACTAAGAAGTGTCTCACCCCAATATACAACCTTTGTTTCAGGTCCTACAGGAAACCGATCCTAGATTTCTAGAGGGACTTTGGAGCATAGTGTTGTTTTAGTTTATGTAAGTTTTGTATATGTATTGGATTTTTGGCGAGGATGTCTTTTGGGGATTGTAATAACAAATTATGTTTTAGTACGTTGGAATGTATGTAAGAAACAATTAGATACTCTGGTAGTCTATCAGAAGATGTATGAACTTTTATGTTTTTCGTTGTGCATGAGAATACAGATTAGTATGATACACTCGTATGTGTTTATTAGGGTGGGTAGTTTGTATTTATTATCAGAGATATGCATGTTATGTATGTTAGTAGCACTCCGGGGCCACCTAGAGGGTCGGGGCATTACAGTTGGTATTAGAGCCATAGTCAGCCGGAAGTGTGATAAGATTCACATTGCCTAGTTATGGAAATGCTCAAAACTTAAGTTGTTAGGTTCTATAGACTAGACTTTACCAGAGTATAGGATGAGAATAAGATCTTTGAGTTTTGATTTGTAGACCTGGGACCAAAATCCATTGATAGACTTCAGTGTTTTTTTAGATCAGTCGACGGTTCAGAAAATCACGGCAATCTATTGACGATTTTGTTTCCAAGTGGAGGGGTAGAACTTGAGTTAGAATGAGTGTCAAGTTAGCAGAGTATTTCATTATTAGGAATGTTAATTCATGAAATGAGTCTTACAGTATTATAGTTGTAGCAAATATGTAGGGTAC
Organism: Malania oleifera; assembly: GCF_029873635.1. Lineage (NCBI taxonomy): Eukaryota > Viridiplantae > Streptophyta > Magnoliopsida > Santalales > Ximeniaceae > Malania > Malania oleifera. Next base: position 105,085,964 of record NC_080422.1, on the reverse strand, counting down.
TAAGATTCTAAACAATTTTCTTCAGGGTCAGTAGTTGTATGTAGTAAGGTGATTCAGGATTTCCCAATAGAGATTCAGCGGAGAGCATTACTAGTCAGTTTAATTATATTGGATATGCATGACTTCGATATCATTTTGGGAATGGACTGGCTATCAGCTACTTAAGCCAGTATCGATTGCCACATGAGAGAGGTAGTATTTAGGCCTCATGGGGAGCAGGAATTCAAGTTCGTAGGATTGTGTGTGCATTCTGCTCCACGTATCCTTTCAACAATTCAGGTTAGGAGATTACTTATGGAGGGATGTCAGGGGTACTTGACGTGTGTGAAAGAAACGCCAAAAGAAGAATTTAAGCTGGAGGAGATTCCCATAGTAAGTGAGTTCCTAGATGTATTTCCAGAAGGCTTGTCGGGATTACCTCTAGATCGCGTGTTGGAGTTTGCTATAAAGTTGACTCCAGGGATGGTGCCAATATCGAAAACTCCGTATCGTATGGCTCTAATAGAAATGATGGAATTGAAGGAGCAGCTACAGAAGCTACTAGATAAGGGATACATCTTACCAAGTGTTTCACCCTAGGGAGCACCGGTATTGTTTGAAAAGAAGAAGGATGGGTCGATGATGATATGCATCGACTATAGAGAGATTAACAAGGTGATAATAAAGAATAAATACCTGTTACCCATAATTGATTATTTGTTTGACTAGCTACAGGACACACATATCTTCTCTAAGATCGATCTATAATCCGGGTATCACCAGTTGAAGGTGAAATTGGCAGACGTACCGAAGACAGCTTTTTGAACTCGGTATGGCCATTATGAATTCTTAGTTATGCCATTCGGTTTGACAAATGCATTTGCAACATTTATGGATCTGATGAGCAGGGTGTTTCACGAATATTTAGACCAGTTCGTCGTAGTATTTTTAGATGACATCCTAGTGTATTCTAGGAGTCCTACAGAGCATGAAATTCATTTGAAGCTGGTACTGCAAGTACTTAGAGAGAAAAGGTTATATGCTAAATTGAATAAATGTGAGTTTTGGCCGGAACATGTTGCATTTCTAGGGCATGTAGTGTCCAAGGAAGGAATTTCAGTGGACCCTAGCAAGGTCGAGGCGGTAGTTGACTGGGCGAGACCGTGGAATGTGTATGAGGTTCAATTAAAATATGCATGTATGTGGGCATGTGATTGGAGGACAGAGACGTTGACCATGATGTGATTGTGAGCGTGATATCTTGGCTACTATTGGATTATGAATGTCTTTGTATGAATATTTTAATTATATATTAAACACTTCAGCCACACACTATTATAAATTATTTCATCCTTATTGAGAGGTGTCTCACCCCGTCGATGATTTAATCTTTTCAAGTTATCCAGGTGATCGATCTTAGATAGCTCCAAGGTGGGGTAGTTTTATGAGTGGTACCAGAACAATTATGTTTTTAGTTTTTATGTTTTATATATATATATATATATATATATATATATATATTATTAAGGTTTTGTAATATGAAGAATGAGGTTGTAATTATTATGGATTTGTATGTGTAGATATAGAACTCTTGTATATTTTGTTGAGGTTATTTTATTATTTCCGTTGCGTGAATTGTATTAGAGACGCGTGTTAATCTCATAACACTCTGGGCCCTACATGGCTGGTTAGGGGCGTTACACTGTTAGTATGGTGAGCAGGTCTATGCATGATCCGGGTAAAGGACATTGGCAAGCTGTGAAATGAATTTTGAGATATATTATGAATACGATTGATGTTGGTATAGTATTTGAGAAAAATAATACTATTGATCAATGTGTTGTTGGATATGTGGATTCTGATTTTGCAGGTGATATAAATAAACGTTCAACTGTTGGATATATTTGGTCTAGTGAGTTGGAGGTCTATCTTACAGTCTACCATTGTCCTGTCGACAATAGAAGAAGAGTACATGGCAGCTTCAGAGGCTGTTAAGGAAGCTATTTGGTTACAGGGTTTACTTGAAAATTTTGGAGTTGTTCAGAAGTACATTGTTGTGTTCTGTGATAGTCAGAGTGCTATTCATTTGGCAAAGAACCAAGTCTACCATGCATGAATGAAGCATATCGGCGTTCGGTTTCATTTTATGCAGGATATTATTGATGGAGGCAAGATACTTCTTCAAAAGCTTGCTACAACTGAAAATCCCGCAAATATGTTGACCAAGATTGTGACAACAATCAAGTTCAAACATTGTTTGGACTTGATCAATATCCTACAAGTTTGAATATTCTTGGAAGGCGCTGATGATGTGGAACTCTAGAGAATATTGGTGACTGAAAATTTATTGAATTTATCGTCAATGTGGAGATTTGTTGTTTTTTGTCCCACATTGGTAGAAATGTTTCACATTGGTAGAAAAGTTGTTTTGAATTTTTTCTTTGTTTGTCCCACATTGGTGAGAAGTGTTTTTTGGACTTGAGGTTGAAGATATATAAAGAGCTCAACTCTCCATTTTTAAAACACACCTCAAAGTTGTACTTTGTTAAGAAGTAGTGGATTGATCGTCGGCGCCCGAGGACGTAGGTAATTCTATACCGAATCTTGTTAATTTCTTGTTTTATTCTTTTTACTGTTTTTATTATTAGTTTCTGCATTGTTTTAGTTTCTTATATATTCAATAGTATTAGTTATAGTATTGGTGTTTGACATAAGTGGGGTGCCCAACACAACATATATATATATATATATATATATATATATATATATATATATAAATTAATATATGTATGCTTGTATGTATGTATAAATTGGGGAGTATACCATATAAGGTGTGCTCCTAATGGATATCACTCCATGCATCACTTTTGACAACATGGATCACAACATGATGTTAGTGGCTCTTGGTTCCTTTGATATCATCTACAAAGTGGAGGAAATCCATTTAAAGCTTTTAGAAGATTTTTCTAAATTTTTAAATGCATCCATCCATAATTGTTAGCAAACATTAAATTAATTGGATATTGATTTTATTTTGATGCTCAATTTCTTTACTTTGTTTTTCTTCCCCAAAATTAACATTAGGGTTGTAGTAACCCGGACAATTATAGAAATTATATTATAAAGAAGGGAGAGAGAAAAGAATTTTTCAATAAAGTACTTTCTAGTTTCTCATTAAAGGATGTGCTATCGTCATTAAATTCAATGCATGATTCATCATAAGATTTATCACTATAACATTCATATGAAACAATGCATACAGTATTATTATCAGAAATAATAGATGATTTATCATACAATACATCACAGGATTTGGCACAAGAATCATCACAACATGCATCACATGAATTATTGCATAAGCTATTAAAAAAATTATCACTAGGGCGATCAGATGATTCATTGCATGATATATTCCAATATTCAATATGAGAATTATCAAGTGCATCAATAACAGAATTATCACGTCATTCAATAGATGATTCAGCACATGAAACAACATAACATTCAACACACGAATCATCAATCGAACTTGAGTGAAAGTCATATACCTCATGTTATGTTAATGCACAATCCATGTGATTTACTACTTCCAAATCATTTGAGCTTGGGACTTCCAAAGTAGTGGTCTCCTTTTCATGGGTCTCTCCATATTTCCTATCAAGCTCAACCCAGATCTCCCTCGCATTGTACATGCCATAATCTCAAGCAAAATATTAGACTCCAAAGCATAATACAGTAGATCCATGGCATGTGAATTTGCATGCATCAAATTAATATCATTTTTATTTAAAGGCATACAAATTTCCTTATCAATCACCTGCTAGGCCCTCCAATTCAAAGATTTTATAACAATGCTCATTCTAATTTTCCAAAGGGTGTAGTTTATACCATAAAACAATGGAGGGCTAGTAGATGACTGTCCCTCGTCGAATGGGGATACACCAATATGAGTCATTGCGATTTTTTACAAAAAAGTTTAAGTCTATGCAACGAGGCTCTAATACCAATTATTGGAATTGGTGTATTCCCAAGAGGGGGGGGGGGTGAATTGGGTATTTTAGAATTTTCTTCCTAGATATAACTAATCAGCAACAATATAACTCAACCTAGGGTCGTCTAAGCATTCCCAATAACACAGATAAACTACTGAGCAAATATTTAACCTAATAAACCAATCTCAGTATTATCAATCATTCAGAGCATATATGTAAAACGATCAAAGCAATAAATAATAATATGCAGGTGCAGAAAATAAATTGTAGAAAAATAAAAGTTGTACCAAATATGTTATTGGGGTTCGGCCAATAAGTTTGCTCACTTGCGAGTGGAGCGACATCGTTTACAACCTCCCTCTCCTTATTAGGCAAGGGAATACCCCAAGTGAAATTAACAGTGTAACAACCTGCTATTTAACTGTTTTTTTTTTTTTTTAACATGCTCTGATACCATACTGGATTGAACCCAATCATTAACCTAAGCAGGGAGAAGCAGAAATCATATAAACATAATCATATGTAAATACATACAATACAATACCAGAGTGTTAACATGCTTCCCCAAAATATACACATATCACTGTTTCCCTAATATCCGCAATCAGTGAGGGGTATACAAAAATATTCCCAAAAATATACTCACTCTCTCTCTAACAGGGCAGTACTAAAACCCCTATATCTGCGAGCCTGGTCTGCTCGCCTACTTGGATCACCTGAAAAATAATTCAACACTAGGATGAATCAAAGCTTAGTAAGCCGAAATATGATATTACTAGTGTGTGACAATTGAGCTACGATACTAAGAAAAACTATTACTATATAGTCATGTATCACTGAATCTGTAAAGCACAATACTAGAAATATAATCTTCATCTTTTACCTGTTGTTTAACATTCCTGTACTTTAATTTCTATTTAGAATACTGTTAATATATGTATATATTTTCTGTTTCTGTAAAACTGTATAAACATAATAATAACTGTAAACTTCCCTGTGGATAATTGTGTGTCATGATTTAACCCCTCATGATAGGATTGTGCGGCCCGTAGGCGGGATTTACCCTAGCTGGCCAACCAAAATTAAATCACTATACTCCATAATTTGATCAGCCCTCCTCAACCCATATCTGATGGGGAGCCTGTCCACTTGTGGGCTCTATGTGATCGACCTTTATACCACGTATTATCTGAATAGGTGGTTACACTCTATAAACTGTATGTAGCTACGGTACCGTGCTCTGTATACATCTCTATATACAACTATCTGTTTTACCATGATTCTGTAATAACTGTATAAACCATGACGCTGTAGAAAACTGTATCTATATCAACGGTGTCTCTGTAACTAACTGTAAAACTATATGTCATGGTACTATAAACTGTATCTATATCAACTGTATAATCATGATATTCTGTGTTTGCTGTAAAATACATTCACTGTCTATATATTCTGTAAAACACATCTCTGAAAATACAGAAAACATGTTTCTATACTATATCTATATTCTCAAGCCACACAGTACTTTTAAAACATATTAATCACATTTGATAAACTGTATAAATCTCTGCTATATACAATACTTTGATGAAACATTTATAATTTCATACTGAAAACATATTCATATAACTTAGCATAGCATATTTCTCTTACCTGTTTGTTGCTAAAAACCCCTACTATAACGGGTCCAACACCCGCAGGGTTCTCCACTCAACACCTTGAAAACCATAAATCTCAAAACAAAACATCAATATTTCTTGACCTACATCATTTCCTACAACTGTCAGGAAGCCAAAAACTGAATAAAAGACCTTACCCTGAATTTGGGATGAATTCCAATTTCATTTCACCATTGATCCGTTCCGGCAGACTTGAAGAGAACGCCGCTAGAAACATCGTGGTGGCTTTAGATCATTGCTCCGATGACTAATGGGGCCAAAATTGACGGAAGAAGGAGGAGGAGCCGTAGAGGAGAGAGAGAGAGAGAGGGTTCGGCTGAAATTCTGCGATTAAAAATCAGTTTAGGGCTATTTATACTACGGGATTCGTCGACGAGCCCCATCATCTCGTCGACGAGTCCTTAAGGAAATTCGTCGACAAACCTTACTCTTCGTCGATGAAATTCAAAGTAGCCCAAAATCCTCGCTCGGTATTTTCTCGTCGAAGAAACGAGACCTCGTCGACGAGATCTTGAAGACATTCGTCGATGAATCCCTGTATTCGTTGACGAATTCTGAAAATTCTTTGAAATTACTATTACCTCTCGCGTTTGTTGACGAAGCCTACTGCCTCCTTCTGTTCCTGTTTCCATTTTCCTCCCTCTTATTTTTAAAATACTATTATTCTTCGGGTCACTACAAACAGGGCTGACCCCAACCTTTACAACACCTTACCAGGATGGTCTGAACCAGTCTGGTGCTCTCCTAACCGAGTCTGAGCAATTTGGGACTATTCACAGGGCTAGTCTCCCTCTTTTGATCACCCGTTGGGATTACAACAAATAATCAATAAAATATTTTTGTACAACAAATAATGCTTCTATACTAAGCAAATTTGTACAACAATAAGCTCAATACACTCACGTATTATATGAATTAAAGCTCAATGTGAGAATGTGTATTTTTCTCTCAAAAATATTTCTCAATAAAAACCAAGTGTGAAAAATAGTTTTCTTACTAACAAAGAGTAAGAGCCCTTCCAAACAAAGATATTAAAATAAAAATATGCTCAAGGTACTCTTTTCAATATGCCAAGAATTTTACCAAAACTAGTTTTTCAAATAAAGCTTAGGGGAACTAGGATTCTTGCTCAAACATAATTTTGCAATGAGAACACAATCACCCCAAAGATATTTATCAAGTAAAATATATGGGGTAACCTCTAACAATACTCTCAAAAGGATTTTCAATAAATAAATATGAGTGAGAGTATTATGCCTAGAATGAAGAATCAATGCCCAAATGAATTCTCTTTAAAAAGGATTTTCAAATCTATGTGCAAGGAGAATGAGTAGTGTGCTTTGAAAGATTGAAAGAATTGGAGCAAAAAGAGGAGTATGAGTATAAAAATTTTAGAGAATTTTTCCTAATAATTTTTGCTAATCTCATGCTAATTAAGACAATGGGGAGGTATATATAGATTTTGCTAAAAATATAATCGTTGGGGACATAGGAGGCATTTTGGAAAAAGTTTAATGACGATTAATAAAATTAACCTTGTTTTATCTTGATAAAAAAATTGACCAACTCGAGAGGTTCGATCGACCACTTTAACAAGCTCGGTTGGCCGTTGCAATTTTGAACTCAAGATATGGTCAACTGTCTCAAGGTGATTTTGAACCCTTTGTAGGTTTGATCGATCAAGATAAAAGACGGCCAGCTACTCATCTAGGTTCAATCGATCGTGGAAAAAAAGAATTATACATTTGGTCGACCGGACAATTGGGGGGTCAGACACGTTTTGGTTCAGTTGACTTAGGACGATATGTTTATTTTAGAACGGTCGACCGCATGAAGTTAATATGTTGACTTCTGACCGGTTTGGTCAACCAAGGCTTTTACACTACCAGGGGTTCGGTCAACCGAGGCTTAGTCTTTTCAGCCTACAATGTGTTCGGTTGACCAAGCTAGTTACTACTAGAATGGTTTAGTTGACCAAGACTATTCACAAACATAATTTTGACCCTAATTATGACCCTAAGTTTTATCCCTATTTGTATAAATGTGATGTTTAAGCTTAAGAAATTTTTCATTATGTGCATGGGGTCATGAGGTCAGTCTATGGCCTAGGCTTCTTTATTAAGCCTAAAAATTCAACATCAGTCGACCGAATTTTGGCCCTAAATTCATTTTGAAAATCCTGTTATGATTTTAGTATTTTTAGAAAAGGTTTTCAATGAATGACGTTTGTCCCTAAGGCATGACTATGGTCTTTGAGCTTGTCATTCACATCATGCATGTCATACAATTATTACAGACCCAAAATATAAAACAAAATGCATTTTACAATAAAAACAAATGTCTTCAATCTTCTTGCTTGTGTGTCTTCATAGAATGTGTCAGATATATATGATCTTGGAGTTTTTTCTGACTTTCAAGTCCCTTGATCTTATGTGTGCTAAAATTAAAACTTGTTCGCATACTTAAACACACATAAGATAACTTGTGTTTTATCAACATCAAAATAGGGATCAGACTGAAAAGTCAACAGTTTGTGTTTTTGTAATTTTTTATATTGATATGAGAAACTCCTTAGCTTTTATTTATAATTTATAATTTTTGTTTTCACTTTTTGTTTTCATAATTTTCATAGTAATACCAATTGACCGCATAACTAGCCACTACTATTTATTTAAATTTTGAAAATTATACTTTATTTATCTAAAATTTAATTTGTCTATTTGTAATTCAGTATCATCTAATATTTTGGTGTTAAAAACTAAAAGTACCAAAAATTTCATAAAATCCTAAGAGACTAAAATTAATATTTCTTACAAGCTTTTATTAAATGATAAATATTTTAAATTAATGAATAATATTATTTAATTTTTTTGAACTTTTATTTTTTTTTAAATATAAATTAAATTACTAAGTGCTACAATTTTTTTAAAATTTTGAGATTTACCTAAAAATGTATTGACACCGTAATGAAATGTTTCAATAATGTTATTAATAATATAATAAAATTCATTAAAATAATTGGGTAAAGAAACTATATAACAAATAGTTTATCTAAGGCAATTTTTAAATTATATTTTATTTTTTAAAGATATATTTAGTCATTTAATTTGCATCAAAATTGTATATAACAAATACTTTGGAACAATATAATTATCTAAGTATTTTTTTCTAAATTATTAGTATTATTTATTTTTTCACATATTTTTAATTTTTTAAATAATAATCTAGTTATGTTGGGATGGCTATTTCAATTGATTGACTTAAATTAGTCAAGCTAATTACATTGGTCAACCCAAGAACTAGGTTCGATTCAGTTATAAGTTCAATTTTCAAAATATATTTTACTTAACTTAACGATTTTACTAACTTAATTTATCAAATTAATATAATTTTTTAAAGTCATCTTTTCACAATTGAATCAAAGGGTAAAATGTCATTTTATTGAGGGTAATTTTTTTATTTTTTCTTTTTTATATATGCACAATGGTTGATTAGTGGTCAACTAGAGAAAACTTCATTTTGTCAATAAAGTAAAATATTAGGAGGTTTTTGTTGATAATTTTCCAAAATTTTAAAGTGAACTGTTATATTCGAAAAACTTAGAAAATGTTACTAGATTTTACCCTTATTTATTAGTTTATATAATAATTATTTGCATATTACATCTGATATACCCCAAATATATCACCTACTTAAAAGAGACCAGAGCGCAGCATTATAAGGGCAGTTACTGCCCAACCGGAGCAATTGACGTCTGCCTTATAATAAGCAGAGCGATTCTCGCCAACGATGTAAGAATCAGAGCGATTCACGCCCGCACCATAACTCGCCAATAAATGACATTATACCCTTGGGTCAACCTGTAACGACCCGAAGAATAATGATATTTAAATAATAAAGAGGGAGGAAAATGGAAATAGAAACAGAAGGAGGCAGCAGCCCAAGGAATTTTATAATGGCCTCGTCGACAAACATAGGGGATTCGTCGACGAGGGTACAAAAGGGTCTCGTCGGCAAGGACATGTTTTGTCGACGAGAAAAATACCGAGAGAAGGTTTTAGGCAATTCTAAATTTCGTCAATGAAAGGGAGAGTTCATCGACGAATTTCCTGTTAGACTCGTCGACGAGATGACGTAGCTCGTTGACGAAGGCCGTAGTATAAATAATGCAAAACCTCGGATTAATGCAAAAATTCAGTGCCATTCTTTTTCCTTTCTCTCTTATACAGTTCCTCTCCCTTCTTTCTTTGATTTCAGCCCCGTCAGACGCCGGATCGATGATCTGAGGCCACCATGATGCTCCTGACAGAGTTCTCTCCAAGTTTACCGGAGCGGATCGTCAAGGGAATCAAGTTGAATTTCTTCCCAAAATCAGGGTAAGGTTTTTTAGTCAGTTTTTAACTTTCTTGCAGTTGTAGGAAATGATGGAGACAAAGAAGTAATGATATTCTGTTCTGGAAAATGTTATTTTCAGGGTGTTGAGTAGGAAGCCTTGCGGGTGTTGGACCAGTATACAGTAGAGGCTTTTCAATAGTCAAGTAAGGGAAATATGCTATGCTAGGAAACCTTTTTTTTTTTTTTTACGATTTCAGCACGAACTATATATTTTTATCAAATTATTATTCATATTATATATTTACAGTTTCTAGAACTTGATAATATTAATATTCATTTGTGTGGCTTGAGTTGATAACAGAACAATACTATATTTATAGAATTTGTGAATACCATGTTCATAGCTATTAACAGAAATACCATGATATTTGCATGTTCATAGAATGACGAATTTTTCAGTGTACAGTATACTCAGAAATATGCATTTTCGGTCATTTCAGAATAACATGTTTATTAGTACCATAACGCTCCGATATATAGATATCCAGACAGCTGTTCGATTATACAGAAATCAGATTTTCAGTCAGTTATTTAGAATTTCAGATAAATTCTACGGGGTTATGGTTATTTTAGAAACTATAGTAAAAACAGTATATTACAAATATCAGTTACCTATATAGTATCAGACCCTGATGGATCAGACAGCGAAGTACGGTACCATAGCTACAGATATTCAGTTCAGAGTTCAACCACTTTACTTAGACAGTAAGTGGTATGAGGTCGATCGTGCCCACGTCGGGATAGGCTCTCCATCAGATATGGATTGAGGGGGCCGATCAGACTGTCGGAGTTCAGTTGACTTACACTGGTCGGCCAGCTAGGATAGGTCCCTCTTTTGGGCCGCACAACCCTGTCATGAGGGGTTAAATCATGACATACAACCATCTAGGAAAATTTCTCAGATATTATGAGTACTATTAGACTTTCAGAAATAGTAGTATTAATATGAAAAGTAATTTCATACAAATTGGTATGTTCAGTTATGTAGTTAATGGTTTTATTATACGTTATGTAATATCAGCACTTTTGAATTCAATTATTCATATTATTCTTAAATCAGATTATTTCTACCAAACTATAGTTCAATAGCCACACCCTAGTAATAACATGTTTCGTCTTACTAAGCATTGGTTCATCCTAGTGTTGAATTATTTTTCAGGTGAACCAACTAGGCGAGCGGAGCAGGCTCGTAGGTAGAGGGGCTATTGTACTGCCCTTTTTGAGAGTGAGTATTTTTGGTTAGCATGTTTTTGTAAACCCTTGAATCAGTAAAGGTAGTTTCGGGAAAATAGTGATGATTGTATATTGTGGGTTGGTTTGACACTCTGGCATTGTATTATGTGTGGTTTTATTTTATATGATTGGCCTTCCGCTGTTTAGGTTTATGATTGAATTTAAAATTAGGGAAAAATATTTTATTTTATTAGCAGGTCGTTTGACAACCTTCGTCGCTATAAATAGGGATTTGAAGAAGAGGCTAAGGTATCTCATCCTAACACACTTTATTGTAGTATAAAACCTCTCAAGCCCATCCCTTACTTAGGCATCAAAGAGGTCCCTCGGAGTACACCCTGGGACCTCCAAGCCACTTTTATTTGTCTCTTTTCAGGTGGTCGTGATCAAGGATCGATTCGTGAAGATTGTTAACTTTTCGGTTGCAACAACATCAAATAACATAACATTTAAACATAAAAGCAGGAAAACTAACTTCTCGGATTCATGAAACATACGCGCTTGGGTTTCTAATTGAAAATTAAAACAAATAAAGAAATCGATGAAATTTGAAAGAGCGCGAGCATAGATTGAAAAGAATGAGGCAAAGCATTGTGAATTTTGTTAAAACCAGAGGAGTCCATTGGTGTGCTTGATACACATGGGTGAACACCAACTTAACCCAAAAACTTAAGTCTATTGGGTCTTGGGCTATACCATATATATATAAGCACCTATCATATACTCGCTTTTTCTAATGTGGGATAAACTTCACAAGTGGAGTTCTCAACAATCTCCCCCTCACTTGTGAGTTCCAACTGCTCCCCCTTAAATGGAAGCTCCACCATATGTGAGTTCCAACTGCTCCCCCTTAAGCGGAAGTCATCTTCTCCCTTATGGGACAAATTCTTCAACAGTTTGGTCAAGTGGGTCGTCTTACGTGTCTCAGATTGTATTCCAAATGGCACCACCAAACCAATCATATCTCCCACGTCTTGACCCAATTTGGATCTATCTTGGCTGCTTAGATGATCATTCTTAGCCTTGATCACACACTCCCACACCCAAAGTTATGAACCGTCGACTCTGATACCACTTGCTAAAATCGTAGGAGTCCATAGGTGTGCTTGATACATATGGGTGAACACTCACTTGATGTAAAAGCTTAAGCCTATTGGGTCTTGGGCTACACCATGTATATAAGCACCCATCAAATACTCACTTTTTCCAATGTGGGATAAACTTCACAAGTGAAATTCTTAACAAATTTACGGGTGATACCTAATGTTGCTTAACTAGATTATGTGCATAAGGGATTAAGAATTCCCAGTAACTTAAGGTCACGATTCCAACATTGTACTTGATGCTATACAGGAAGTTTTACTACATAAATTTTTTCTTTTGGCATTACAAATATGATAATATCTTAATTTATTTAGATAATTATTTATAATCTTTCTTATGGATAATATGGCTCTCATAGAATCAACTAATACTACTTAAATATTATAAAAATGTTGAAGCAATCAAAAATTTTAAATATAATTTTGCCAAAAATATTAAATACAAACAAAGTTAAAGGCTTTAATATAGGCTTTTCTATAAATATTTAAACTCTTTTTTTAATTAGATAGTTAGCTTCATTAGATATTCAAGATTAATATATAAGATTTTTATGTCGTTATTGTAAGAAATATTTATATTATTTTATAAATATTCCCTTAAAGTGATTCACATTTCACCTTTATTTTATGGTTCTAATAACCACATTAAGTTATAGTTGTGATTGTTTACATTCCACATTAAGTGCACTTGGTGGTTATTTATCCAATGAGTGCATGAATTAATAGTCTTATTAGTGATAAAGTTACAAACTCTTCATATTTGTTCCTTGATGGACGGAACTAATGAGGGAGCTCAAAAGTCATAAGAGTTATGTGAAGGATCCCTAGTCTTGCCTATAAAAGGGTTTGTGTATTCCATCAATCTATCACATCAAGTCTAAGGTAAAGACTAGAAGACACTTCATAAAATTATAGTTCTCTTTTTTTAGAGATTGAAATAGCTCTTAGTAGTAAAGCACAATGGACGGAGGTACAAATTTCTTTCGCTGCTCATGTTTTTAATATGTTATTCTATTTGATATTCTTTCATTTGGTATCAGAGTCAAGCCTCTTAGCCTATGCTTGATTTGTAATATTGACTCTATTTGGAGTTGTTTTGGGTCTAAAGTTTTTTCACCCAAATAACTAATCAATCTTGAAAGTCAATATAAATGTCATGTGGCTTGATTTAACATTTCGAGAGTAGCCATAGAATCCCAATAAAGCAAATCAATTTAAAAGTTTGTGTCATAATATGGTTATTGATATTAAAAATTGTAATTAAGTTATGAAGTCAATGACCCGGCCGGCCGACCCTATAGGGAAGTTGTTGATTTTATAATTTAGTTAGCATGATAAAGTAAATTTATCAATGTGATTAGGTTGCCCTAATACCCTTAGGATAATGGGTAAATTTTTGTTATATTGATTAAATTTATTCGTATTACTAGTAAATTCATGCGTTTTGTAACCTTGGCCCCATAGGAAGGTAGAGTTTACTATATAAAGTTTTAATATTTTATTTAATAACATTAAAGTCATTTCTGAAATATTAAACTCTGCTCCCAACATGCATTGGAAATGGAGCAGATGAAAGACATTCCTTATGCATCTACTGTGGGAAGTTTAATGTATGCTCAGGTTTGCACTAGACCTGACATAAGCTTTGTCGTTGGATTGTTGGGTTGCTACCAGCGTAACCAGCCTCAGATTGTTAGTCGTCCCAACCCCAAGAGTATATAGTCTAGAGGGGGGGGGGTGAATAGACTCTTTTCACGAAATACGTATTTTTCTACAGAATAAAAACTTTTGGCAAGAAACAAGAAATTATATCACAATATAAATATAAATCATGCACAAGATATAAAATAAAGAGTGTAAGGGAAAGAAAGAATAACACCAGTATTTTTATGTGGTTTGGCACCAAACCTACATCCACGCCTTAGCACCTACTCAAGGATTCAACAATCTACTAAGGATACTCCTTCACCGGCGAAAAATCCGTACAACTCGAGAACAAATCCCTACTGTGCTCACCAAGAGCCTTCACTTTGATTCACAAAGAACCTTACAACAATGGTTCACAAAGAACCTTACAAGAGATTGGAAATACAAATTAATGCTTCTTAAATGAGCCAATATGAAATACAACCAAATCCTCACTCTATTCTCTCAAGGAATGAATCTTACAAGATAAGTGAGTAAGATAGGATTGAGCACTTGTGAAGAGTAACTAAAATGCAAAGTGCAAAGTGCTTAGGTTTTGGATAAAATGATATTTTTCACAAATATGATCAACAATGCTCAAAACCATGTTAATACAAGTCTAATAGCTTGCATTATAGCCCAAGGGCCAAAGGAGTCATTAATTAACCGTTGGAGGGAAGAAAAATTATTTTATTTGGTAAACTAGCCATTTTCCACCTGTTGGAGTGGTTCTGCCCGTTGGACTCGTTAACGAGCGCCTGCTCTCGTCGACGAATCACACACTACAACTTGTCGATGAATCCCCTGTGTTTGTCAATGAATGCCCTGAGTTAGAAAAAGTCATCAACATGAAAGTTGTGGCATTTTGTCTTAGCTTTCCAGGGACACACCAAGATCATCCTCTTTGGACTTTTCTAGCAAAAGTTATTCCCAAAATACCTAAAGGTGTTCAAGACTTAAGGCTGCACTACGGTAGTGACGATTGCTTTGTTTTTCCTTGTCAAAAGGTGTTTTATTGACTCAAAATACTCTTGGACAAAAGTATATGAAATATATTAAGTCTAATAAAGATTAAAACTTGTCCAAATGAGTTTCCTTTTGAATATAAGATATATTGATTAATAAAACACGTTTGAAAACCCATTTTCATATCTTATACGCTTAGTATGTCATTTTATAAATATACTTGACTTTCTTTAAACCTTTAGGACATAAAACTTGTTTTAACATAATCAAGACTAAGTATAAAAATGTTCTTAAAACTAAGATATTAAAAACTTGTCCCTTTGAAAATATATTTGAGTTTTAGGATTTATTTGACAAACTTTTGTTTTAACTTAGAAAACTATGAATATTGAGTTTGTGACTTTAGTGCAATCCTATATACTCATGTGTCCTAGTATGTATACATTTGCTCAACTCTTGCTCAGAAATCATGCAAGAAATACACTCGCAAAAGTTACAAGACATACTACCTCACACAACCCTTATTACAAATAATTCTACAATTAAGCTTCATTTGGTTGTGCTTGGGTCCTTCCGAGTACGTGTCCATTTAATCTTTCCTTCTTGACGTCTACTCGGTCCGATATTTGCCTTCGATTCAATAATTCATGTACGAGTACCTGTACCAAAATATGATTTGCAAAGATAGGAAAATACTAGGAACAACATATAGGTCAATACAATCAAAACACATTAAACAATGATGATATAGCCACTAAGGCTAACATTCTCTCCCTTTTTTATGATATCTAACCTATTATTAATTCACTTAATCTTTGCATTTGTATTTATACTAATCACGGCTTGATATGCAAAGATAATCTTACCTAGAACCACTAAAGGGTTGTTATCATCAAAACAATGCAATTAAACTCACATAGTTTCTAAGGCTAACACTTAGGTTTGCACTAGACCTAGTGTAAGCTTTGCCGTTGGATTGTTGGGTCGCTACCAGCGTAACCTAGGATTCTAACATTGGGTAGGTGCAAAGAAGGTGATGCGATATTTGCAACGAACCAAGGATTACATGTTGACTTACAGACACACTGATTTTTTGGAAGTAATCGGGTATTCAGATTCAGATTTTGCCGGTTGTGTAAACAACAAAAAGTCAACCTCTGGATATATCTTTCTTCTTGCTGAAGGAGTTATATCCTGGAGGAGTGTGAAATAGAAAATTATTGCTACGTCTACTATGTGGGAAGAATTTGTAGCCTGCTATGAAGCATCAACACAAGCCTTGTGGTTAAAAATTTTTATCAATGGTCTCAAAATTGTTGATTCTATAGAAAGACCGATAATGATTCTCTGTGATAATTCTACTGCAGTGTTCTTTTCTAAAAACAATATAAGTGGAAGCAGAAGCAAGCATATCAACATAAAGTATCTTAGTGTGAGAAAGTATATCAAGAAAAAATTGGTTACAATTGAACACAACACTACAGACTTGATGATTGCAGATCTAATGACCAAAGGTTTACCGGTCATGCAGTTTAAGGGTCATATGGATAATATGGGCCTTTGTGACATTTAATTTTTCCTTTTCTTGTACTCATTAACATTTTGTCACACAGAGAGTTATTTTGATGAATTATTCAATTTTACGCGTATAAAGATAAATTCATCATATCCATAAGGTTGGACCTGAATGAGGTTGATCATTCATAAAGTTTTTCCTAAAGTGCTTACTTATGAAGTATTATGCATTGTAACACATAGAAGGGAATACTTGATAAATAAAGCTCTACCGCTATGGTTCCTTGTGTAGTATGACTTAAGTGAGTGGGAGCAATCACAATAAAGATTATGTGCATGCAATTAAAGTTATATCATGACTCATTTAGATAAAGATCTGTGTTATGTGAACCAAGTGGGATGTAAGAAATATTTATATTATTTTATAAATATTCCCTTAAAGTGATTCACATTTCACATTTATTTTATGGTTCCAATAACCACATTAAGTGATAGTTGTGATTGTTTACATTCCACATTAAGTGCACTTTGTGGTTATTTATCTAATGAGTGCATGAATTAATAGTCTTATTAGTGATAAAGTTACAAATTCTTTATATTTGTTCCTTGATGGATGAAACTAATGAGGGAGCTCAAAAATCATAAGAGTTATGTGAAGGGTCCCTAGTCTTGCCTATAAAAGGGTATGTGTATTCCATCAATCTATCCCATCAAGTCTAAGGTTAAAACTAGAAGACACTTCATAAAATTATAGTTCTCTTTTTCTAGAGATTGAAGTAGCTCTTAGTAGTATATTTACAAGTCAAGCATAATGGATGGAGGTACAAATTTCTTCCGCTGCTTATGTTTTAATATGTTATTCTATTTGATATTCTTTCAGTTATCTTTTAATATTTCAAATTTATTTTAATACGTACCCTTTTTATGTTCTCGCGTCAAATATAAAATATTTAGTAATTAAATTTATATAAAACAAACTAGTCACAATACAAAGATTTTCTTAACATTTGTCTTACATTATTTAATATTTTTACTAAAAATATTATATATTAATTTTTATTATTTCTTTTATCTTGATTCCTTCCATCATAAAATCTCAATTTTATCAAAGACCAAAATTATCTTCTCCTAATATGTTTGAAATTAAAATTATTAAAATAGTATGTTGTGTTCTTCCTAAGAAAATTATTTTTGAAAAGAAAAACCAAGAAGACCAACTTACCTTAATTAAAAATATTAAATTAAAAAATTATAAGGAGGTTGTAAAATTCTAGTCAATTTATTAATGCACAGTTCCAAATATTAATTATCTTATTTATTATGTTGCAAAGTAATTAAATATTGGAATTTACAAAAATTATTAAATCAATTACTATTAATAGCTGTATAAAATATTCTTTCACCTACTATTACTAGTTACATAAAATATCAATCTAATCTCATCAATGTTTCAAAAATTAAATTAGAAGTTTATTGCAATGTCAAAAAACACTAACAAATTTTATTAATTATTTTATTTATTATTTCATAAATCAGTTCGTTTTATTAATGACAGTTGTTTAATGATTTAGTTTCTGTTAAATTATTAAGTTAATAATTAAATCTCGAGGGGTATTGGTAGTTTTCAAAATTTTAGAGGTGAAATATCATACTTGAAAAATTTAGGAAATATTGTTGAGTTCTAACCTTTATTTTATTAGGTTATATATTAGTTGTTTGCATATAACATCGGATAATATAACATTTAAACTTAAAGGGAAAGTCGAGCATACCCTGAGATTATCAGAATAACTTTCCAAATACATTTAAGTCCTAAAAATAAAAGTTTTGAATGTTTGAGGTAATCACGAATAAGTATACCATTTTTTTCTAATAATGTGAGTTCCTTTGATTTTTTTTTTTTTTTATTACATAGGAACTCCAACCACCAACAAGCCCTTCAGACCCCTTGGTGCGGCACCAAACCTACGGATCAACGTCCTCCCGCTAGGTCTCGTTGATTAGGTAAAGTCCGAAATGCAGATCCGACTTCCGTGCATCAGTTGGACATTTAGCCAACCCGACCCCTAGGACACATCTCCATTACCATCCACGGTCCCCGTTGGCTCACAGAAAACTCTCACCATCCACGGTCTCCGCTGGCTCACAAAGCGAACTCTCACCATCCACGGTCCCCGTTGGCTCACAAAGTAAATTCTCACCATCCACAGGTAACGATGGCTCCGTGAGTGTATCTACTTGGAATTGAACCCCCGATGCTCCTTCTTAAGTGCTGATGTTTTTCCACCGCGCCATGCCCATGGGGGCGAGTTCCTTTGATTTAGCCATATATATTGTTAACTTTTTAAGTCCTATCTCGTTTTTTATAATAACAAATACAATGTATTTAATGTCTGTCAAGTTTGTGTATAAGCACATATTAGTAAGATCATTTGATGACACGTGAAGATTTGAAGACTAAAGACCCAGAAGATTTATTTTGTATTGTAATTCATATCATGTTTAATTTAGGTATGTAATAGTAAAGTAGGATTGGTCTGTAATAATTGATGTGCATCGTGCATGTAGGAACTTATAAGCTCAAAACCAGATTGACCTTAGGGATTGGTCGACAGACGCCAAGTTTTTTATGCTAAGTTAAATAGCTTCAAAAAACCTTAGAAAGACCTTAAGTCTATGCACAAGCACATAAGATGTCTCCAAAATCAATTAACATATCAGGAGAATTAATTGAAATGAAAATGAACATAAAGGGCAAAACTGTGAGGTTTTGGGCGATCGAATCCCGGGTGTTCAAAACACCTCGGGCGACCGAACCCTTGACGAGTCAACTTGTTGACTTGGGTCTCAGATGACTAAACCATTTTGAATGTACCGCCCACGGGCAATTGAACCTTGTTTTTAACTTTTCTCACCAACTCGGCAGCCCAAACTTCACGTTCAAAATTGTCTCGGGCTACCGAACACATGGATTCAGTAGACCGAACTCAAGACCAAGCACCTGAATCTCAGATAGTGTGGAAATTGCCTTGGTTCAGCAAACCGAACCCATGCTCAGGTGACCAAACTTCAAAAACTAACTTTTTTCATTGTCTCTGCTCGGGCAACCGAACCGTGATTCAGTCACCCGAAACTCTCTGGTTGTTTTATATTTTTACCACGGTTAAGCACGGTTAAACATGGTTAATTTTATTAAATGATTTTAGAATAATTTTAATAATACCCTACATGTCCTTAACGGTTATAATTTGCCCTACTTCTATATATAGGGACTCATTTATGAAAATTAGCATAAAATTAGCAAGATCGTTAGTGAAAAATCCTCTCAAATTCAACTAGCCTATTTTGCCTATACTATTTCAAATACTCTTATACACTCCTTTCTTTGATCAATCCAAGTATTGTGAGAGTTCTTACTGTGCTAGTCCTCTATTGTAAATTGCTTAATACTCTCATTTGTACTATTGTTGATTGTTATTGATTTTGGAGAGTTAAGCAAGAGTTTTTTCACATATTTAACTTGATAAATCTTGTGTTGGGAAAAACTCATTAACTTGAGGATCTTTGTATTGTTATTGCAAGATTTCTTAAGTAATAATTTTTGTGTGCAAATTATTTTACAAGTTATAGTTCAAACAACTCTTATGCGCTCTTATTTCATTGAGGAAAATATTTTTGAGTTAGTTTGAATATTTTAATCAGCATCTTTGAAAACCTAATCTAATCTTGAGATTCGTTACATCTTGTTTCAAAGAAATAACTTATTTGTACACTCTTAAGCATATTTGAGATTATACATTGTTGAGTGTTGTTTGCACAAAATCACATCATCGAGCTTACAATTCATATATTGTTGATATGTGATTGATTGATTGATGCTGATACAAATCTGCTTGTGTAAGAAGCATTTTCGTGTACGTAAATTTCATATCTGTTGTATTCTAGACGTGGGCCTGAAGAGGGAGACTAGTCGTGTGGAATAGTCTCAGATTGGCTTAAACACAGTTAGGAAAGTTAGGTGCACCATCCTGGTAAGCTGCGATTGTAGGTTGAGGTCAACCCTGTGAATTGACCTGGTTGTAACCGGTGCCGCTCCACTCGTTAAGTGAGCATTAGTGGAATCCTCGGCCTTGTGAGTTAGAGGTGGGGACGTAGGCATAGTTGGCTGAACCCCAATAACATATCATGTGTGCACTTTACTTTTTCGTAATTTTTTTATACGTGTATATTATTTTATGAATGTCGCGCATGATTTAATTTTCGCATATTATTTGCGCATTTGGGTTTATATGTATATAGAAAGACCTTAAGTTGTGAAATACTATTATTGGATTAACTAAATTTAAGAATAAATTTTAAATACCTAATTCATCCCCCCTCTTAGGAATACACCAAGGCTAACATATATATATAACCTAACGTTCTTTTAATGGAAAAGAAAAATCGTCTATTTATCTTAATTCTTAAATTTGTTTGTGTTTTTTTGACCTACACATTAAATTATTTTTGAATATATAACTGAACATTCTTTGAATGGTAAAGAAAAATCTTCTACTTATCATAAATTCGTTTGCATTTTTTTAGCATAGAAATTAAACTAGTTTTTGGGTATATAACTTAATATTCTTTGAATGGAAAAGAAAAATCTTCCATTTATCATAAATATGTTTGCATTTTTTTGGCATACACAATTAATTAATTTTCATTCTTCAAATCAAAAAGAAAAATATTTTATTTATCATAATTTTGTTTGCAATTTTTTGGCATACACATTGAATTACTTTTGAACTCTACAATGATATAATAAAAGGGGCATGATTTTTATTAATGAGACATGAAATAGTAGTTCGATTTCTCATTGAGGCATTGCGTCGATTAATTATCATGGGTGTGTCAATGGGCGGATGACTTTTACCCCCTCAAGTTTGGTACAATACCTTAATGTATAAAGTAGTGCGATGATGGCTGTAGTATCGGATTATCAATATATATATATATAAATATAATGATAAATAAATTTATTTAAATATCCTATGATAATTAGTTTTGTTTGATTAAAATATGTGTTATGAATAAGAAATTAAGAGTTTCCACTGACTTCAAGTTATGATTCCATCATTGTTCCTGATGCTATATAAGAATTTTTACTATATAATTTCAAAATTAATATATAAGATTTTTTGTCTATATCATATAATATTCTAAATGTATTTTAATTACAGACACTTTAATGTCCTCACACCAAATAAAAAATATTTAATAATTAAATTTATATAAGACAAACTCTAATCACAATATAAAGATTTTCTTCACATTTTTCTTATGTTATTTAATATTTTTTGCAATAAATATTATATATATAAAATTTTATTATGTTTTTTTATCTTGATTTCTTCCATCATAAAATCCCAATTTTGATGTGTATGAACTTAAAATTATTAAAATAGTATATTATGTTTTTCCTAACAAAATTCTTTTAGAAAAAATAACAAGCAGCCATAATGAATTAATTAATTATTGTGAATTAATTAATTAATTAATTAGATACATAATAGATATTGCAACCATTTTGAACTCTTGATGGGCTCTAAACGCCAAAAAACATTCTTATTCTTTGTCTTTTTGGTAATTTTGGGAATTTAGAGAGAGAGAGAGAGAAACAGGGGAGAGTGAGAGCGAGGGAGCGACCCCTCCGCCACAGAAAAGGTGGTGGAAAAAGTTCTTTTTGTACACAATGCGATGATGGTGATGATGATACCTGCAATCTCCAACAGGAAGAGAGGAATTCACCTCTCTCTCTCTCTCTCTCTCTCTCTCTCTCTCATCTCTTCTCTTCTCTTTTGCACCTATTCTTTCTCTCTCCTCATATCCATGGCAAATCTCTTCTTGGTCTCATCCATGCTCGTCCCCAGCAATTATAGTGACAACCCATGAAAGGCAGACCCAGTGAAAAGCCATGGAGAAGAGTTGCGGGTGCTTGCCTCTTCTTAGATTCAGCATTAGGGGCACCTGCAAGCCCTCTGCTTCCAAAGACTCTCCCAACACCATCCCTCGAACCAGTCTTGTCTATGATGCAGGTATTGTTCTTATTATAGTTGTCGTTGTTGTTGGATGGCTTTGATCCTCAAGCTTCTGTTTCTATATTGAGATTTTTCATGTGGGTTTTCTGCAATTCTGAATCAACAATTTGTCAAATCTTCAGGTTTTCCTTATGTTACTTGAAATGGGTCTCCCTATGTTCTTATTTTCTCTGTAAATTTGTTCTTTTCTGTAATCTGGATTTGTGTATTCTCTCTCTCTCTCTCTCTCTCTCTGTATGAGTGTGAAAATTCTTTGCGTTTTTAGTCATAATCTAAATTGCAACAGGTTTAATACTCGGCTCCCCTGTGTCTTGTCGGCATGGAACCTATTAATTTTGAATTGTTTAGGACAATCACAAAAAGCTTCTTCATGATTTGAGATTTTGAAATACCAGTGATTTGATCAAGAGATCTCAAACTGGGATTCCTTTGATGACTTTTTAGATGCTTCCACCCAGATTGCTTGAGTTCTAGCTATCAGTACATCTAAATTTTGCCTTCTGTTTTTGCAGCAAATACGTAACAATTTAGATTTTACTGGATTTTTTTTTCCCTAATAGCCATATCCTTATTTCTTCAGTTTTCCATCTTCTAGTCAATCTCTTTGCATGAGTACTTCGTTCCACTTGTCTTCAATGAGATTATATATTTCTTCTAATAATGACTTCCCGAGTTGTTCGCCATATTCATTCTAAACTTAACATCTAGTGCCACTGGGAAGTGCTTCTTTTCTTTTGTTTTCCTCTCCCTTTTTTTGACACAGATTCCACACCAATTAAAATGTAAAATTTTCCATTTTCACATAAATCGTGTTATGGTGCTGTTCATTGATTTCAAAAATTGAGCGAAACTAGGATTTATAGTACTTGGTGTCTGAAATCGTTGAAAATATGTGTACTTAGTCTTGTGCAGAGAGATTTCACGCGGATTAAAATGTTGAACTCCCCATTTTCACTGAAATCATGTTATGGTGCTGTTCATTGATTTCGAAAATTGAGCAGAACAAGGATTTATAGTACTTATGTCTTGAGTACTCTGTCAATGCAGCTAGTGAAACAAGATATCTAAATGCTAGCAACCGAGAACTCTATGCTGCCAATGAAGCTCAGCTTTCCTCAGATAATCCTGATCCACCTCAATCAGAAAACAAAGCCGTTTGCCCTCTGCTTCAGTTCACATTTCAGGAGCTCAAATCAGCAACTGGTAATTTCAGACCCGATAGTATCCTGGGGGAGGGTGGATTTGGTTACGTATTCAAAGGATGGATAGAAGCGAATGGGACAGCACCGGCTAAACCCGGGTCAGGGATTACTGTAGCAGTGAAAAGTTTAAAGCCAGATGGACTTCAGGGACATAGAGAGTGGGTGGTTAGTATATTATCTGCTTTATGTTTGTTGATTACTATCGATGAGGAACTATTGAGACGATGCTAAAATGGTGGATGTAAACAATGAAAATTTTGTAATGCAGGCTGAAGTTGACTTCCTTGGACAGCTTCATCATCCTAATCTTGTTAAGCTTATTGGGTACTGCATTGAAGATGATCAGCGTCTGCTTGTTTATGAATTTATGACCCGTGGAAGCCTTGAAAACCATCTTTTTAGAAGTGAGTGCAGACTTTTCCTTGTTCTATTTCCCATCTTGCTTGAATTTCTATAACATGAATGCCCCTGAAATTACCGTTGAGCACATTTTGCTCACAAATCTGCTTGACATTTATTACAAATGTATGGAGATGCAAGTTTTCCTCATGGATGACACATCAAATTCTATCCATTTCTTAAAGGAATTTATGCTGACATTTACACTGAAGCTATGCCGCTATGTCACCATATGCCCTACTCAATGGATAACAATCTGTAGACAGATCTGATAATACGATAGATGTTTTCTCAAATATTTTGCACTTAATGGTGGACCATGCAATGTCTTCTTTCAGTAGGTTTAGTGGAATAATATTTCATATATTTCCTCAATTTCTAGTAATGCATTGCATGTAGCTGCAGGCCTTAAAATCAGTATATAAGGCTAGTATCACTTGCCTTCTCTTAAAAATTAATGACTGGTTTTTTTTTTTTCTTTAAAAAATGCAAGTTTAATTTCTTTTTTTATCATACCGATGTTGATGTCATTGAAATTTTTGAAGGGACCATACCACTTCCATGGTCCAGCAGGATTAAAATTGCACTTGGTGCAGCTAAAGGATTGGCCTTTCTTCATGGAGGTCCTGAACCTGTCATATATAGGGACTTTAAGACATCCAACATTTTGCTTGATTCGGTATGTTGGTGTAAATATTGATCAATAATATGTGGAATGATTTGTTTTATTGGCACTAATAATATTGAATTTCCTTGTAGGAATATAATGCAAAGCTTTCAGATTTTGGTCTGGCAAAAGCTGGTCCCCGAGGAGACAAAACACACGTGTCTACCAGGGTTGTCGGCACATATGGCTATGCTGCTCCAGAGTATATGATGACTGGTAATTATCCATTGAAGCCTTCTACAAGTAAATCAAGTATGTGCATAGCATCTGTTTGAGTAGGCATCAGGATTCATTGGATTATGAAACATGCTTGCCTCTTCCAAAGTTTTTTCTAATTTTTATTTTTTAGAACTAAAATTCAGAAAGGTGCCTTTTGGCAATTTTCTTATTCTATCACGGTTCTTAATTCATTTCAACCCACAAGTTGGTCCTGGCACCAGAATGTGATTAAAAAAAATAAAATATCTTCATAATAAATGGAAGTGTCATGAGGAGCATACTTACCTAAAACTATGAGAAGCCCGACAGGCTCTGCAAATGAGGAATTATTTCATTCTCACACTTTTGAGGTGCCTTAGATTCAGCTCTGTCTCTCATGCATGCTCGCT
Source organism: Malania oleifera (assembly GCF_029873635.1). Lineage (NCBI taxonomy): Eukaryota > Viridiplantae > Streptophyta > Magnoliopsida > Santalales > Ximeniaceae > Malania > Malania oleifera. The sequence goes on along the minus strand of NC_080422.1, from coordinate 105,060,460 downwards.
TATATGCAAGACAAGGAGGTGGAAAGGGGGAGAATGGTTTTTATGTTGTGTTTGGTAGCTTAAGTTGAAGCCGAGTAATCATGCTTAGAATCACTCTATGTTTGATACATGTGCATTCCTATGAAAATTTGAAATATACCCACACACGACGGTTCGTATTAATTCAATCATGATGATTCTCGTAATTGGTAAACTACATTTGTCAAATCCAATCATGATGATTTTCATATTTGGTAATTTACATTCTTTTAACTATCTTCTGGCAGATGCTGCACTGTTTAAAGTTTTGTGTTTGCCCAGTTAAGATGCCTGAGAACGAACTTTTTCTTTAGGGCTTAGATGCTAGTAGTCATTTTGTGTACATGATAACTGAGAAGTATGGCATCTAACAACTTCCTGCACTTTTTGCTCCTCTTTCCCCAGGGCACTTGACATCTAAGAGTGATGTTTACAGCTTTGGCGTTGTGCTGCTTGAGATATTAACAGGTAGAAGATCAATGGACAAGAAACGCCCCAGTGGAGAACAGAATCTTGTCACCTGGGCTCGACCATATTTAGCCGATAAGCGAAAGCTTTACCAACTAGTGGATCCTCGCTTGGAACTGAGTTACTCCCTAAAAGGTGTGCAGAAAGTCTCTCAGTTAGCTTACAACTGCCTCACCAGGGATCCAAAATCCCGCCCTTCGATGGATGACGTTGTGAAGTTCCTCACTCCATTACAAGATCTTAATGACCTTGCTATCTTATCTTATCATTCTCGTTCATCCCAGCAAGGGAGACGCAAAAAGAAACCAGAAGGAGCTCAACAACTTGTCTATGGTCAATCCAAAAGCATGAGAGACTCTCCATTGAATACTGGTAAGCAGATTAGGAGATAATGACTAGTTGATTCTTCTCCCTTGATTGGCTCGGCTTTCAAGTGCTACAAAGGTTGGGATGCTGCCTTCACGGACGAATTGTGTGAAGAAAATACTTGGAAGGAAGTTATATAATTTTCAAGCACTTTAGAATTGAGATTCACCTTGAACCAGAAAGACAATGTAAGGTGAAGGTACATCACATTTTTCTTTACTTTAAATCCTTACAGTAGGGTTGATATCTAACCGCCGATATTGGATCGTTCTTTGCGATTTGCCCGTGTTGTAATTGAGATATATCATTGTAAAAAAAAAACCTGCTTTTTTTCAAGATTGCTATTTGCATCTTAATGAATTTCAATGGCTTTTGAGTTTTGAGAATTGCTTTTTTTTTTTGGCTTCTCATGTAATTATAATTGAAGCGTGCTGCTCTAACATGACTCAACTTGTGTCCACTACTCCACTATGACACTGGCACTCTTTTAAAAGCTTTTGTAGGTTGGGAATCTTTGTTTGATCCTTAAATTGGATGGAGAGGTAATGTAGAGGACAGATGTTTTAGAATTCCACCATGAAAGTTTTTAATTAGTGAATAGATCCCTTGTTCCACTACCTTAAGACAGTTCATAGGCTGAGTATGGTCTGCATTCAAAGTGGGCCAACCTCACAACAGAGCAGAATTATTAGGGCACAGACCCAGCCTACCCCAGCCCAGCCTCAACCCCTCCACCGCCCCCGCCCCCCATATGACCTTTAGTCCTTGTCCAGGTGATGTCATCAGATCATTCAGACAGTGGTAGCCCAACATCATGTCCTCAGTGCATACACTTTCAATCAAAGATAGAAAAGGAAAATGATTCACACACAAAATGAATGACCCCATGTTGTGCTTGAGATTGGAATTTCAAGGTTGAATTTGAATTTTTATATAAATTAGGAAAAAAATATATTATAAAAATTATATTGAAATTCAGTTAAATTTGCATAAATCTAAATTTAAACTTTAAAAATGTTGTAAGTTATTTTTTGAGCATTTTTGTTACATCTTCACAACTGTTATTTTTCGGTAGCGTGTTAGTTAATCTCGCAAAGATTAAGAGTGGAAGTAAAGAATTTGTATTCTAGTGGAATACCTTAACTAAAATCACAAGTTACTTTTTGACTTGCTATGTCTATTCATGTAAATAAAATTGTTTCAATGCAAAGATTTGATCATTTACAAAAGAAAATGTGGTGTTATCGTAAAACAAATGCAAATGCAATTTTTTATTAGGCTATTCTTGTTTTGTTTTATGTTAAATGGAGTAATACAAACTTTTACGCCACTGACTTCTTTATATATTATTGTATTTCTATAAAATGTTTATTGCACACTCATATTATTCAACTTATGTAGATAGATAATTTGTGAACTAAATGTAACCTTAATCTTTGGATCTGGCCGCTGAATTATTAAAGACGCATTTGTTTTATGGACAACATTTGTAGAACTGTAATACACTAAATAATATATAGGATTAGACTAATCATGGCCCATGTTTTGGTCGTAAACTATACAAGGGCAAGCTAATCAAAAATTGAAAACAAATAAATAAATAAAAATGAAGTTCATAATATCCATAACATGAAAAGAAAAAAACATAACTGATGTAAAATGGAAGAAGAAAACGAAAAATTTAAAAATAAAGGGAAACAAAGTTGGATTGAAAACTCTACTACTTCATTGATAAGGAAATGACAATTACATAGGTTAAAAACAAATGGTTACAAGCACAAAAATAGGCACCACTAACATCACGTTACTACTAATATCATGCTAAACAACTCTTAGGCACCACTAACATCATGCTAAACAACTTCTAGGCATCACTAAAATCATGCTAAACAACTTTTAGGCATCACTAACATCATGCTACCACTAACATCATGATAAATAATTTTTAGGCACCACTAACATCATGCTAACTAACTCCTACAAACTAGATAGAAAATAAAACACATTTACTGTTATTAATTTATTCAACAATAACAAGAAGAAAGGAAGAAAAATGGAGGGCAATACAATTCTTTTTTGTTTAGCCACTGGCCTCATACCAACTCTCAACTCTCAATAGCTTACCTAGTCTACAGAAGAAAAAAGGTTTAGAAAAATGATTCATCCAAGTTCAAGTGGATGAGGTTATTAGGGAAGTTGTAATATAAAGTTTTGATTTATGCAAAGTAAGCCCTAAATTTCAAAGTTATGTATGGTATGAAAGAAAGAAAAGAGAATGAACTAAAAAGGCACAATAAAATATTAAAAAGAAAAAGAATTTTTCCTGTTATTTGGTAGAACAAGAAAACAGAAGAAAAGAAACCATTAGTCAAATTAAAAGTAGTGATTTTAGCCAATCAAATTGGTGGGTACCCTTTTTTTCATTTTTTTAAAATTCCTTTTGTCCCTTATCTTTTCACCGCGTCAAACAAACATCGGGAAAAAAAAAAAAAAAATTTTTTTTTCACTCGCTTTTCCCACCTCTTTATTTTCTTAAATTTCCTTCTACAAAATACAGCATAATTTTCAAAGCTGAACTGATTGTACACCAACTTAAAGCATAAGCATTTATCACGTTTAAATTTTTGAATTCACCAATCATTCAGAATAATGGAGTTCAATCTGCAAGATCAAGCCAACAAATCCAAGACTCTGACCCATTAAAAAAACTATTCAGATTTGGTATTGCATCATTTTGCAGTGGACTAATGCCAAATAGAGAGAGAGGGAGAGAGAGAGAGAGAGAGAGAGAGAGAGAAGATTTGGTATAAAATATAATGAGCAAGCCCCATATTGCTTTGTTCTGTCCAATTGCAGAGCATGAGTAGGGTTCAGGGTTTAAGGGCTCATATATATACATGGAAAGTCATTGCGGCTTTCGAGTAGGCATGGTTCTGATGTCCATTAGGGTTTAAGCATAGTCAAATTCTGCTATTATTTCCCAACCAGATGACCAATTAATGTAGTAGGCTCTTGACGGCAAAAGCTCATTTTCCATTATTGCTTCCCACATGCTTCAAAAACATAAACCCTTTTCCCATTATTTCATACCACATGCTTTTAGCAACAAAAAAACACACATCAAACTTGTTCTTCGGCGAAATCAAAGGCAAACTTTATGAAGTAAATGAAACACTGAAAACAAAAGCAAAAACAGAGAACACGTGCTTTCAAGTTGACTAGAATTTTTTTTTTTTTTTTTTGAAATAAAGGCCACATTGGCTCCAAAAATACAAACCACATGATATTTTAAATGTATTAAATAAGATTTTTTACTCCTTAATTTTTACTTTACAAGAAGAGAAGAAAAAAAGAGAAAAGGGCAAATTCTTAATCCGAACCTTTATTCCTCTACCACTTTTCGGGGGTTAAACTTATTGTTAACTAGGCCTAGACCAAGTTTTTTTAACGAGGGGATTAAATTAACGGTTTCATAATTTTTCATTAATACTAATTAATATAATTATAGATGGCCAATATTTTAGTGTATATCAATGGAGGGAAAGGAATAAATAAGGTACCAAATTTATGCTTTTTAAATAGAGAATGGGGTCCAAGACAACTGTTTTAAAAATTAGAACTAAAAATTAACACCAATTCTAATGGCCAATGACACTCTCAATTGACCATAAAAAAATAATAATTAGTTTTTTAACATATTTATATTTTTTATCATTTAATATTCTTAAAGCAAATCACTTAAATTATAAGTCAATTACAAGAATGATCTCCACATATAAAGGTGTCGAGACAAATAAATCCTTGCCCGCTTAAACAGGCTTAGATTTTGGAAAGGAGGCCCATTAAAGCGCGGACCAACGTTTCGGCATTCAAAATTTTCACTGTTTCTTTTTAGTTCTAATTTTTCTCTTTGTAGACTTCTTCACCTCTATTGTTTTTATATTCCTCTCTCTAAATATATTTTTTTTCTCAAAAAATAAAAAAGATCTAAAATCAGCCAACTTTAAATTGAGTTTCAAACTTGAGATTTTTAAGTCAAATTATATTTTGAGTCCCACTCCAATACACCTGCTTGGTGCCAACAGCTGCGGCAATACAAAGGATGCAAACGTTATCCGAAATGATGAGATAATTGATAGGCGAGGCGGTTTGATTCTTCTTGCCCCAGCCCTAATAGCTGTTTTAGTATACAATGACTCAGGTGAGGGAGAGGAACTCCTCTAATTCATAGAGGCTCGTGTCCTGTATACAAACACTCGCAAGTTGCAACTACCATATTGTAAATGGTTAAGCCAAACGAAAATCATCTGAGCTTCAATGTTTCTAATGTTCTATTCTAGCAGCTGCAATCTCAATCTCTCTCTCTCTCTCTCTCTCTACAATACAACAAAAGAAGGAACACAAAAATGAAAGAAAAATAAGGCAAGCAAGAATGTCAAAAATATTTACATCAAGCTAAATCTGGCTCATAATCAAAATTCCCCACAAGTTAACTATCCAAGCAAAGTGACTCAGAACAGAGCATCATTTTCCCGACCACTCTTTCGACTAGGGGACCACTCTTTCTACTAGGAGGGTCAAGCTTACTCACAAGTTATTTAGACTCAACTCATCCCCTACCTCAATCGCCTCGATTTTACTCCGAGTATTTTACTATGTCGACTAGACTAGACTTGACTCGACTCGAATACTTTCCACTATCTCAAGGACTTGGAACCTATTCAACGACTGGCCTTAGGTCCAGTTTTCATTATTTGCAAAGCTTCAACAATTTTAATAAAAAGGAGACCCAGCAAACTTCCCAGGCTCCAATTGAACAAATTGAGACAACCATAACCATTGGGAGTAAATATCAGAAATATTAACATCGAAGCAAATCTGACCCCTAATAAAGTCCCCACAAGGTAACTGTCCTAGGAAAGAATGTTGCTCAGGACAATGGATCCTCCAGTCCAAACATCTAAGTTCAAAATAAAGGGGGAAAAATATCCCCAAGAACAGAGCAAGTCTTATCTTCAATTGTTTACCCTAGTCTTGGATACCCTCCCATATAAACGCTCGCAGTTTTCTCCTAACCTTGACCTCTCACAATTACAATTTAGCTGCCCAGAAGCAACCCTTTCCAAACAATTTGGCAAATTGGATTCTTTAAGCTCTGCAAAATCCCAAATCCCACCCTCAAAATAACCCACTTGTTTGTCCTCATCAGCATCATTTTCCTCTATCTGCCCTCTCTCCGGTGTCTCTGGGGACTGGAACCTGATAATGGCCTGACCATGGGTCCAGTTTTCATTATTTGCAAGGCTTCGACATTCTTAACATACGAAAGGGAGCCACATTATCCATGCCACACAAGGTTGATCAACAAGAACCCAGCAGAATTCTCAGGCACCAACTGAACAGATTGACATAATTATAACCATGCAATAAAGATCACTTTCCTGGATCATTGTTGATTCCCCAAAAAAATCCAGCAATTCGGCAAGGTCAGTCTTAAGTCATCCAAGGCTTCTGAGCATGGATACATAACCACTGGAAAACAAACTTTGTTTTATTACCATGAAAGCCACACAAATTCTTACATCGCATCCTGCTCAAAAGCAGCACTTCGATTTTTCGTTCGTCTCCTTGCGTGATTGTAGTTGATTGACTGATGATGGGTAAAGTGAAGCTGTTGATACAGAATCGAGCAATTAGCAGGGCATAATAAACAGAGTGCTTGGTGCTAAGTAAGCAAGCATAAAAGAAGCTGTAAAAGAAAATATGCAAAAATAAAAAGGAAAAAAAAAAATCAAGCCTATCAAGCTCATCCTTTATTTTTTTTCTTTTGGGGGGCAGGGGGGGATAGAAGCTGCTCCACCACACCTCCTTACTGACACGCTGCAACCTCCTCCTCCACCACTATCACCACCCCCAACTCCCAAAGAACCTCCCTAGTCGCACAATGATTAATTCCCAAAAACAGCATTACAATGCCCCACTTGCAGTCACAATTGCCAACTCACCAACTATGTCGTACCATCACTACAACCCCGCTACTATTACCACATTCATCATATACCAATGCTTGTCTTCGCCACCCCAGTCCCTCTAATGAGTAAAGCCTGCGTTTTTTATTGCCTCTCGTAGTGTATTTTACACGTGTCCTGCATACCTAACACCAGTGTTAACTAATACACTAACATTAGTGTATAGGCACATGGGATGCATGTTCACAATTCACTGCTAGTTACACAACAATGATGATGGGGTAAATGATGCTTTGATGCATGTCCTGTGGGATGACTGTGGCTATGACAACAGTGACAGCATCATATGGGCTTTGTAATGCAGTGATATTTGTAGGTCATGGAGTTGATAGTGGGTTGTAGGGTGGTCATAATGGTAGTGTTACTCGTTAGGCTGGAGAAGGGAAGGGGGTGATGTCATGAAGATGATGAACATGCCACGATAATACAGGTGGTGACAACTAAAAACATCACATGCTTCTTGGACTGAATGTGCAATCAAGCAGGTAAACAAAAAAAAAAAAAGGAACTAGAAACAAATCAGATTTGACAACACACAACATTTAAATTCTATAAATATACTCCTGAATGATATAGAGGCTACATTTCTCACAGTTTCTGTACCATCTATTGCAAAATGAAGCACTCTGGCAAGAGAGGATTAAATGGAAAATAGTTTTAAGTGCAAGTTTAATGCCTTTATTGGGATAAAATGTGCTTTATCCATACAACTAAATCAAGAGGTGACATATTGTCATTGAAAAATGAAATAGTCAATAAAAGATCCTAAATATAATTCCATAATTTCATTTAGAGGTTTAGTTAGGGTAAATGCCAAAATTTAAAACTTCTAGCAATTATGATCAAGGAAGTCTTTTTCAGTAAACACTGTGAATTTAAACCTCTAGAACAATGATATAGAGTGCATTTAATGCAGGTTACAAACTGCCAAATAAATAATTTAGCACCTTTTTGTAGGTGGCAGGTTAGGGAAGATTTTGAGGCATATAGGAAGCACTACTAATCATTCTTGAAGAGTAATATCAATATATAATCGTAGACTCACATGAGATCATTGAAACTATACATACTTATCCGACTCTAGGATTCCCTATTTTCTTCATAAGTTGTTTCCAACTATCAATAAATGAGTATTTTTCATTGATCGACAAAGGAATACCATGATGATCCTGACATTACAAATTCATCTCTCAAAAACATGAATAAAACAATATGGACAGGAAATTGTATTCAAGATCATCCCAAGATGTCCATATCAAATTTAAGCTCTAAAAACTACATGAAATATGCACAGGCAATCATACTCAAGACCCCCCAAGATGTTCATATCAAGTTAAAGCTCTAAAAACTACATGAATATGCGGAGCCAATCATACTCAAGATCCTTCCAAGATGTTCATATTAAGTTAAAGTTCTAAAAACTACATGAAATATGCAGAGACAATCATATTCAAGATCCTCCCACAATGTCCATATCAAGTTAAAGTTCTAAAAACTACAAGAAGTATGCACATTCAATGAGGCAATCATACTCAAGATCCTCCCAAGATGTCCATATCAAGTTAAAATTCTAAAAACTACATGAAATATGCACAGACAATCATACTCAAGATCCTCCCAAGATGTTCATATCAACTTAAAGCTCTAAAAACTACATGAAATATGCAGAGTCAATCATACTCAAGATCCTCCCAAGATGTTCATATCAAGTTAAAGCTCTAAAAACTACATGAAATATGCAGAGTCAATCATACTCAAGATCCTCCCAAGATGTTCATATCAAGTAAGTTCTAAAAACTACATGAAATATGCACAGGCAATCATATTCAAGATCCTCCCACGATGTCCATATCAAGTTAAAGTTCTAAAAACAACATGAAATATGCACAGCCAATCATACTCAAGATCCTCCCAAGAATCGAGATGTCCATATCAAGTTAAAAGTCCTGAAAACTACATGGAATAGAAATTGGCATTAGCAAACAGGCCAAAACACACCATATCCCTAGTTCCAAAATTCCAGATATATGCCTTGACATCAACCAACTTCTGACTCTCATAAGATAAGCAAAAATGACCCCAAACGGGTGACCTACAATCACCAGATCCAAAAAAAAAAAGGTGTTTTGGGGGGGGGGGGGGGTTGTTGTGGGGAAAGAGGGAGAGAATCAAATTTCACAATTTAGTTCCATACCATTGCGGAGAAAAGTAAAGAAATTTCTAACATTGAACATGATTTTTTTACAGGTAATATAGAATCTAATATTTATCATTATCTGATGTGCAAGAAAACAAGAAACTCCAATCTGTTGCACCTTGCCCAATTACTTGTCTATTTCAAAATAAGTTTCGCATTTTTCCTCGGAAATCAAAATCACTTAACAATTAGAAAATCCCAGTTCGGTTTTTCTCCCCAACCTTCAGATCGGCGAATGGTTGTAAAAAATCACAAAAATTTTCTTAGCTAGAATAATCTCCACATTGATTAGTCCAATGGGTCATTAATTCTTCCATCTCACTCTAAGAATTGTCCAATAGCAACCATTTCAATAGTTGGGCAATAAACATACCATGAAATCTTAATTCGCCCCCTCCTTCGAAACCCGTCCGAATATATCCTCCACAGCCTCTTTAAGCTCCGGTACCGACACTGTCCTCGCAACATTAACGTCTGTCACCAAAATCAAAAGCACATAATAACATAAACCCACAGACAAAAATAGTTAAACATATTTGCAACGGAGAGAACCCAGGGACACAATTTCACCCAAGGAAGAGCCATAAAATTTGAGAACAGAGAGCGTAAGGTGCTGCGAGGGGAGCCTGTGGTATGCGAAACTCTGGCGAGCGCCGTTGCTAAAGAAGAGAGAGTGAGAGAGAGAGAGAGAGCACCACCTAGGCGCGACTCCAGCAGATCAAGCCCAATGCCTGGTATATTTTAAGACCCAATCGCTTCGCAACCCTAGCATGCCTTCCTTGGCAATACCCTAATCAAACCCATCATCCTGATCAGTCGTCTCTAAGAAAAAACTAGGGTTTCGTGCGGAACGAGAGAGAGAGAGAGAGAGAGAGAGAGAGTTGCATGTCGGAGGCTTCACGGAGCTCGAATGGAATCCATTTTCTGCGTACTGGAAGCTGGAAAGCTGGCAAACAATCTGTGTGCTATTTGATGCTACATACCCCCGACCCCACTTTCTTCTTTTTTAATTTTTTTTCCCTCTTTCTTTTTAAAAAAATTTCCAAAGATAAAAAACATTAGTGACCTTTTTTTTTTTTTAAAGAGTCAGAAATACTCGCGGTCGGTCCTAAGTTTATTAATAACTGTCACTTATGATGAAAAAATAATGTGAAAACAATATAATAACCAATAAAACCTATATCAATACCAAAATAAAATCAACTAAATATATATCATATGAGTCGTACCCATTTTATTCAATCGATACAAATATTTGATAACTTTAATAAGTTGACTATTATTTATAAACAAATTAATGTTCCCCATGGCATCTTATCGAGTCAAAACATCTGCCATTTTATTCTTTTCTCTATACCAACTTTTGTTATCATAGTTCTATTTTCTCTTTTTATTTCGTGATTGTGAAGAAATAAATTATATGCACTTTTTCTAACTATTAATCAAAAAATTGAAAATCAAATTTTATGATTTTAAGTTGGTTTGGCAATATTTTAACATTCAAAAATAATTTTTTAAATTAAATTATTCATTTTATGCACTTTTAAATTAAAATCAATATTAAATCATCAAATGATTTTAAATATAATTAAATGAAAATATACATAAATTTCAAAAAATAATAATAATAAAACCAACTACAAAATGTTTTTACTATTTTTCAATTATCATATTCAATACATTTTTTTATTGTAAAGTAAATTTTGAAAATAGAACAATTAAGTCAAATAATTATAATAAATTTTATTTTATTACAGTAATTTTTTAATATATATTATTTGTAATTTTATTAAGTCAATCATATTTTTATAATTTTATTTGATTTAAAGATGAAAATGAGTATTTTTTTTAATTTAGTTTTTAATTTGAATTAGTTTTATAAATGTTAACCAAACATGTTGTTGATTTCTAGTTTTTGGTTTTTGTTTCTAATTTTTTTTGCTTTAATTTTTTAGAGTGAAACCAAACGACCCTTCAAAGTCTTAGGCTCCATTTAGAAAATACTAAGAAAAGGAAAGGAAGATCTCAAAAAATTCACATTTTTATGTTTGATTACCAAGAAAAAATGAAAAATAAAATAAAAAATACACCAAATCTGTGAACAATATTTTGATTCTATCCATCATCAAAATTTAGATTTTTTATATTTCAAATCATATTAAAATAAAATTTTAATTTCAATGGTATTTTATATAGAAGAAAAAAATATAATGAAAAAATGAGTTTCCTCCCTTTTTTTTCCTTTCCTTTCCTTTTCCCGAGTAAAATTTTTTATCCTAACACACCTTTAAAAATCTTATAAACTTTCTTGAAATTTGATTTTTGAGATAATTATACTCCTAAAAAGTATTATTTTTTTAATCAAATATTAGAAGGTCAGTTTGTTTTTACCAAATCTTAGTGTGGTTTGTGAAAATTTTTAAATCTCAAGAATGGTTATGAGATTTTTGAAACTTTGAGAATGGTCTTAAAGTTTCAAATATTGTATTTTACCCATTTCATAACTTCTAAGACTACAACTCTCTCTCCTATGCACATGCTATGGTCACTCACATTTTTGCATTGTGTTGATGGACCATAAATGCAACTCTATGCATGCAAACGTGTCTTGAAAGAAAATCTTGTAAAACATGAATTCGATATGATTTTGCAAAATCATATCGAATTCATGTTTTACAAGATTTTCTTTTCCTCCCTTTTTTTTCCTTTCCTTTCCTTTTCCCGAGTAAAATTTTTTATCCTAACACACCTTTAAAAATCTTATAAACTTTCTCGAAATTTGATTTTTGAGATAATTATATTCCTAAAAAGTATTATTTTTTTAATCAAATATTAGAAGGTCAGTTTGTTTTTACCAAATCTTAGTGTGGTTTGTGAAAATTTTTAAATCTCAAGAATGGTTATGAGATTTTTGAAACTTTGAGAATGGTCTTAAAATTTCAAATATTGTATTTTACCCATTTCATAACTTCTAAGACTACAACTCTCTCTCCTATGCACATGCTATGGTCACTCACATTTTTGCATTTGTGTTGATGGACCATAAATGCAACTCTATGCATGCAAACGTGTCTTGAAAGAAAATCTTGTAAAACATGAATTCGATATGATTTTGCAATATCATAAATGTATTTTATGTGGTTTTGCAACTAGTATCTAGATAGATATTAATTAAATGCCATTCTCAAATATATATATATTTCAAAGAAGGGCAGTACCTCCATTTATTTATTGATAAACCCTCACTTTTAGCAGAAGAATATCGTGGTTACAAGACAAGTAATGAGAGATTACAATAGAAAAAAAAAACTTTAAAGGCCTCCCAAAAAACAATACCAACATCCAACCAAAACAGGGTTACAAGTCCAAACAAAACAAAATAAGGACCTACAAACCAATAAAACACCCCACGCAACAAAACAGACAAAAGAAAAAAATCTCATATAAGCATAAACCAATGCTAACAGGAAATCAGTTAAACATACCTCATATAAACCGTACTCGTCTTCTCCAACCCCTCACTTTTGGTGGAGGAATACCGTGGTTACAAGACAATCAATGAGAGATAACAAAAGATAACAAGTTAAAAAGCTCCCAAAGAACAACACCAATATCCAGCCAAAAATCGGGTTACAAGTCCAAACAAAACAAAACAAAACAGGACCTACAAAACAAACATCACGCAACAAAACAAAACAGAAGATAAACAACATAAAATATAAGCTAAAACCAAAAGGAAATTAGCTAAACATACCTCATATAAGTCGTACCCATCTTCTCCAATTTATACAAACCATTGATAACTCTAGGAAGTTAACTACTATTTGTAAACAAACTATTCCTCCCATAGCACCTTATCAAGCCAAAACATCTGCCACTTTGTTCACTTCTCTATACCAATATTTAAACGCAAAAAATTATTGATATGTCCTCACTTTTGATGGAGGAATACCATGGTTACAAAATAATCATTGAGAGATTACAGATAAAGAAATTAAAGTTCACCCAAAAACAATACCAACAACCAACCAAATCAAGACTACAAATCCAAATAATGCTAAAGAAGAAACAAATCTAAACAGATCTATAAAAAAAATAAAAAATAAAATAAAATCAAAAAATCAAAAAATCTAAACTCACCAAACAATATTAATCGAAGCTTAAATCTGTTGGTCTAATAATAGATTGTTGTGTTAAAACAAGGATAATATGAATAAATTTTCTTTGTAAGAGAAATACTTGGTGATCAACCTTCTACATGCTACTATATCTCTATATTCTGGAGAGCATTAAGTGATCACCAAGAAGAGTTTTAGGGCATGTTTTTTTGTGTAAGATTGGAAAACCCATGGATACCTCAAATGGTATCATCTTAATTATACAAGTTGGGCAATCAAAAGGATACTAAACCTTCATGTGTCTAGTCGAGTAGTGTATGATATTTCTCTTAGTAATTTATATTGGAAACATTCTACATCATTGTGTGAAAAACAAAATATCAAAAACAGAAGTTAAGAATAGAAAATTAACAAGATTGGTATTTTTAAAATTAAAACAAATTAAAAGGTTGATTAAATAAATGTTCGTTTTTGTCCTTGAATCAAATAAAAATACAAATTAAAATTAAAATTCAATGATAAAGTAAATACTATTAAAATTTTTTCACTTAATTATTATATTTCAAAATCCAATTTACATGAACAATCTTATTGTACATGACAATGGAAAAATAGTAAAAATATTTTGTCAATAAATTTTATTATTTTTAGTTTTTTTTTTTAAATTCTATGGACATTTATATTTTAACTATATTTTAAATTTATATAATTTTTTTATTTTTATTTTAATCAAAAAATTTAATTCTAAATTTTAAAATATTCTAACAACAGGTTATCAAAACAACTGAAAACTATAAAATCTACTTTTTAACATTTTTCACAAATAGTTAAAAGCAGACGATAAAAATAGAAAACGGACAATGCGAACAAACAAGTTTTTGCAATATGTTTTTTCACCACAAAAAAAAATGAAAATAGAAAATAAATAAGATACCAAACAAACTCCTAACTTCTTGATGTTTAGAGGCATGCACGCTTGCATGTGGATTGTGTTGTGGACTAAGAATCACTGTAGCTTAGACCTTATGGGATGTGAGCATGACGGATACCCTTATTGTTCAAGTCATGGCTCCTTACTCAACGACCATCCTAGTTGGGACAAGAGTTTTCATGTCAATAGAAAAAACACGTTGAACATGAGTATTTTCATATAGTCAAAAGAGTATAACTAGACACACAACAAAAAATAAATAAATACAATAATTGGCATGTATAAATCAAGATTCGATCATATCTGATTATAAGACCAACAAAGAAACACCAACAAAATACCAACCTTTGGATTCAACATAACTCTACTAGGTTCTTTCACTATAGTCACACAAGCGCATGAACTTTAAATGTAACCAAACAAGGGAACTACAGTTAGTTAAAAAGCTCTTACCAAAGTAGTTAATGCTTTTAGTCTTCTCTCTCTAGTTTGATAGTACTCCATGAATGTGAGTGTTATTGGGTTTAAGCAACTAATTAGGGATGTATTTCGACTTATTTGATTAAGTTTCAGTTTAATTTTTTAAGAGGTTTAAGATTGTGCTCATAAAGAGCATGTTTTCATTAGGAGGTGGTTCTTCTTTAATGGGATTAGATTTCAAGTGGTGTAGGATCTAACCAGATGGTGGTGGATGGGGGGAGAGGTAATTGGTTGGTCATTGTTGGGGCTTTAAAGTAGGATGTTGCTAGGTTTTTATTGCAATGTTGAACATGTTAAGACAACAAATGTTAGAAAGTACTAGAACATATGTGCATACTATTGTTGGTTCAATATTGAACCTTGAAGGGATGTGACTATGAACTTCCTACTAACAATATTATCTAGTACTACTATGGGCCACAATTCCATTAAATTTGATTTTTGATAAATTTTCTAAGATGGTTCACTTGACCCTTGTATCAAACAATCAATGCCTCTCATGTGCTCTTAGCTATAGAACTAACCCAGCATTGAACACTTCTCCACATTACGATTTTGAAAGAATTTCAAGTTAAGCATCAGGGAGTTTGCGCTAGGCTTGGAAAAATTATTTCGTGAGTTAACTCGCCAGTAGGGTTGATAAAACTTAATTGTGATGAAAGTTATAAGGGCAATTCGGGTACTTCAGGAAGTAGAGAAATTATTCGGGATTGTCATGACATTGCAAAAGCAGCTTTTTCAAGATATTTTGGTAATGGTACGAACAATAGTGTAAAATTAAAAGTAATACGGGAAGGAATTCGTTTGTGCAAATAACTTCATTATTTTAATGTGATTATTGAAAGTGACTCGCGAATTATAGTTGATTGGTTTCGGGAATGTAGATGTACTTTGTTGTATCTTTGGGATTTTTGGGAGTAACTCATGGCGGAGTTAGAAGGAGTGAACTTCATGGTAATACATCAATATAGAGAAGACAATAGTGTGACTGATTTTCTTGCTAAAGAAGAAAAAATGAGAAACAATGTCATTTACGAAGAACAACATCTTTTACCACGTTCTTTGAAAGGTATACTCCGGATTGATAGGTTGGGTCTCATTTCCGTTCGTCATTAATTCAGATTTCGAGTTTTGTGATCTTATCTAAACCTGTTTAGACTTGTTTCTTAGTTAGCATTGTTTGGATTTGTTGTCCTGATTTGGTTGATTATTGGTGTTATTTTTGGGAAGGTTTTAATTTCATTATCTGTAATCTCCCTTTTTCTTATCTTGTAACTACGGTATTCTTCCGCCAAAAGTGAGGGCATATCAATAAATAAAAGCAGGTGTTGCCCTCTTTTAGAAGAAAAAAAAAAAAAAACCTCTCATTTGACAAAACTATTCTTTAGAGTGTTGTTTGCCTCCATTGGCGCCCACATCCATTACTTGCATGCATATAATAAGAAGTGAACTTCTTTAATTATTCTTAAAAGTCACTGTTGATTGTTAACTACAGTTCTTATGTCGTCATCAACTTCCAAGCATAAGATGGATAGTTAGACCAAATTAAGTTGTTAACCACACCCTTGGACAATATATTTTATTGTATTGTTCATGAGCATCAAGACATAAATTATTTCCACTTGAAAATTTTGTATATAATGATTCTATTAATAGGTTTACCAATAATTTGAGTCCTTTTAACCTTATTAACGTGATTTCTCTAGTCTACAAATCAACCTTTTGCCCAGCATATCCATGATGTCTATGCCATTGATTAAGCACTGCATAGAGCAAGTACAGTGTAGAGATATTATATTTAATGAGCAAGGGCTTCATTTATGGTTCATGATTTCATGTGCCTCTCAGTGCTATCCTAACTATATATTCTTCCAAAAAGCTACAAGCCTGCACTAATTGACCTTTAATATTGATTGCATACCTCAAGCTGTGCCCGAATTCATATTTGATTGACTTACTTTCTTTTATGCAAAAATTAGCCTAATTTCCAATGTTGATGACACATTATTGTATTAAGACACATTCAAACATTCCAATGCCAACTTCTCCAACCTCTTCAACTATTCCCCAAAATTGTTCTAAGCATATTATATGTGGAAGATATGAAGACCTTACTTTTCTTTATCTTTTTTTTTTTTTTTGTCTCATTAATTCTTCGTTCATTTGGGAATAAAAAAAAATTAATTAGGCCGTTCCAATCGATCGAGTCCTTCCCGTAGAGGACCAGCATGGTCCTGTAGTTAGGCCTCCTCGTACATCAATGAGTCAATACGATAAATCTTCCCTCTCTAGCAGAGTGTTGCTTTCAATTAAGGGACAATAATATGCATAAAATAAGGATATACGAAAGGCCATGAAAGGTTTTACGCATGAAAATCACACCATATTTGGGATATCAACCTCTTCATTAAATAAGACACTATGAAAAGCTTTGTGCCACATGAAGGTTAATTAGAACAATTATATGCATTCCAAGTTTTTTTTTTTTTTTTTTTTGAAAAGCTAAATTCATTAAGAGGAGGAAAGCCACGCAAGAAGCTTGGATCCTCCGAAAAGGGTACAAAAAGGTGAAGAAATCACCCTCCCAACTAGGGAAAAATACAATTAAATTCCTCCTAGTTTAGATTAAATAAAAGGGAGTTAGCCCTAGACCAATGAAACAAAATATTAAGACATCTTTCGTATACAACTTGAGTCGCAGAGTATTTTCTCATAAAAATTCTATCATTTCTTTCCTTCCATATTATTGCCCAACAGATAGTTGCCAGAGAAGCTGCTTTTAATCTTCCCATAAAAATTCTATCATTCCTTTCCTTCTATATTATTCCCCAACAGATAGTTGCTAGAGAAGTTGCTTTTAATCTTCTAAGGAAACCTTTCAGATTTGTGGAGCTCCACATAAAAAAAAAAAAAAACAAAACAAAACATAAACAAAAAAAAAATAACAAAAATAACAAAACAAAAAAACTTTGAGAGGACGATATTTGGCATAACTAGATGGTTCAACATGTTTTTGCAAACCAAATTCCAAATCTTCCCGCTATAATGGCAATGGAGGAAGTTGTGGTCTATCCCTTCACTTTCCTCCTTACAAAGGACATACATTGAAGCCATCTTCCTTCCTCTTTTTTATAAATTATCAATTGTTAAAATTATGTTGTTAACAACCAACCAGCAGAAGATGCTAACCTTTGAGGAAATGAAAGAGTTCCAGATCTAATTGGAGGGCGATTAAAAGTTATAATGGGTTTCTTTTATTGAGAGGAGTTTATAACAACTAGCTACTGAGTAAGCTTGGGATCTTGTGGGTTCCTAGAAGCATAAATCGAGGTCCCTCCTACTGATTGTTGCTTCGTAAACCAGTTTAAGCAATGCAGTGACTTGATCGCCCTCCTTGTCTCTGACCTGCATGTTGAAAGAAATATCCCAGAAAGGTTTATTGTTAGGAAAACTAAGAATGTCTGTCACTCTAACATTTTTCTGACCTACCATAGCAAACAAGTTTGGGTAGAGGTCTTGAAGGGTTGCATTAGCGGCCCATTTATCCAAGTTGGGAGTACAAACGAAGACTATATAGCGAGCCATAACTCTAGCTACTTTGCTTTGTTCCGATGCTTTGCATGCTAGCTATTAACTAATAAGGTTAATGATTTGAAACCATTTTAAAAGAGATATTTTTTGTCAATTATTTGACCAAATATCTTAATTAACATGCAAAGCACTAGTACTACGCACTAGCATGTAGCAAAAGAAGCCAAGGTTAATTAGCTTGACACTTAATTGCTCATATGCTTTATCCCAAAACGCTTCTTAGTTTCCACCCTCCACTTACTCTTAAGGCGATACACAATTCACTCGCACTGACCAAGGCGTAGCCTTCCTTGTATCTTGTTAGGACATCACGACAAAATCCCTACAACGAATCGGTAATTTGCAAAGAAGCACTGCTGATCATAATCGTTGCGTATATATTGCGCAAATGCATAATCGATTATAAATTACATTGTAAACTAGTTGTGGTTACACTAAAAAATTTCGGCCTCAATCCTGAACTCCAACGTACGGTGATAGCTTGGGGGCTATAAAAGATGAGAAACAAATTAAAGAATCTCCCAAAAGAAAGAAAGAATTGCACAATTGATCTCCTCAAGAATCTTGAACAATCAATTTCATTGGAGCTGCACTCAAACAGTTTAGGGCAGTTTCTGCACGCCTAAAAGAGTTGGAGCTTCAGCTCCAAAGGCCTCCCTCTTGTACATATATATTCTTCCTTTCTAAATAAATCATCTTCATCTTCTCAATTTTTTTTTTTTTACACACACACGTACACTCACACAGACATAAATATCAATTTAGGCGTATGAAAATCATACATAAAATTAAATTCATATTCTTTTTGCAGAACTTAATTATTCATTGCTTCCATTCATACTCTAGCTGGGGGGCAGATATATATATATATATATAAACCCTGTGGGGGTGCGTGTGGGTGCGGATGAGAGAGAGAGAGAGAGAGAGAGAGAGAGAGAGGATTCACCTTCCGCATGCACAAAGTAGTTCTACCTGGATTCAAGAAGGTTTTTATATATACGTATGCCTATGCTCCAAAACAATGGCTAGTTGGAACCAGCTAAACAGAAACTGCTTGAACTCTGAGAGAGAGAGAGAGAGAGAGAGAGAGAGAGAGAGAGAGAGAGAGAGAGAGAGAGACTGAGAGACAGAGAGAGTGTTTTCCATAGCGAGTAATTAATCTATATATGATGCATAATCATCATATCACGCAACATCCCATGCAAAGATAGACTATTAAAATGATGTATTACATGCACATACATGATTCATGTAATCGAGATCGAATATATATGCATTTTTAAAAATACATACCTGATCGAGATGCATGGATGTTTGTGATGATATATGGATGATGAAAGGGAAACTGTAAGCAATTCAAACTCCCTCCTTAGCTAGAAAGTGATATTGGCGCGGCTCAATCCGAGATCGTACTTTACACCCTTCAACATATTCGTAAATACGTCTTCAGATTGAACCTCACCAACATCGCTTCCTTCATTCATTTGCTTAATTCATTCCCTGCAGTGCCCATTTCCCCACTTACGCATCCCACCAACTCTGATCTCTCTTCAACAGTGAGAGAGAGAGAGAGTAAACAAAAACCGACAAAGTTAATTTGTTCTCCAAATCATCAGAAGCACATCGCAGTGTGCAATCCATGCGTGTGCACTAACTAATTAAAGGGAGAAAAGCAAAAGATCAACAAGAAAATAAAGATCATCAAACAAACATAAGGCCCCATGTAACATGCATGCTGCACCAAAAGGACAATTATATATAGAAGGCATCGATCATTCATTTTGTACATTCATCTTGGTCAGTAGTGGTGGGGAATCGGAGAAAATTAAAAAACTGGTGAAGGATATAAGGAGAGAGAGAGAGAGAGGGAGAGAGAGGTGGGGTGGTGAATTAAGGGTGGTTGGGGTAAAGGGTTTTGTTGGTGATTGGGGCCGGAGGATCATATGGTATATAATAGTACTGCTGATATATGTATATTCATCAGTGGGTTGTCCGAATCATATGATTTAGACAATGGCTGGCTACCTATGTGGTAAAAAGAAAGAGCAGCAGCATAGCAAATGCATGCACTGGAAGACTCTAATTAGCTCCCTTTGTACTTTTTCGTGACACTATCTATCTGATGTTGATAAGTCATAAGGAGCCAGGGGGGGAGGGAGGAAAAAGCAACAAAAAGATTGATTTTGATATGTACTGTTGACAGAAAAATACATAGGAAATTTCTATAAAAGAAGAAGAAGAAGAAATAAGTATTTTATTTATAGATGGATAACCAATCAAACTAGTTAACTAAGTAGGAATATAGCTATTTTTAAACGAAGGAATATAGCTATTACTAGTAGCGTACGTGTTGGCTCTTGGCTGTTCATATGAACTCAACCGGGATTCATTTTCAGATCATGAAGATGATCAAACAGCGATGGCGTACGCATTGGATGATCAATGATCATCGAAACAGCCATGATCTAGATGATTAACAAGAAAAACTATAACTGGGTTAGTGGTAATTGTCTCTGTGCGTGTATGTGTGTTAGAGAGAGAGAGAGAGAGAGAGAGAGAGAGAGAGGATGATCAAATGGTAGCTAGCTAGCGAGGGGAAGAGTAAGGGAGGGAGGGGAATGTATAAGAGAGGGGGAGGAGGGGGTTTGCCTCGGGATGGGAAGGTGAAGAAGGTGAGGGGAATGATGTAAAGGGGGGGCAGCTTACTTTAGGGTTTGTCATGCTTAGTTTACACTCAAATAAAATCAAAGCCCTCCTCCTTCTCCTTCTCCTCCTCCTCAGATCATGCGCATGCCAACTGAAATATTCTCCACCCAAAACCCTACCCCCCCCCCGGCCCCCAACCCAACCCCTTTTCTATTATTACTCTTAAACCCCACCTCTTTAATTTGCTTGCATCCTCCCTAGCTAATTGCATTTTCATTTCAATATTCATCAACTTATTACCTAGGCATACACATGTAGTATTCCACTTATATTAATTGAATATTAATAAATATATGTGTATATTTAATTAGTAGCCTAAGTTAATAATTTTTTTTATTAATGATGTGGATAGATGTGAGAATTAAGGAATTAATAAGTGCATATAGAGTGTCATAAGCTAGTTAAAGCAGGCTAGATAATTAGATCTTAGGGTTGCCCCAAGAAGATTTTTTTGTTTGTATTCCCCTCACTACTTTGGGAGATGAATTCTGAATCTAGGTCTAGTTGGGACTCGAGAACTAATAGGTTTATTGTAGATATATATATATATATATATTTATAAAGATGGTAATTAAGTCAATCACCGACTTTACCGTTAATGACAAATGGAAACAGAATGACTTAACTTGTAATGCGGTAGAAAACACAAGATTACATGATGATAACAGACATTTATATTCATTTAATTAATCTAAAATTTGTCATGCTTTCTTTTTTTAAAAAAAATTGTCATTGTTTCTTTGTTGAAAAATATCTAAGTATTAACTTCTAATTAAAATGAAGAGGGTTTGGGGTGGACCATTTGGGTTGTGTGTGTGTGTGTGTGTGTGTGTGTGAGAGAGAGAGAGAGAGAGAGAGAGAGAGAGAGAGAGAGAGAGAGAGGAGAATCTTGGAAATAGAGGGAGTGAGTGCAGAATGTCAGCGAAGGATTGTCTAGAAAGAAGGTTCGGAAGGAAGCAATAAGGTACGTACAAAGTTGTTGAGTGTGAATTTCACAGTGTTATTCAATTCACAGACTGCACACACACACACACACACACTAACACGAAGTTAGAGAGAGAGAGAGAGAGAAGGGCAAGTCCATTAACGTCCCAAAGCGTGGACACCGGCGCTAAAGGAGTTGTGCCTTGGGCCTCCACTGGGAGACACCCTCCTTGGGCTCCCAACCCTTTATTCTTCATTTCATGTCTCTCCTCTCTCTCTCCACTTTGGGAAGCCCAAAAGCCCCTTTTGAATAAAAAGCCTCTCTCTCTCTCTCTCTCTCTCTCTCTCTCTCTCTCTCTCATGATTTGGGGCGTTAAGTCCGCGTGCCACAGCCCAATTAAAACAGATTCCCCCACGCCTTAAACCACATTCAATTTCCATTTTCCCCCTTCTTTCTTTCCTCACCAGATCCTAGGATCTCTCTCTCTATTTTAATTATTTTAAGGTTTTTTTTTTTGGGTGTCACGAATGATATAGACGAAGTAATAAAGTAATGGAATAGTGAGCAGCTGCTAGCTTGGTAGCACTAGGCAGCTTAGATATGAATTCCCGGGTGGTCTCCCTTCTCTCTTAGCTCTGATGCGTGAGAGAAGTTAAGGGTAAGGACTAAGGAGTGGACAAAGAGACACCCATGTTTTGCTCACGCCTCCCTATATACATTTATTTCTTTACTTGATCTCTTCTTCATGGGCCATCCCATGTTCCCATTGTGAAAGCAAACATCCTTTTCTGACGACTTTCCTTCTCATTTCTCCATTCTCCAATTTATTCCCCCACCATATTATTAATTATTCATCATCTTCTTCTATATATCTCCTTTCTTCATTTATGTTTCTTTATTTCCCCTTTCACCTTCCCCTGTCTACACATGCATATATGTAATGTTTTCTTTTTCTCTTTTCCTCCATCATTGAAATTTAGGTCTACTAGGTTGGGACTACCCATCAAAACCAGACCACAAACCCTAATTTCAAATTTCACACTAACCAATCCTTTTCAAGATTTGAATCTGACCCTTTCACACTAACCAACATAATATCAAACATAGTTCATATCAGCGTACGAAATCACGTCTTATATACTATACATCCAAGTAGTTAAAATTTTAAGTTTTTTCTTTAGAGATAAGAGACGAATCACCTCTCGTTGTGTATCTTCTTCGGGTCTAATATGAGTGTTCGACCAACTAATGAACAAAAAAAAAATATTATAATTAAGAAACCATGCAACATGAAACATGGAAGTCTATTCATGTCTTTAGAAAAGTTGTAGGGCCACGCAACAAGAAGTGAAGAAATTTATTAGATCTCTTCCTATATCCTATAAAGTTTGACCTTTAACTAAGATGAAAATCCCTCAAATTAACTCTTGACAATTTTAGGGTGTCCCCTTAGGGTCATTCTAGAATCATTCCTTGGAATTAATTTATCAATAAAGCTCACTAGTCTATCATGTGAGAGGCTAGGGAGGGAATATATTCCCATACATTTAATAATTTCTGTCCCTAGCTAAAGTTTAATTCATAATATTTGAAGTGAAAAAAAATAAAAATAAATCAAACTACTCTTAATTTGTTTATGTGCTTTTATCATATTTACCAGGAAACATTAATTAATGCTATGGAGATTAGCTACCTACTCTGCTTCCATAGTAATTATAGATAAAGGAACAATATTTTGATTTACCTACCTAACCTTATGCTTATAAACAAATTCAGGCTTTAATATATATAGACAGACCCAGTCGGGTTGGTTCACGTGGTTAGGGCGACTTGTGACTTTGATGACCCGAAGGTCATGAGTTCGATTCTCCCTTGAGAGTTTACCTCGGTGAATTATTAAGAGTGCGTCAATGGGTGGGCGGCTTTCACCATATAAACAATGATTTTGTCGTTTTATTCACTTATAATAATTTGTTTTTGGCATTGTTTTTTCCCTCTAGTGCATAAAAAAATTTAAAAATTATTATTAATTAATTAAGTAAAACATATATAGGCCGTGCAATAGAAGCGATTTGTTGGAGTAGATGCAAAGGCACTTTTTGGGTTTGAAAGCATAAAATCTTATTAAATTGACCTAATAGAGAAGACCTTGAATTAATAAGAATACTTGGCATATATGAGTCCACATGAAAATCTCTAATTGCCGCGTTGTCTAAAGTTGTGTATGTAATTATATGTGTATATTGCATATCTTGTCG
Source organism: Malania oleifera (assembly GCF_029873635.1). Taxonomy (NCBI): domain Eukaryota; kingdom Viridiplantae; phylum Streptophyta; class Magnoliopsida; order Santalales; family Ximeniaceae; genus Malania; species Malania oleifera. The sequence goes on along the minus strand of NC_080422.1, from coordinate 105,036,373 downwards.
TCGTCGTTGGTCTTACAAAAATCAACGTCCACAAATAAATGAATGGGACAAAGAGGGAGACATCAGATCCGGTTCTTTGGGCACGTGCATGCATGCATACATGCATGCATGGCATCAATATCCACCTTGATTTAAGTTGAAGACACCAATATCTTTGCCCTTCATGGGTTGACAATTAGGAGACTTGAGTTGATTGGGAAGGTGGCAAATCTCTGTCTCTCTCTCTCTCTCTCTCTCTCTCTCTCTCTCTCTCTCTCTCTCTCTCTCTCTCTATCTCTCTCTCTCTCTCTCTCTCTCTCTCAATTTGGCTCAAATTAGGTCCAAGAAAATTGATAGTGAAGCTTTTGGAATAAGGAGTGATGCCCGTGATGGGTATGTTTCTATGGTACAATAGGATTAAAGTAATTTGTCAGGTTGTGGAGACAAGGACACAAGAAGTTGAGTTCTCTCTCTCTCTCTCTCTCTCTCTCTCTCTCTCTCTCTCTCTCTCTCTACACATGCATGCGTGCAGGGGGATGAGATGAGTACTTCTATCCAGCTGCTAGCTAGAATCGCCCAACAGAGGTAACAGAGTTTTCATTTTTCTCAACACAAAAAGTAGAAGATGCATATCTATATTCATGGGAGTTGCTTTTTGCTTTTTCAAAAGATCAAATCCATTATAACTTTGACGGTACCTGTATATTTGGTGCTAGTACAAAAGCACAAGGAAGAAATATTGACTGCCAAATCTTCTATTTCTCCTTATGTACATATGTAACCACAGTTACAACATATTGTTGTACTGATTTAATTATATTAATTAGATGGATCATATATCTATTTGAAGTCGGTAAATAAGTGGAAGAAACCTCCCCTGCCACTCCCCGAGCACGCATGTCATTATATTATCATATGAAGGCTCCCTTGAGAGTTTATCCCGGTAAATTACCAGGGGTGCGTCAATGTGCGGACGACTTTCATCCTCCGAGTTTGGTGGTGCACCATAGCGTCTTTAAAGTGACGCGATAGTAACTGGAGTCCCTAGATTATCAAAAAAAAAAAAGAAAAGGATGAAGTCTTATAAAATAGTTTTTAATGATAATATAGTAAAAATTTTGCATGTATAAATGCAGGGCATGTAAACTCACTTGTCAAATCACTTAAACTATTGCATTCTTCTCATTTTTTTCTTCTATTTTGCTTTTAATTTTGCTACATGTATCTGCATAACCCTAATTGTGTTTCACTAGCTAACATGAATACATACATACATACATATATATACACACACACATATCATCAATAACAGGTCTTTCTGAGACTTATCCTTTAATAGACAAATCAGTGGCAAAGAAGTTAACCAAGTAATCGAGATGCTCAATCTAGTATACAATGTTATTGTCAGCAAAGGCAATTATGATTCATGCTCGTGGGATTTCTCCACTTCCAAGGCTTTCACAGTGACTAACTTCTTCAAACATCTTTCTCACAAGGAAACACATAATAACCTAAGTCTGCCCTTCAACCTATTGTGGAACACCTTCATCCCCTCAAAGGTTAGCGTTTTTTTGCTGGCTAGCAATCAATAACATAATTTTGACAGCTTATGACCTACAAAAAAGAGGCTAGAGGTTGGCCTCTATATGCGCTCTTTGCAAGGAGGAAAGCGAAGGGGTCCATCATCTCTTCCTCCACTGCCACTTCAGCAAGTAGATTTGGGCATTCATTTTCCAAAGTATGCTTAACTATATGGTCATACCGAAGACCTTGGTTTCAATATTGTTCTCCACATGGAATTTCTCGAAGCTTAAAGGGTTTATTAGAAGATTGAAAGCAGCAATTCCGACAACTATTTGTTGGGAAATTTGGAAGGACAGAAATGGGAAAATCTTCGGGGAGAAATATTTCACGGTCTTAGTTGTGTATGATAGATGTTTAGCAAAAATGTTCCATTAGACTAGAACTAATATTTGTTTGTCTAATTTAGATTGGGAAGTCTTGTATTTTCTCTTAGCTGAGAGGGTGATTCTTGTCTGCTTCCACCCAAGCTCCTCCTTTCTCTTTTTTGTATTTCTTTTCGAAAGATTCAAGCCGCTTGCTTGTTTCTTCCCCTTTAATAAAGTTACCTTTTCAAAAAAAAATCATCAATATATGTTCTAAAACAGTCCACTCGAGTTCGCTCAAATGGTAAGGACAAAGTTGGGTTTTAGCAATCCCAAGATTTCAAGTTTGATTCCCCACTTGTAATTTGCTCGATGAATTATCAAGAGTACGTCAATGAACCAGCTGTTATGTCTTCCTCTCTTGGTTTGGTATTGTCTGAGCGAATCCCAAGGATTTCCCCATATACAAATTCTGGGTGATCAAATATATATATATATATATATATATATATATATATATATATATATGTTTAGGAAAATGATCTCAAAAAAAGAAAGAGAGAAAAAAAAAAACTAGCTAAAGGGCAGGAATAGAATGATTACCTTATCCACCATATGAGTTCTCATTCTATATGACTACATCATGCATGCGTCCTTGACTTTTCACCACTTCCATAATATATATATATATGACTAATTCCCCACCCAAAGGTAGCTAGCTAGCTAGTTAGCTACCTTTGTATACACATCAATCCTATATTGAATGCAAGCTTATTTGAATTTATCACTTTTCATAGTACTACTACTTAATTCATGCATGGCTAGACACATTTTAATTATATATCTATCAAATTTTCCCTATTCAGCTTTCCCTAATTAGCTTGTAGAAATACTTTTACAAATTTTCCCTGTAGATTGGAAATTTAATTTTCTGCACAAATCTTTCATTAATTCAACTAGCCCATCGATAGGAACTCCATCTTTTGCTGACGAGCTCTGAGCAGGAATTGTCGTCACAAGAACATGGCAGAAACATTTATTAATCAAACAATATGATTTTGCCTTTATTTTTTTTTATTTCCTTTGTTTAATAAAGAAGAAAAGAGAAGTGGGGGGGGGGGGGGGGGGGGGGGGGGTAGGGGGGGGGGGGGGGGGGGGGGGGGGGGGGGGGGGGGTGAAGGTATGAAGTGAGAGGGTACAAATGGGGTGGTCAACATATGCTGTAGTAGCTGTTGGAGAGCAGACAAGAGGAACCTTGATGGGGCCTCTTCTTAAGGAATTGCAAACGACAGGTCAACCCCACAAAAGTGCACTTTGAGTGTGAAGGAGGATTTTGTTGGTTTCTTGCTCTTTATTTATTTATTTATTATTATTTCTTTAAATTGAAATTATTTTTTTCTTTTTTGTACAATTTCAAGGTTTATGTTAATCTATATATACTTATATGTTAGAGATCGAATTTATCCAATTATAACCTCTCGCATTCGTTGGTGATCGATTTGTATTAATTGTCACGGAAAATTTGTTTCAAGGAGTTATTTTTGTTTTAATTTGATTTTTTATAAGTGTATGCTTATGTCATATAGTATTTCTTTTTCTTTTTTTTTGGATTTTAGTTATAATTTTGATCTCTTGTATAAATAGTATCTAGTCTTTCGTGCTTATTAGAAATACAATCAAGTTAGTGCCCTCCTTTCTATTTTTTTCTATTCTCTTATTTTATTCCTTCTATTGTCAAGTCTAAAATATATTCGGCCTTCAATGAAGTTGAGTAATCAAAGTAGGTGCTTCTCCCTTTCAATTCCAATAACTCATGGAGTGAGCTGAGGTTATGTATACAGAGACCTTTTGTACCAAGTAATCATCTTAGAGAATGCGAGTCCAACTTTAAGGACAAAAGACCTTCCACATATATCTCAACTTATGATAACTATATAATTCTTGTTTATTTGTCGTCAAGGGAGTACACAAAAATGGCACAAACAATGTGTGTGTGTGTGTGTGTGTGTGTGTGTGTGAGAGAGAGAGAGAGAGAGAGAGAGAGAGAGAAGGAAAAATATGAGAGAAAATTTCAATATGGGGATCAAAAAAGTGCAATAGTCAAAATTTATTAAAAGAATTTTATACATATGAACAATTCTTAAGAAATAATTCCAGGTAATTTCTTTTAAGTAAAATAAATATTTTTATACAACTTTGCTTAATAATAGACATATTAAAGGACCTGCATTTTCTACGAGTCAAAGAGGTAAATAGAAGAGTAGATTACTTAGATTAATTCACATATTATACGTATGCATACATGTATAATTGTTATGGAGGGTGTATAGCTTCATCCATGAATCCACGGAAAAAATTTAAAAGCTGCAAGTGCTTGAAGCAAAGGGTTATCATTAGAAAGTTAGCTACAACAACTTATTAATTTAGTTTCACGTTAATTAAGTTATTTAAACCCCCCCCCCCCCAAAGTCACAAATGAATCCATTTATACTCATATGACCTCCTTGAATTATTGAATGTAGAATGAACTTTGAAAAGTGGAATAATGAGATGCAATGTAATTAGTAAGCATGGTTCATGAATGAAAAGAAGAAAAGATTGACCATGACAGGAGAGTAGAAAGGATCAAACCTAGTACCTCACACTTTATGTCACACACTTTATGTCAAAGATACTTTACCATTTATTTATTTACCAAACCCATCATTTTTGCTATTATCATAAAAGCTTGTGTTAAACTATATGTATGCATCCTATTATTCTTCCTTCTTAGGTGACTAGTTTGTCAAACTTTACATAGAAGCTAGTTTACCATTTACTTATTCACCCAATCCAGCGCATGCTATAATAGTTTACTCAATTTAAAAAGAGTCTAATCTCTCCACGCACATGAACCCTTAGTCAAAACTTGGTATTATTCATTTGTGCTTTGCTTTACAATACTGTGGGCATAAATAGTCACTATATATAATTGGAATGCTAAAGTTTAGGACTGCAAATCTCTCAGCCATTAGAGCATATCTCTAATCTAGGAAACATATGTACAATCAATCTATATACGGAAGTATACCAACTTGGAAAGTCAAAACTTCTAGAATTTTCAACACTCCCCATCAAGTTGGTGCGTAGATGTCGCTCATTCCCAATTTTTTGAAACCATCATGAAATGCTCAACTTGATACGGCCTTGGTGATTAGATGAGTAAGTTGTTCTTGAGATGAGACATGAGGTGTTTCAATGATCCTTGCTTCTAGTTTCTCCTTGATGAAATGCCTATCAACTTCCAAATGTTTGGTTTGAACGTGCTGAATTGGGTTGTGGGCAATATCACAAGCTTCCTTGTTATCACAATATATGTCACGCCCTGAACTCGCAAATGGGTCCCAAGTGTGAATATAGTAATCAAACTTGTCTCTATATCAATTAAAACATACATGACACAATACAATAAGAGGGTTCGACCTCGTGGGGTGCACAAATGCCCTTAAAAACATAAACATACACATCCATACTCATCAAATACATAGTGGAATATGGTCTTTCTATACATGTACAAAACCATACCAGAATTTATACAACACTAGGATATACAACCCATACAATACCTAGATATACAATCCTATATTTACAATACATACTCCGGGGGTCTACAAAAACCATCACGACAATCCGGTTACACAACTCGTACCTAATCAAGCACTAGAAGCAGCTAAATGACACCCCTCGCTTCCGGGTGCTAGGATGCTAGTTACGACTACCTGAAAGACCTGAAAACATTTGTACGTATATTCGGAGTGAGACACCTCTCAGTAAGGAAGAAAACAGGTTATATCAGTGTGTGGCATACCAGTGTTATTTTATGTAAAATATAACACCATACAATACGATACAGTTCGAAAACATTTCTATACAGTTCTAGTATTTTCACAAATCCATTACAGTACATACGATACCCAAAACATACGGTCAGTGTCGTCACACTAATATGCAACTACTCTATGAAACCCAAAGCTTCATAGCAATTACGTTGCCAAATACTGTGTAGCGCATACACAACTACTCTATGAAACCTGAAGCTTCACAGCGATTACGTTGTCAATACGATGTAGCACACACCCATCGGTGACCAACCGAGATACACAGGCGATATTTCACACCCTCGTAGAAAGAGCCAGACACTCTCGTCCACGATTTTGACACCGGTACATGGCGCAACGTACGGTAATTAGCCGCCACATAGCTGTTTCGGCATACAGTAATTAGATGCCACTAGCCGATTTCGCAAAACCTAGAATCAATTTAGAACTCATGTTCCTATACTCATCAGTGTACGGTAATTAGCCACCACTAGCTATTTTACAAAATACCTGGAACAATTTCATATAACCATACAATTCACACTTATTTGGTTTACGGCAAATCATATCATTTTCCAATTCAAACATACAGTTTTTATACAAATATGGATAACAGTCATCTCAATAATACAGTTTAAAAAAACAAATGGTTTTCCAAACAAAAGAGAGATGATACCCGAAATCCCTAATTTTTCAAAAAAAACTATAACCTAAAAATCTCGTATTTTACCTGATAGATTTCCCCAATTAAGTAGCCAAAACATACATACGATCGTAGCCTACAAGCTTACCGATCCCGATTTTGAAAATAAACTGATATAAACAAAATCTCCTTACCTTAACCTAAATTCCAACTACGAACTCTATGGTCCCCAAAACTACGAACCGATACTCCAAAACCTATAAATCATAGTACAATACATGCTTACAACTCATACTAATACACATATTTCGAATCAGAAAGGAAAACCGAGCTTTACCTCGATTTTTTCCTGAAAGCCGAAACTACTCGGAACGAGATTCTGATATGCTAAAAAACGTCGAGAATCCTCCCCTTATCCACGCGGTAACGTCGGATTTATGAATCAAGAAACGAATGGTGAAGAAATCGAGAGAGAGAGAGAGAGAGAGTTCTTCAAGTTCTAAAAAAAAGAGGGAGAGGATATTCTTGAGATTACTTAGCTTGGAAGCAAAGGAAAGTGATATTTATAGCCCTTGACTTGGCCACCCTCGTCGACAAAATGGCACCCTCATCGACGAGCCACTGAAGACACCTCGCTGACGAGACGGTGATCTCGTCGACAAGCCTGAGATTCCTGGTTTCTCGAAATCTCTCGGCTTCTCCTCATCGACGAGTCTCTGAATTTTTTCGACTAGAACAGAAGGGACTTCGTCGACGAACCCTGGCCTCGTGGATGAACTCTGCTCAATTTACCACTTTACCCTTTTTTTACATAATTAATTCATATATCACAGTTCGGGATCTTACAATATAGTTTCGTTGGGTTGTCACGCTTAATATTCAGATCTTCTAATAAATTACAGATCCAAAATAATTCATATACTTCCTTAGTCATTCATCTGAACTTAGATTCGGCACTAGATAATGCAACTACCACTTGCTTCTAGCTTTGCCAAGTGACCAGATTTTCTCCTACAAACGTGAAATATCCTTTTGTAGACCACCTATCTTTGATTAATCCAACCCAATCTACATTAGTGTATCATTTGACATCCCAATTATTCCCCTTTTAAAACATAATCCCCTTCCCTAGAGATGACTTCAAGTAGTGCAAAATGCGGGTAACTGCATTCATATGTTCTTCTCTTTGAGAATGCATGAATTGGCTCACCGCACTTAGTGCATATGCCAAGTTAGACCGGGTATGTGTAAGATACATCAGTCTCCCAACTAATCTTTAATATCTCTCCTTGTTTGTTAGAACTTGATTCGGATAAATGCCTAGCTTCAAATTTCCTTCCTTATAGGAGTGCTAACTAGACTACATGTTGTCATACCAGTCTCATTTAGTAAATCTAAGGCATATTTTCGTTGAGATAGAAAGATACCTTCATTTTATCTTGACACTTCAATACCAAGGAAGTATTTCAATGGACCAAGGTCCTTCATCTCAAATTCTCGGGCTAGGTGGTTCTGCAATGCGCTCCTTTTTTTTGAATCATTTCCTGTTACTATCATATCATCAACATACACAATGAGACAAGTAATCATTTATTATTCTGCTTCACAAACAAAGTATGATATGAGTTACTCTTCTTGTATCCAAAAGCTTTCATATTGACTTTGTAAACCTTCCAAACCAAACTCTCGAAGATTGCTTTAGACCGTATAGGGTCTTTTTAATCTGCAGACCTGTTTTCCACCTTCTTATTGCATATTACATCCGAGGGGCAACTCCATGTATACTTCTTGAAGGTCTCCATGCAAAAAGGCATTCTTCACATCAAATCGGTGCAATGGTCAGTCAAGATTCACCGCCAAGGATATAAGAATAAAAACAGTATTGATTTTTGCTACTGGTGCAAATGTCTCCATGTAGTCAATTCCATAAGTTTAAGTGTACCCCTTAGCGACTAGTCTAGCTTTGAATTGTTCACTGGTTCCATCTGTCTTGTATTTGACTGTGAAAACCCACCTATATCCAACAGGTTTCTTTCCTTCAGGCAGCTCAACAACTTCCCAAGTTGAGTTCTTTTGAAGTGACTTCACTTCCTTATTCATAGATTCCTTCCACCTAGGATCTCCCAGAGCTTCCTGCATGTTAGTAAGAATAGATACAGCAGATAATTGATTTCGCAAATGACTCACTTTCCTTTGGCAGTGTAATACCCCAACCCCGAAGGAACTGGGATATTTACTTTTTACCTTTGATTCACAGCGGAAGTAAATAAACTCAATTATTATTAAATCAGAGTGCTAATTAACCGAATAACAATCATTTATTCTGAAAGAAGAAAAATTACACAATGTATAATCATCTGACATCATACTAATATTTCTAATCAATCTTTACTTTTCTATCCCCACCCGCATGCTTGCTATGTCTGATTTCCGATATGCCCTTCAGAGTTATCTGAAATGTAAAATATGATTGGGATGAGACGACGCTCAGTAAATAAACAAGATTATTATTAGTGTGTGACCAAAATGAGCTTTTAAAATTTCTTAAAACAATATTTAATACTATAACTTCAAAACTGCTTCTAAAATAAATGTAAATTTAAAAAATTTCTGCATAAAACTTTTACCATCGACTATAACAGTAAAATTTAATAACCATATACTGTGAAAGTTAAAAAAATATTTAATTATATACATATATATATACTTTTCCTTATACGTTTCCTTTAGATCATCATTTAGGTACAATAATGATCATTTTCATATAAACATATAATTTTCCTTCAAATCATCAATAATTTTGTACACGTATTTAAATATGTATAAACATATATTTTAAAAACCACCCTTAAGCCTATTAGTCATAAGTCATGTTTACCCCCATGACTAGCTTGTGTGGTCAAAAGACTAGACTTAGATGGTAGCCCAATTACAAAATCCATGGAGATGTGCTCTCATTTCCACTCGAGAATATAGAGTGGTTGTGGTGGTCCTGCTGGTTTCTGATGTTTAACTTTTACTTGCTGACAAGTAAGACACTGTTCCACGAATTGTGCAATCTCCCTTTTCATGTTATTCTACCAAAAAGACTCTCAAGTCCCGATACATCTTCGTGTTTCCCGGATGCACTATATAAAGAGATCGATGAGCTTCTTCCAAGATTGTTCTTTTGATATCTTTGTCATTGGGCACACACAATCTAGTTTGGAATCTCAAAACTCCATCATCAGAGATGTTAAAGTCTCCCTTCAGTCCACTCTGTACCTTACCTATAATCTTCACTAGCTCTACATCTTCCATATATGTAGCTTTAATCTTTTCCAGTAAGGTTTGTTGGATTACTAGATTAGCAATGAGAGCTTCATAATTTCCTTCCACTATTTCCACACCAAATCTTTCTAAGTCCATCATGATTTGATGTTGGGTCACCATTGCTGAGACTGGTGCATTCAATGACTTTCGACTTAATGCATCTGCTACCACGTTGGCTTTTCCCGGGTGGTAGTTTATGGTGCAATCATAATCTTTGATTAATTCTAACCATCTTCTCTGTCTCATGTTTAATTCCTTTTGCGTGAATAAGTACTTGAGACTTTTATGGTCTGTGAAAATCTCACACCTTTCACCATATAGATAGTGTCTCTAGATCTTTAGTGCGAATACCACAGCTGTCAGTTCCAAATCATGTGTTGGATAATTCTTCTCATACTCCTTGAGCTGTCGAGAAGCATATGCAATGACCTTCCCTTGTTGCATTAATACACACCCGATCCCTTTTCGAGATGCATCACTGTAAATCACAAAACCATCTTCTCCTGATGGAATTGTCAGCACCGGGGCAGTGATGAGTCGTTGCTTTAATTCTTGAAAGCTTTTCTCACATTCATCAGTCCACTCACACTTCACATTCTTTCTTGTCAATCTCCTCAGAGGACCAAATATTTTTAAAAAAACCCCTCCACAAATTGACGATAATATCCTGTCAGACCTAAGAAACTCCTGATCTCATGAATATTCTTCGGTCTCGCCCAATCCACTACTGCCTATATTTTACTTGGGTCCACAGAAATACCATCCTTAGATATCACGTGCCCTAAGAATGTAACTATTTCTAGCCAAAACTCACATTTCTTAAGTTTGGCATAGAGTTTCTTTTCTCTTAGTACTTTGAGTACTAGCCTTAAATGGTTCTCATGTTCCTTGGAGTTTTTTTAATAAATCAAAATATCCTCAATGAAGATCACTACAAATTGATCAAGACATTCACGAAAGACCCTATTCATAAGGTCCATAAATGCAGCAGGAGCATTGGTTAGTCCAAATGGCATGATTAAGAATTCATAGTGACCATATCTCGTTCGGAATGCAATCTTTGGAACATCTTCTAATTTGATTTTCACTTAATGGTACCCTGATCGGAGGTCAATTTTAGAGAAAACTTGTATTCCTTGGAGTTGATCAAATAAGTCATCTATGCGAGGTATTAAGTACTTGTTCTTAATTGTTACTTAATTTATTTCACGATAATCAATACACATTCTCATCGATCCATCTTTCTTTTTAACGAATAGTACCAATGCCCCCCATGGTGACACGCTGGGTCTGATGAATCCATTGTCCAGCAACTCTTGTAACTGTTCCTTCAGTTCTTTCAATTCTACTGGTGTCATTCTGTTGGGAGCTTTGGATATTGGTGTCGTCCCTGGTAGTAGGTCGATAACAAACTTGATTTCGCGGTCAGGAGGTAGCCCAAGTATGTAACGACCTTCTTAAATATGTATATAATAAAAGCAGAATAAATAAAATAGTCAACCCGAACCCGTGGGTAACGGGGACACCTGTCATACACAGCGGAACAGCAACAGTAAATGTAAATCACAAACACATAACCACAAAATACATATTACCAGAGTCAAGTATATCTCAAAATATTGTGTTTATATACAATCTCTCAAAATACGAAAAATAAAACTAGGATCCCACACCAAAAACATCTTGATCCTAGTACAAGTCTTACCCTCCTAGCGGGGTAACTCAATAAACTCAACGACGGTCTCGATCCACTAGTCCTCTTAGGTTTTTTGAAAATCATTTAATGTTCAGGGGTGAGATACTTCTCAGTAAGGAAAAATAAACTAAATACAGTTGTGTGGCACATGAATATTTAATGATAATATAGATATACAGTACATTTTCCTTAACAGAAAACATTAATCATTTAGTAACTGCATAAACGTATACCTTCATAATTTAATAAATCATACTAATCATAACTTTCTGGTATAACTAATAATACTGAAGGCATACCCAGGATGAATAGCTAACTGATGTCATGTATTACCCCCCATGACGTATTGTGCAGCCCGAAGGCGGGACCCAACAATGGCTGGTCGACCATTGCTGAGTCAAGAATGTCTGCAAGTACGATGGGCCCGCCACACCCTGGTCTGGACTGCCAGGTGGACGTCTACAACTCTACACTGAAATTCACATCGATTATCCATCTCCTATCCCCTCGTGGGGTGGTTAACACCAATCCGAACAGAGATATCTGATCTATATAGTTACGGTACCGTGCTCCTAAAGCTGAACTAAACTAACATTCGGGTTCTGATAACGTATGATACATGATAATATAGCGTTTAACATAAATGGATTGATAGAATTTTCTATAATTTCATAAATACGGCCTCGTGCTGGACAGTTTCATAAATACGGCCTCGCGCTGAAATTATTTCATATATACAGCCTTGCGCCGAAATCATACGTAAAACACAACCTTACGCCGGATATCAATCACGGCCTTGCGCCGAATATCTCATACATATCATTATGAAAATAAATCAATTATCATGTCTTATCAAAATCATAATGTACTGTATTATTGCATAATTTCTGAAAACATGCTTTACTAGTAAAATTTGCCATAACATAATACTTATCACGTAAAATAATATTCATGCCACACATTACTGAGTAAAATCATACATTTCATTCTAAAATTACATTTCCTATATAACAACAGTATTTACCCAAATATGCATTTTCTCAATAATATTCAAATATAACACATATTTTTCTGAAAATTAATTTGTCATAAATAATACTAATTTGTATGGAAAAATAACTGTTTTAGTTTATTCTCTTACCTGACAACTAAAAAGAAACCCCCTAAAATATCGGTTCTGCACTAGTAGGGTTTCTCGAGCAACACCCTGAAACCAATAACTTTTAAAACTAAACTTCAGTATTTTCACGTGAATATCATTTCTTATAACTATGAAAAGACCAAATTTGGCATAGAAATGTCTTACCTCAACTTAAGGATGAATTTCAATGGAATTCCACCAACGATCTGCTCTGACAGATATGCAGAGAACTTCTCCAGGAGCATCGAGGTGGCTTCAGATCCTCGAACCGGCAGAAATCCGGACCGAAATTGAAGAGAGAAGGGAGGGGAACCAAATGGAGGAGAGAGAGAGAGAGAGAGAGAGAGAGAGAGAGAAAGAAAGTTCTGCACCAAAAATTAAGCTTAGAAATGAAGTTTGGGCTATTTACACACTGGCTTTCGTCAACGAGCCACGTCACCTCGTCGACAAGGTCAAGAAGGCTTCTCGTCGATGAACTCTCCCCTTCGTCGACGAAATTCAGAGTTGCCCAAAAATCTCTCTCGATATCTTCTCGTCGACGAGCCATGTCACCTCGTCGATGAGGTTAATAGAAAATTTGTCAACAAAGTTCGGATGCCGCCTCCTTCTGCTCGAATTCCATTTTACTCTTTTCATTATTATTTAAATACCATTATTCATCAGGTCATTACATTCTCCCCTCCTTATAAAATTTCGCCCTCAAAATTTACTATCATATAATTCATCATCTCTTAAAGGCAAAATGGTCTACTTATTTTATTACTTACCCTCACTTATGGTGGAGGAATACCGTGGTTACATTCTAAGTCCTAGGAGATTACATATACAAAAGAAAATTTCCCCCAACACCAAAATATCAGTTACTAACTAAAGTATTACAGGTACCTGCAAAAGAAATACCACATATTTACTTATATTTCTTAATTACATCTGAACTTCTTGAAATAGTTGCGGGTACTTCTGTCTGACCTGTTCTTCGAGCTCCCAATAAGCCTCTTCTACTGCATGATTCCTCCATAGAACCTTTACCAGAGGAATCTTCTTATTACGTTGTTCCTGTTCTCTCCTATCCAAAATCTATTCACTATAACAGATAATATGAGAAGGGTCTGGGACGTATTTCCTTAACATAGATACGTGGAATACATCGTGCATCCTGGATAATGTAGGTGGCAACGCTAGCCTTTAGCCACCGGTCCCACTTTCTCTAAAATCTCAAACGGACCAATGAACCTAAGGCTAAGTTTACCCTTCCTTCGAAACCTTATAACCCCTTTTAATAGAGCTATCTTCAAAAATACCTGATCACCAGTATCTCGCAGCGATTATCGGCATAACTTTTCTACCGACTCTGAGCTGCATTGATTCTATCCCTGATAAGCTGAACTTTATCGTATGCCTGCTGCACAAGTTCTGGTCCACAACTCGCCACTCACCCATCTCGTCCCAATACAAAGGAGATCGACATCTCCTACCATACAAAACCTCAGACGGTGTCATGCCAAAACTGGACTGATAACTATTATTATACGCGAACACCACCAGTGGCATGAACTGAGTCCAGCTACCCCCAAAATCCAATACACAAGCTCGGAGCATATCTTCTAATATTTGTATCGTCCTCTCAGTCTGCCTATCTGATTGAGGATGGAATGTCGTGCTAAACGATAGTTGAGACCCTAAAGCTTCCTGTAAGCTTCTCCAGAACCGTGACGTGAAACGCGGGTCTCGATCTGACACAATAAATACAGGCACCCCATCAGAACGAACTATCTCCTGAATGTAAATCTTCGCCAAATGGTTGAGGGAATAGCTGATTTTCATTTGGGAGAAAATGGGCAATTTTAGTTAACCGATCCAATATCACCCAAATCGCATTTTGGTCATACGATGTCGACGGCAGCCCTAAGACAAAATCCATAGATATATGATTCCACTTCCACTCTGAGATAAATAGTGGCTGCAACTGACCTGCCGGCCTCTAGTGCTCAACTTTTACCTACTGGCACTTCAAGCATTGGGCTACATACTCAGCAATCTCTCTCTTTATACCACTCCACCAACAGAACTCGTAGATCCCTATATTTTTTTCTACTTCTGGGATGAACTGTATACAAAGATGTGTAAGCCTCCTCCAAAATAGTCTTCCTGATGTCAGCATCAGCAGGGAACACACAATCTGGAACGAAACCGTAAGGCTCCATCATCTGAAATGCAGAATTCCTCTCCCTGACTAGTCTGCACTCTATCTATCACCTTTTCTAATTCTGGATCTTCCCTCTGAGCAGCTTTAATTCTTTCCTGCAGAGTAGGTTATACCACTAAATTGACGATACATACTAGAGGATTACTCTCTACCAACTCTATGTCGTGTCTCTCCAGATCCATCCTGATCGGATGCTGGATTTCCATAGCCGCCATCGTTGATTCCCCAGACTTCCTGCTCAGTGCATCAGCTACCACATTCGCTTTCCCTTAGTGGTAACTGATAATACAGTCAAAATCTTTAATTAACTCTAACCACCTTCTCTGTCTCATATTCAATTTCTTTTAGGTGAAGAAATACTTTAAACTCTTGTGGTTCGAGAAAATCTCACATTGCTCGCAATACAGGTAATGCCTCCAAATCTTCAATGCGTGTACCACTGCAACCAACTCAAGATCATAGGTAAGGTAGTTCTTTTCATATTCTTTCAACAGTCTAGACGCATACGCCACTACCCTACCATGCTGCATCAACACACAACCAAGTCCCTTCAAGGACGCATCACTGTAGATAGTATAACCCTTACCCCCTGATAGGATGATCAATACAGGTGCTGAGACTAGCCTCTACTTCAATTCTTGAAAACTCTACTCACAGTTGTCGTCCCACTCAAATCTGGCATTTTTCCTAGTCAGTTGTGTTAGAGGTCCTGATAAAGCTAAGAATCCCTCCACGAAACGACGGTAATAGCCAACTAACCCCAAGAAACTTTTGATGTCCTAGACGTTCCTCAATCTAGCCTAATTCACTATTGCATCAATTTTTCTGGGATCTACAGAAATTTCATCTACTGAGATAACATGCCCCAAAAACACAACTTTCTCGAGCCAGAATTTACATTTACTGAACTTAGCATACAGCTTCTTTTCCCTGAGCATTTGCAAAACTTGCCTTAAATGTATCTCGTGCTCCTCATAACTCCTCGAATAGACCAGTACATCATCAATAAAAATAACAACAAAATGATCTAAATATGGATGAAAAATTCTATTCATCAAATCCATAAATATCGCAGGAGCATTCATCAGACCAAATGGCATAACAAGAAATTCGTAATGCCCATATCTGGTCTTGAAGGCCATCTTCGATACATCCTCTACTCTCACCTTTACTTGATGGTAGCCTGACCTGGGGTCGATCTTAGAATACACCCGTGTACCCTGGAGCTAGTCAAATAGATCATCTATACGGGGTAAAGGATACTTGTTCTTGGTTATTACCTTATTAATCTTCTTGTAATCTATGTACATCCTCAAAGACCTGTCCTTTTTCTTCACAAATAATACTAGAGCTTCCCACGGAGATACACTAAGTCGTATGAAGCTCTTAACAAGTAAATCATGTAACTGATCTTTTAATTCTGGAAACTCTACCGATGTCATTCGATATAGTGCTTTAGAGATCGGTGTTGTAACTGAAAGTAGATCAATGGGAAAATCTACCTTACGATCATGTGGCAAACTCGGCAATTCATCTGGAAACACATCGGTAAACTCCATCACCACTAGCATATTAATAAGATTTAATTCATTTTCCGACATTTCTTTCACAAAGGCTACAAATCCCTGACAGCCACTCTGAAGCAGCCTCCTCGCCTGAATAGCTGAGACCATCTTAGGTAAAGATTGCACTCATGACCCTGTAAATATAAATTCTGGTTTTCCTGGAGGTCTAAATATTACTTCTCTTACATGATAGTCTATAATAGCAGAATTAGCTGCTTGCCAATCCATGCCGAAAATGATATCAAATCCATGCATATCCAGCACCACCAAGTCAGCAGATAAAGTTCTCCCCTAAATATCATCTGAACAACCCCAGAGCATCCTACTACACCTCACTGCTGACCCAATCAGTGTAGCCACTAATAATTCAATATCTAATGTTTGTGTGTCTGCCCCACATAATTTAACACACCCCAAGGATATGAACGAGTGTGTGGCACCTGAATCAAAGAGTGTAATAACTTTAAATGAAACATATTAATCGTACCTGTCACCACATCGTCGGCTACCTCAGCATTACCCGACATCAGAGCAAAAACCCTAGCTGGAGCCATATTCCTCTGTTGGCCTCTATGTGGCACCTGGTAGCCTCCTCAAGCAGGACTAGGAGCAGAAGTAGCACCAATTTGAACCTGATAATCTCTCATCATATGTCCTAGCTCCCCACACCGGTAGCAAACACCTCGCCCAGCACGACACTCCCCCAGGTGTCTCTTCCCTCAAGACGGACAAGTTGGAGATGGCTGTACACCCTGGAAACCACAATTCCCGGTCTCTAGCCTCTGATCTCTATAGTAGCCACCTCTCTTCCACGAACCACGGCCGACTCCCTGCTGGGAACTAGAAGGTGCAGATCTCTTCTTCTGCCTCTGCTCCTTATCCTCCAACCGCACTCCCATCTCTGCTATAGTGGCTCTATCAACCAGCTCGGCAAAAACTTGCAACTTCAATATTGATACCTACTTAAATATTTCTCTCCTCGAGCCTCTCTCAAACTGTCGTACCTTCTTTGCTTCATATAGTATAATGTACGGGGCAAAGTGAGATAAGTCGATGAACCTCGCCGCGTACTGCTATACGGTTTGCTGTCCCTGCTTCAAATTCAGGAACTCCTCAATCTCAGCTTCCCTAGACGAAGCCGAAAAATACTTGTAAAAGAATATCTCCTTGAATCGCTCCCACGTCATCTCTATAGGTACAGTCCTCTGCTGCTCCAGGAGTTTCACCGCCAACCATTATCTCTCAGCCTCTCCAATCAGTTTATATGTAGCAAATAGTACCATTTGCTCCTCTGAATACTGTAGCACTGCAAACACTTTTTCTATCTCCTACACCCAAATTTCAGCAACTACAGGATCTATCCCTCCTGAGAAAGCTGGAGGATTCATCTTAATAAATTTCTCTATCGAGCTGTCATAGCCTACCGATGGACCACCCTGTTCTCTTGAGCTTCTGGCAATTTCGGCCATGACTTGTTGCGCCACGCTGCGCAAAACTGCATCTGAATCGCCATCCGCAGTGCCTGAGGGTCCAATACCCTCATTCCCACTGGCGTGGGCACTATTGCCACCAGGATCCATCCGGAAAAACAAGTAACTTAACTCAGAACCCCATCACTATACATGTCATCCAACTCATATAATATATTCTCCTAATTAATTCGTCACTCTTGATATTAATTCAAGGTTCAATCCTACAACCTAGATACCCAACCCGACGCCAGTTTACCATCAATTTCTTGAAATCGTCGTCCCAGGAAAATCACACAAACCACCATAGAAGTCCTGCATCTAGACTACAAAACCAGACCTCAAATTCTCTTGTCCTATACTCTAGTATTATTACTGCTGCATTCTAGAGTCTACAGAACCTAGTTTCTTAGGCTCTGACACCAAAATGTAATGACTTGCTTAAATATTCATATCATAAAAGCAGAATAAATAAAATAGTCAACCCGAACCCGTGGGTAACGGGGACACCTGTCATACGCAACGGAACCTAGGAAGCAGTAAATGTAAATCATAAACACATAACCACAAAATACATATTACCAGAGTCAAGTATATCTCAAAATATTGTGTTTATATACAATCTCTCAAAATACCAAAAATACAACTAGGATCGCACACGAAAAACCTCCTGATCCTAGTACAAGTCTTACCCTCTTAGCGGGGTAACTCAATAAACTCAACGGTGGTCTCGATCCGCCAGTCCTCCTGGGTTTCCTGAAAATCATTTGATGTTTAGGGGTGAGACACTTCTCAGTAAGGGAAAATAAACTAAATACAGTTGTGTGGCACATGAATATTTAATGATAATATAGATATACAGTAAATTTTCCTTAACAGAAAACATTAATCATTTAGTAACTACATAAACGTATACCTTCATAATTTAATAAATCGTACTAATCATAACTTTCTGGTATAACTAATAATATTGAAGACATACCCAAGATGAATAGCTAGCTGATGACATGTATTACCCCCCTTGACGGGTTGTGCAGCCCAAAGGCGAGACCCAACAATGGCTGGTCGACCACTATCGAGTCAAGAATGTCTGTAAGTACGATGGGCCCGCCACACCCTAGCCATGGTTACCTCTCCTCCACTGGCCCGGTCTATGACTCTACTGGTAATCGGTAGATGCAGATCTCTTCCTCTGTCCCTACTCATTTGCATCAAGACGCTCACCAACCTCTGCCAAGGCTACCCTGTCGACTAACTCAGCAAAGTCCTGGATCCATAGCACCACTACCTACTTAAATATACTTCGCCTCAAGCCTCTCTCAAACTGCCTCTCCTTCTTCACCTCATCAAGAACAATGTATGGGGCAAAATGAGAAAGCTTGATAAAACATGCTGCATACTGCTGAACGGATAGTTGTCCCTACTTCAGACTCAGGAACTCTTCTACCTTAGCCTCCCTAACGGTAGTTGGAAAATATCTGTCAAAGAACAAATCTTTAAACCGATCCCATGTCATAGCTATCGGAGTCACCCTCTGCTGCTCCAGCAGTCCCACTACAGTCCACCACCTCTCAGCCTCTCCTGTCAGTCTATAGGTGGCAAAGATTACCCTCTGTTTTTCAGTACACTGTAGTACAACCAAGATCTTCTCAATCTCCTACATCCAGTTCTCAGCAGCTACAGGATCAACTCCGCTTAAGAACGCTGGAGGATTCATCTTCGTGAACTTCTCTATGGTGCACCCATGGCCTGCAGATGGACCACTCTGCTCCCTCGAACTCCTAGCGATCTCAGCCATAACTTGCTGAGCCACGCTACGTAATACCACGTTAGAGTCGGTCCCAACTGCACCTGATGGTCCTGCTCCATCACTGCCACTGGCATGGCACTATTTCCTTTCTAATCCATCCTGAAAACAATAGACGCAACTTATAAATCCTATCCTTATATTTTACCCACCTATCCTCACCACTTATCTCAACATTTCCAACTTATTTCTAATCCCCAGTCCTACATTCTAGGAACACAACCCGACAATAGCTTACTATGTTTTTCCTGAAATCGTCACTCCAGGAAAAACACAAAAACTACCACGGAAGTCCTACCTCTAGACTGTAGAACAAATCCTTAAATCTTTTCCTAAACTATGGTATTGTTTCTGCTGCTTTCTAAAGTCTATAGAACCTAGCAACCTAGGCTCTGATACCAAGCTGTCATGACCTGCTCATTTTTTCACATTTTTTTTATAATAATATCATCATAAAATCAATACCACACGTCACACATTCCAGCTTAGCAGGTCACAATCCACCTGGACCCGTGGGTACCAAGGATACATTAGAACACACAGCAAAAGTCTTAGCAGCAGAAAGCATATAATCATATACATCTCATCATAACATGTATTACAATATACTAGAGTTACAACAATCACTATCTCTCAATAAGTACATCCCAAAAATGAAATCTAGGGACAATCCCCACAAAACCTAACTGTCCCTACCAAAAACTTACCTTTCCAAAGAGGGCAAACAACTGCTCTAGATCAGCGGGGCTTTTCCCGCTCTCCTATTTGGGGCTCCTGAAAAATTTGTAAGATTTAGGGGTGAGACACCTCTCAATAAGGGAAATAAACTAATACCAGTGTGTGGCAACATGAGTATTCCGTGTTCTACATATACCATACATATCATATTTAGTATTGTATATCAAATCTGGGAAAACATATGTATATCAAAACATAGTAGAACAGACTGCATTTTCATAAAAACTTCTCTTCTCATATCATAATAATAATAACATAAAAACATCCTGGTAGGTTAGCTGGCTGTTGTCATCTATTACCCCCACATAACTGGGTTGTGTGGCCCGAAGGCGAGACCTGACAATGGTTGGTCAACCACTGCCAAGTCAATAGTCTAATCTGTAGGTCCGATGGGTTTGCCAGACCTGGACCGTACACCAGGGGCGATAACAACACACTTCTTGAAAATAACCACATCGACCATTCAATCTCACACCACTCCATACAACGGCGTTAACACAGATATCATGATCACGGAGACCATGGACACATAGCAACGGTACCGTGCAAGTGCTAGCCTAGACCAAGCCAATCAGGTTCTGATATCATATAACATATACTAAAACCGTGATACATAGATATCTCATATCATTTATTTTCACATCAATCATATCATTTTGCATATATACGTGTATCATGAAAATCATCGGCCCGTATGCTAGTATTACACATTTTATCAAAGCTCGGCCCATACGCCGACAACACATAGCACAGTCCGTACGCTGGCAAATCATATAGCTCGACCCATACGCCGGCAAATCACATAGCACAGCCCGTACGCCAGCAGACATATCCACATAGCACGGCCTGTATGCTGGTAAATCACATATATATATATATATATATATATATCTCCGCCCGTATGCCAATTTTTCATCATAGAAATCCATATCATCCCCATTCCCAGAAAACAGTATTTCACAACATTTTTATACTCATGTCACACTAAACAAATTTTCCACGTATTCAACATATCATCATTTAAACAGTATTTTCCAAACATAAATCATATATATAAATATATTTGTTTTTCCTGAAACCAGATGCTACATAGATATACATGCATTTTCTCAAAACAAAATTAGTTTAGTTTATCTCCTTACCCTGACTACTGAGAAAGCCCCCAAAACAATCTAGTCTAACCTCCCATAAGATTTCCTGACCAATACCCTGAAACCGAAAATTCACAGTATTAAACTTCAGTATTTTTGTGCGTACAACATTTTCTATAATAGCCACAAAGTCAAATTTGACTTAAAAAACCTTACCTCAACTTAGGGATGATTTACAACAATCTCAATCAACACCCCTAGAAACGAAAACTTCCAGTATTAAACTTTAATATTTCAACGCATATAATACTTTTTTCAACTGTCACAACTTCAAATTTGGCTTAAAAAGCCTTACCTTAACTTAGGGATGATTTCCAAATTGCTTTCTCTAACGATCCGCTCCGGCAGATTTGCAGAGAACTTCGTCAGGAGCGTCATGGTGGCTTTGGTTTGTCGATCCGACGTAAAACTGACCCAGAATCGAAGAGAGAGAGAGAGAGAGAGAGAGAGAGAGAGAGAGAGAGAGAGAGAGAGAGAGAGAGAGAGAGAGAGAGAGATATGTGAGGTGCATGATTACTCTGCAATCCAATTTGAAATTGGATGCTAAGAACTAGAGAAGCTTCCTGAAGAAGCTTTACTTTAAGATAAACTTACATATATTATATATTAATATCATAATAACTTTTATATATATATATATATTCTTTATCATACTATTCATTTTACTTGTTAATTTAATTATTTTATTTTATTTTATTTTATTATTTTATTATTATTTTTAAAAAAAAATTATTTTTTTTCTCGGTTACTACAGGATACCTATATTATTATTATTATTATTATTATTTTATCATATATTTCTATAAATTATGTGAGTAAAAACATTATTTTATATACTTATTTACATATACAAATAGTGTCTATCCTGTTTATCTTATGAAATTCCATTTTGACCAAACCAACCTCCAAGGAGCAACAGAGCCGCAATGGTCTCTGAGCACTCGTTTAGACAAGATCTTTCTTAGGCATCAAACATGGAATCAAGGATCCTAACAGAGAAACACTTTCATTTTGATACTAACTAAATGACCATTATTATTATTCTACACTTTTATTTTTTGGATTGTTACAGACAGTCTATGGTAGGATACATAGTTGCTCATGGGATACTTAGGATTGGAACTAAGAACAAGTTCATAGTTAACTCTAGGTATACCTCTAATGGATCGATTAGGTAGTAATTTTGGAAGGAATTGAGATTCAGAATGTACATGGGGTTGTACCTGGGGTTCGGGAAAGGAATTGACCTCATAAAACAATTGGTTAGATGGTACTTGATGTGGAGTCACTTCCATTTGATTCTAATTATTTTCCTCATTCAAACGAACGTCTGATTGGAGAGTCACTTCCATCTTATTCTAATTATTTTCCCTATTCAAGCGAACGTCTGGTTGGTCAAGAACAAGTTGCTCACGCTGTCACACCTCGAACCCCAGAAATGGGACCCGGGGGTGAGAATGTAACCTAACCTGTCCCTGTATCATACAAAACATCACAGATACAGTACAAAGGATGAGGGTCCGACCCCGTGGGGTTCCCAGGCACCCCAAACACATCCTAACATCATCATATACGCAGCGGAAAACTGTCATCTATATACATATGGAGTACCATACCAGAGTCTATACACGAGCCAAACACAACTTTATCCAAACGTACAAACTGGGTGCCCAAATACAACTCAATAGCAACCCAACAAAACTACAGTCCTAGCACTTACCCAAGCACTAACGCAGTACACCGGCCACTAAGCTCCCTACACCAGGATGCTAGTTCCGGTTACTCGAAGGACCTGTAAAAATGTACATACAGCAGTGGTGAGACACCTCTCAGTAAGGAAGAACACAGGTTATATCGGTGTGTGACATTTGAGTGTTATCATGATACAACATACACGCAGTTGAATGTAATCCAGTACTAATTCACACAGTGCATACACGCACGCATACGGCGGCCATTTATATGTAGCCCCGTCACAATACACACACATGATCAGTAATCCATAGTGTTGTCACACTCATCGGCCCGAAGCCGGTCCGCAACAATCCGACGTTGGCCCGTAGCCAACCCGCGAAGCACGACGCCACCGACACATGGCTTCCTCGACTCCCATGGCACCGTACCAGTGCTAAACTGGTGGATCTACACCCTTCGGCCTGATCTGCCGGTATAGGCTCATGCCCTCGGAGCGATTCGCAGAAATACCTTACCTCCCACTTCAAACTCTAACTCAAGGCGGCGAACATATGCGTAACTCTTTTGTCGACTTTGAGCTAATCTAATCCTCTCCCAGATCAAACCCACCTTCTCAGACGCCTGCTGTACAAGTTAAGGTCCTAACACCTAACGTTCACCAACCTCATCCCAACACAAAGGCGATCGACACTTCCGACCATAGAAAGCCTCGAACGATGCCATCCCGATGCTAGACTAGAAGCTGTTGTTATAAGCGAACTCTACAAGTGGCATAAACCGTATCCAGCTACCACCAAAGTCTAACACACATGCTCGCAACATATCTTCTAATATTTGTATCATCCTTTCTGACTATCCATCAGTCTAGGGGTGGAACGCTATACTGAAAGTAAGCTTCGTCCCCAGTGCCTCCTGTAAGCTCATCCAGAATCGAGAAGTAAACCTTGGATCTCGATCTGACACAATGGACACCGGTACCCCGTGCATTCTCATAATCTCATGCACATACAAATCTGCAAACCTACTCAAAGGGTAGCTAACTTTCATCGGTATGAAATGAGCAAATTTCATCAATCTATCTACAATCACCCAGATAGCATTTTTCCGGAGAAGCGTTGGTGGCAATCCGGTCACAAAATCCATTGAAATATGCTCCCATTTCCACACCAGAATAGGCAAAGGTTGCAACGGCCCCGCCGGCCTTTGATGTTCAGCTTTCAACTACTGACACGTTAGACAATGCTCCACAAATTGAGTAATCTGTCTTTTCATACTAGACCACTAGAAGGTCTCACACAAGTCCCAATACATCTTTGTACTACCAGGATGTACCGTATACAAAGAACGATGCGCCTGCCCTAGAATCGTCCTTCTGATTTCATCATCATTCGGAACACACAACCTAGTTCCAAACTTCAACACACCTCCCTCAGAGATGTTAAACTCCATAGCCAAACCTTGCTGTACCTTTTCCCTAACCTCTGTCAACTCTGTATCACTAGCCTGCACGGCCTTTATACGCTCAAACAAGGTCAGTTGGACCACCAAACCAGTAAGATAAGCCTGATGATCACCAACCACTAACTCTATACCTGAGCTCTCCAAATCCCATCTGATGTAACACTGAGTTACAATCGCAGATATAACCGTAGGCCCTGACTTCCGACTCAACGCATTAGCTACCACATTAGCCTTCCCTAGGTGATAACTAATCGTGCAATTGTAGTCCTTAATCAACTCTAGTCATCACCTCTGCCTCATATTCAACTCCTTCTGTGTGAAGAAATATCTAAGGCTCTTATGATCAATGAAGATCTCACACTGCACCCTGTACAGATAATGTCTCCAGATCTTCAGTGCATACATAACAGCAGCCAACTCCAAATCGTGTGTAAGGTAGTTTTTCTCATATTCTTTTAGTTTCTGAGAAGCATACGCTACTACCTTACCCTGCTGCTTAAGAACACATCCCAGGCTTTTCAGAGACGCGTCACTATAAATCACAAACCCACCATCCCCCGAAGGAATGGTCAATACTGGAGCAGTAACCAGCCGGTGCTTCAACTTCTGAAAGCACTGCTCACAATCACTAGTCCACTCAAACTGCACTCCTTTTCTAGTCAATCGTGTCAGAGGTCCAGACAGTTTAGAGAAACCCTCTACGAACCGACGATAGTAACCCGCCAGTCCTAGAAAACTCCGAACTGCCTGCACATTCTTCGGCCTTACCCAGCCGACCACAGCTTCAATCTTACTAGGATCAACTGATATACCATCCCCAGTAACCACATGGCCTAAGAACGCAATCTGATTCGAACAGAATTCACATTTCTTCAGTTTAGCATACAGCTTCTTCTCCCGCGGAATCTGTAACACTAACCTCAAATGTTCCACGTGCTCTTCTGTTCTCCTCTAGTATACCAGAATGTCATCAATAAATACCACTACGAATCGATCGAGGTACTCATGGACCCAAAAGGCATGACTAAGAACTCGTAGTGGTCATATCTGGTTCGGAAAGCATTCTTCGCTACATCCTCTACTCTAACCCTCACCTGATGATATCATAACCGCAAGTCGATCTTCGCAAAGACCCGTGTCCCCTGCAACTGGTCAAAGAGATCATCTATACGCGGTAAAGGATAGTGATTCTTCACCGTTACCTTGTTAATCTCACGGTAATCAATGCACATCTGCATCGAACCGTCCTTCTTTTTCACAAACAATACTGGAGCTCCCCAAGGTGAAACACTAGGTCGAATGAATCCCCAGTCTAGTAATTCTTGCAACTGCTCCTTCAACTCCCAAAGTTCGGCTGGAGCCATCCGGTACGGAGCCTTGGAGATCAATGCCTTACCGTACAACAACTCTATCGCAAACTCCACCTTACGATCTAGAGGTAAACTAGGTAAATCATCTGGAAACACATCCGGGAACTCGCTGACTACACGAATGTCCTCGAGTCTCAGCTCATCCTGCAGCAATTCCTTTATACAAGCTAGGTACCCCTGACATCCATCCAAGAGTAGCCTCCTCGCCTATAGAGTCGACAAAATATGTGGCGTTGAACGCACACATGATCCCACAAATTCGTACTTCTGCTCCCTAGGAGGCCTGAAAACTACCACCTTCCTACGACAGTCGATCACAACATAACTGGAGAACAACCACTCCATCCCCAAAATGACATCAAATCCCGACATGTCGTATACCATAAGATTCGCCGATGGCAGCTTCTCCTGAATTTCCACTGGGCAGTCTACCAACATCTTCCTACAAAAGGATACACTCCCAGATGGTGTAGTAACAGATAACACCTTATCTATGTCTCAAGTCTCAACCCCACACCGTCCCACAAAATTCACAGACACAAAGGAATGGGTTGCACCCGAATCTAACAAAACAGAAGCTTTACTTAAAAGTAATAACAAAGTAAATGTCACCACGTTACCTACATGCTCAATGTCCACTGGAGTAAGAGAGTATACTCTAACCGGAGCTGTATTCGTCTGAGCGGTTCCCTGAGGAATCTAATTGCTCCCTCGGTCCCCACTAACTGCAGGCACGTCTTGCCTCTATGCACGACAACACGAGACATGTGGCTAGGTCGACCACAGTTATAGCAGTTACCATCAAAAGATCGACACTCACCTTCGTGTCGTCTGTGACATCTAGTACAACAACCACCAATCTGGCTCCCCTGAGAATCCTGGCGCTCGGTATTCTGGCGGTAACCCGAGCCCTTCCTCCTTTTCTTCCATGATCCCTGACGAGATCCTGTCTGAGAACTAGAAGGTACTGTCCTCTTCTTCGATTCCTGATCCGCCTCATCCTCCCGAATACCAGTCTCGATCACCGTGGCCTTATCCACCAATACCGAGAACTCATGGATCTGAAGCATACCCACCAGTCTACGGATATCCTTCCTCGGGCCTTTCTCGAACCTTCGAGTCTTCTCATACTCACTCGAGATCATACATGGTGCAAAGCGGGATATCTTTATGTATCGAGCCGCATACCCCTGCACCGTCAAACTCCCCTGCGTCAAAGCAGAAAACTCATCTGCCTTCGCATCACGTACTGAAGCCGAGAAGTATCTGTCAAAGAACACCTCCTTGAAATGGCTCCACGTCATCTCCTCAGGACCACCCCTCTGCTTCTCTAGCAGATTCACCGCAGTCCACCATCGACCCGCCTCCCCAGACAGCTGGAAGGTGGCATAGAGGACTCTCTACCTATCTGTGCAATGTAGGACATCCAAGATCCTCTCAGTCTTCTCCACCCAATCCTCTGTTGTCATTGGGTCAGGTCCTCCAGAGAACGTCGGAGGATGCATGCGTGTGAACCTCTCAATGGTGCACCTCGCAGCAACAGGAGAGCGCTCGGGTCTCCTCACACTCCGCCTGATCTCCTGCAACACCTGCATTGTCAAACCTTGAGGCACAGAAGGAGACTCATCACTCGCAGTCTCCTTGGAGCCACTTCCCAGGTTATTATCCTTAGGCTCCATTCTGCAACACAATAAGAATCTATCAATATCCCTACAATACATACAGTTAACACAATAGTCTACACTAATCGTGTTAACTATTCCCTACCAGGTCTAGGTTTGTCCTATCACACCGACATGAAAGTCATCAATGATCTGCCCTGCTTTTACTGGAATCGTCATCCCAGGAAAAACACGGAATACTGTCGACAATTCCCAGTCTAGCAACCGAACAACACTCAACCAACTCTACCCATATCCACATCCTATATTTTGGTATGTACTCATAACTAAGCCTAACCAAGTCTACAAGATCTAGTAACCTGGTTAGCTCTGATACTAAGTTGTCGCACCCTGAACCCTAGAAATGGGACCTAACCCTAAACACATCCTAACATCATCATATACGCAGTAGAAAACAGTCATCTATATACATATGCAGTACCATACTAGAGTCTATACACGAGCCAAACACAGCTCTATCCAAACGTACAAACTAGGTGCCCAAATACAACTTAAAATGGCAACCCAACAAAACTACAGTCCTAGCACTTACCCAAGCGCTAACGCAGTACACCAGCCACTACGCTCCCTACACCAGGACGCTAGTTCCGGTTACTCGAAGGACTTGAAAAAATGTACGTACAGCAAGGATGAGACACCTCTCAATAAGGAAGAACACAAGTTATATCGGTGTGTGGCATTTGAATGTTATCATGATACAATATACACGCAGTTGAATGCAATTCAGTACTAATTCACACAGTGCATACACACAAGCATATGGCGGCCATTTATACGCAGCCCCATCACAATACACACACATGATCAGTAATCCACAGTGTTGTCACACTCATCGGCCCGAAGCCGGTCCGTGACCATCCGGAATTGGCCCACAGCCAACCCGCGAAGCACGGCGCCACCGGCACATGGCTAGTCCTCGACTCCCATGGCATCGTACCGGCCCTAAATTAGGGGATCCACACCCTTCAGGCTGATCTTCCAGTATAGGCTCACGCCCTTGGATATAGAGCTAGACACTCTTGCCTACGTGGCAGGTGATAAACACACGCCCTCAAATATAGAGCCGGACACTCTTAGTACTTGGAACAATTTCGGAACCCAATTCCTACTAACATTTGAACATATCACACACACATGCATGCTCATATAACCAAACAAACCACACCCATTTGGTAATCTAAATCATGATTTTTCAAACAAATATAGTTTAAACAAAGTCAAGGCATGGTCATCCCAATATCACAGTATAAATTAACATATACCCACGATTTTCAACAAAACTAGGGATACAGCCCGTCGCCCCTTTTTTTCCAAAACTGTAATAATGAAAAATCCATAGTTTTTCTCGTTAGACCCCCCCCAATCAGTAGCCAAAACACACACAGGACCGTGAACCGTGGTTCCATCAAGTTCGATTTCAAAAATAACCAATATAACACAGTTTCCCCTTACCTTACCCCCGTATAACAAATCCCAAACTCCAAGGCTCCTAAACAGTGAACCAAGTTCCAAAACCTACAAATCATAGTACAGAATATGTTCACAAGACCGTTACCTACAAAACTACCAGATCAGAATTGAAAACCGAGCCTTACCTCGATTTTTTGCCAAAACCCGAAAACCTCTGAAACGAGATTTTGATCCGTAGAAGTTGTAGAGAATCCTTCCACGATCCTCATGGTAACTTTTGTTTCTCGATTCTAGCAACGATCGGCGAAGAAATCTAGAGAGAAGGAGTAAGGAGAGTTTTAAAGAGAGCGAGAGAGAGAGCGAGAGAGAGAGAGAGAGAGTGAGTGAGTGAGAGAGAGGATTGAAGTAACTTAATGAAGAAGTAATGAAAATTTTCTTTTATAGCCCTTTGACCCAAGGGAATTCGTCGACGAAATGGTGCCTTCGTCGATGAATCTTTCACTGGCTTTGTCGACGAATCGAGGGCCTCGTCAACAAATTTGAGATCGCCAATTTTTTCAAGACTCCTCAGCTTCTCCTCGTCGACGAGTCTCTGAATTTCATCAACAAGAAGAACAAAGGCTTTGTCAAAAAAATCCGGCTTCGTTGACGAATTTGCTCTTTTACCAAAATGTCCCTCTCTTTATATATATAACCCATTATCATGGTTCAGGTTCTTACACACCCAGCCCGATTGCTTCCTCTGGACACTTATCACTTTTATCCAAAAATTCACCACTTGTATCTGAATGGTCCAAATAAGGATTTAGATTTAGAGTCTACAATTCATTTCGTCCCTCCCCCTGAATTGAAGACTCAAGAACAGCATAGTACATTTCATTTTCATGAAAGACAACATCAAGGGTGACATACATTTTCTGTGATGGGGTATGATAGCAGCAGTAGCCTTTCTGAAGTGAGGCATAGCCAAAAAAGACACATCATAGGGCTCATGGTTCCAACTTATCACGCAACGGATTAGGAAGATGCACAAACGTCACACACCCAAAAATTCTACGGGATAAATTCAGAGCATTAGGAACACTTACGATCGAATGAAGGACTTCAAAGGGAGTCTGAAAATTCAACGAGCTGGAGAGTACATAGTTAATGAGGTAAGTCGCAACACTGAGTGCTTCACCCCAGTAACTGGTGGGCATGTGAGCTCCAAACAAAGAGGCTCGTACAACTTCAAGTAGATGGTGATTCTTGCGCTCCACAACCCCATTTTGCTTAGGGGAAGAAGGGCAAGTCGTCTAGTGAGATATGTCATGTTCCTGTAAGTACTTTTTCAGGTTCTAATTAACAAATTCTCCACCAGTATCAGTGCAAAGAACTTGTATGTGAGATTGGTATTAAGTGGCGATCATTTTATGAAAATTCTAAAAAAAGGAGTTAACCTCATTCTTTGATTTCATCAAGCAAACCCAAGTTATACGAGTGTGATCATCAATAAATGAGACAAACCAACGAGAACCATTCAAGGAAGGGTTTTTTTCCGTCCCCTATATATCAAAGTGGATCAACATAAAAGGTACTGGACTTTAATTCATGCTCAACGGGAATGATACATGGTGAATTTTTGTGAGTTCACAAATATCACATTTGAAATCTGAAGTATTTAACTGAGAAAACAACTTTGGGAACAATTTTTTTCAATATAAAAAAGACACATGACCTAAGCGCCTGTGCCACAACCAAATTTTAGAGGACTTGTCGATCTGATCCCCTGAAAGAGCTTGAGCCAACTGATGTGAGCTAGTAGGTTTCAGATCCAGATAGTACATCTTCCCCCTTCTAGCACCACAACCAATTGTCTTCTGAGTTCAAATGTCCTAAAAACACAAAGGTTAGGCTAGAAAATCATAACACGATACAACACACTAGTTATTTGAGCGATAGACAATAAATTATGGTTGAGGGAAGGTACAACTAAAACAGACTCAAGATTCAAATTATGTGAGAAAGAAATTGAACATTCTCCAATCACAGGTGAGGGATTGCCATTGGCAGTAGAGACTATATGTGTGGTGGACTGTTTTATAGCTTGAATATGCTGATTGTCAAAGGTCATGTGATCCGTAGCACCGGAATCAATTATCCATGTACTACTATTTACTATCTGATGCAAAAGTATGGAAAACCTTACCGATGTTACATGAAGTAGCAATCAAAGAGAAGGTTTCTACAACATCATTGGAAGGTTTGGTCACGGCAACATAGGTTTGGTGGTTTGGATTCAAATTGCGCTTGCGCGGTGCCTTTGTTGGATCCTACCACTCTGGATAGCCAATCAGGTCATAACACCATGCCTTTTTATGGCCTTTCTCAACACAATGAGTGCACAAACGTTCGGGTTTGGAATCATCTATCTCATAACTGCCCTTCCGAAATCGTGCTTAGTCAAAATCAGTTTTTTGAGCGGATTGTCGAGGCTGGGGCTTAGCGCATCGAGCCATTAAAGCGCAAGACTCAAGATTATCAAGTTCAGCATTTAAGGCAGCTCGGAGTACAGCATCTCGACAGACATAGGCATAGGTGTTGTCAAGGTCCATCGAGGGGTCCTTATGAAGAACCTCACCTCTAATCTATTCAAATTCTACATCCAAGCCACTAAGAAAGATGTGCACTCTCAACCGTGCAACAGATTTCTTATAGGTAACAATATTATTGGGATCCTTCATCATAACTTTATTACAATATTCTAATTCTTGGAAAATTCCGATAAGCTCACCGTAATAAGTTCATAGAGGTCAACCAGCTTGTTTGGTGGTGAAGGCACGCTGACAAAGAGTTGTGTCTCATCCGATCCATCATAGAATACTTTGGCAAGAGCACTCCAAATTTCCCCTACGGTACACAGTCGCAGATAACGCTTCATTATCTCTGGCAACATAGAGGTTAACAACCAGCCCTTGACCTTTTGATTCTCTGCACACCACTTTGCATAGATAGCATCAGTTTTATTCGGTGGATCAGTTTTACCCATAATATATTCGAGCT
Source organism: Malania oleifera (assembly GCF_029873635.1). Lineage (NCBI taxonomy): Eukaryota > Viridiplantae > Streptophyta > Magnoliopsida > Santalales > Ximeniaceae > Malania > Malania oleifera. The sequence goes on along the minus strand of NC_080422.1, from coordinate 105,004,263 downwards.
TCTCACGTCCTGCGATTTGCATCTTTAATATTTGGGACCATACATCATAGTTAACTTCGGTGAGGACAATTCCAGCATGGAAGCCAGAATTTTCGGATTGGATATGGATTACTGAGGTTGATGGTTTGAGAGTAGAGGATTCGGAAGCCATATGGTAGTAGTTGTTTGCTGCAATGATTGTTCAGAGTAGTATGGGAGACTTATGTTTTGATGGAGGTTTTCGAGAGGCTCTGATACAAAGTCAAAACTTTGTATTATTCATTTGTGCTTTACTTTACAATATTGTGGGCATAAATAACCACTATACATAATTGGAATGCTAAAGTTTAGGACTACAAATCTCTCAGCCATTAGAGCATATCTCTAATTTAGGAAACATATTTACAATCAATCTATATACAAAAGTATACCAACTTGGAAAGTCAAAACTTCTAAAATCTTCAACACTTTCTACTCATTTTCCAATAGATGAAGCATTGTGCATAAAAGTTCTTTTTCTAGTAGAAAACATTACACAATAAAATTCATCAAGCTGAAAGAGAATATGTTGATGAAGCAAGGGACTTCATGAGTCAAGTAATAACCATTCATTTTGCAATACATTATTTGATGCACAAAAATCAAATGTTGTAGGACAAATTTTGACTAAAATTTTTCACTTGTTGCATATTCAATTTGAGTGAATCGGAAAGTTTCGCAATGCAACATTACGGTACACATCAAATAGTTTGTTTGATAGAAAGTGTGGCTTGTACATTTTAATCCTTTTTCCATTTGACTTTATTTATGAATTTTGCTTGTATAAGTGTGTTGGGCACATAATCAAATAGAAAATTTAACAGAAGAAAACAAATTAACTTTCTTTACTATTACTTGAAATTAATTTATGCAATCACCCTTTCCAATTTCACAAACTCTATTCTAAGTTGATCATATAAATTTTGAGTCATTCTAATTCATCTTATAATCATCAAAAATATAGAAATCAACCTCCACGACACACAATAAAATGTTCACTTTAAGATGAAAACTACACTACTATGTAGTGTGCCAATGAGTTTTACAGCAAATCTGTAAGAACTCGAACCATGATAGGTAGGTTTAATTAATTAAGAGAGGGGTAAATTGAGAATTTAGCAGGCTTCATCGACGAAGCCAGAGTTCGTCAACAAAATCCATGTGCTTCTCGTCAACGAAATTCAGAGACTTATCGATGAGGAGAAGCCGAGAGGTTTCAGGAAACCGGGAATCTCAAGTTCGTCGATGAGGACGGTTGAGTTAAAGGTACTATAAATAGATATTTTCATTACTTCTCAACTAAGAAATCTCATTTTCTCTCTCTATCTCTCTAGAAACTCAACCTACTCTCTATCTCTCTAAATTTTTTTTGTTGTTCGTCGCGAGAATCGTTGATCCGAAGTTATCACGAGGATCGTGGAAAGATTCTCTACAATATCTACAGATTGGATCTTCGTTTTGGGTGTTTTCAGATTTTAACCCAAAATCGAGGTAAGGCTCAATTTTCAGTTTTGATTCAGTAGTTGTGTATAGAATAGGGTTGTGAGCATATTTTGTATTGTGGTATGTAGGTTTTGGAGCTCGATTCAGTGTTTAGGGGCCTTGGAGTTCAAAATTTACCATTTAGGGAAAGGTTAGGGGAATTATGCTTATGTCAGTTATTTTTGAAATCAAACTCGGTAGAACTGTGGTTCATGGTCCTGTGTGCATTTTAGTTACTCATTTGGGGGGATCTAATGGGTAAAACTATAGGTTTTTCATGGTGACAATTTTGGGAAAATGGGGTATTAGGTTGCATCCCTAGTTTTGTTGGAAAACCGTATGTATATGATGATTTATACTGTGTAATAAGGATGGTCTTGCCTTGAATTTATTTATATTGTATATGTTCGGAAAACCATGATTTTAAATTACCAAATGAGTGTGGTATGTTTGGTTATATGAGCATGCATGGTTGTGTTTTTGTGGAATGCAATCGGATCTAGGTTCTGAGTTGTTCTAGCTACTGAGAGTGTCCGGCTCTATATCTGTGGGCGTATGAAATCGCTAGGCCATGTTTGGCAAGAGTGTCCAACTCTATATCCGAGGGTGTGAGCCTTACTGGCTGATCACTAAAGGGTGTGGATCCACCAGTTTGTATCGGTACTGTTGGGAGTCCTAGCCCGGAGTATATAGTCTAGAGGGGGGGTGAATAGACTCTTTTTGCGAAATACGTATTTTTCTACAAAATAAAAACTCTTGGCAAGATACAAGAAATTATATCGCAATCTAAATATAAATCATGCACAAGATATAAAATAAAGAGTGTAAGGGAGAGAAAGAACAACACCGGTATTTTTACGTGGTTCGGCACCAAGCCCACATCCACGCCTTAGCACCAGGCCAATGATTCCACAATCCACTAAAGATACTCCTTCACCGGTGGAGAAACCTTACAACTTGAGAACAAATCCCTACACTTGGGAACAAACCCCTACCACGCTCACCAAGAACCTTCGCTTCAGTTCACAAAGAACCTTACAACAATGGTTCACAAAGAACCTTACAAGAGATTGGAAATACAATTTAATGCTCCTTAAATGAGCCAACATGAAATACAACCAAATCCTCACTCTATTCTCTCAAGGAATGAATCTTACAAGATAAGTGAGCAAGAGAGGATTGAGCACTTGTGAAGAATAACTAAAATGCAAAGTGCAAAGTGCTTAGGTTTTGGATAAAATGATATTTTTCACAAATATGATCAAAAATGCTTAAAACCATATTAATACAAGTCTAAAAGCTTGTATTTATAGCCCAAGAACCTTAGGAGCCGTTAACTAGCCGTTGGGGGGGGGGGGGAACTACTTTATTTGGCAAACTAGCCGTTTTCCGCCCATTGGGGCGCTTTTGCCCAGAATTCGTAGACGAAATCTGAATTTCGTCGACGAGAACCCTGAATCAGAAAAAGTCACCAAAATGAAAGTTGTAGAATTTTGTCTTAAATTTCCAGGGACACCAAGATCGTCCTATTTGAACTTTTCTAGAAAAAGTTATGCCCAAAATACCGTAAGATATTTAGGACTCAAGACTGTACTACGGCAGTGACGATTACTTTGTTTTTCCTTATCAAAAAGTGTTTTAATGACTCAAATCATTCTTAGACAAAATTATATGAAATATATTAAGTCTAATGAAGATTAAAACTTGTACAAATGAGTTTCCTTTTGAATATAAGATATTTTAATTAATAGAACACGTTTGAAAACTCATTTTGATATCTTATATGCTTAGTATGTCCTTTTGTAAATATACTCGACTTTCTTTGAACCTTTAGGACGTTAAACTTGTTTTAACACAATCGGGACTAAGTATAAAAATATTCTTAAAACTAGTATGTTAAAAACTTATCCGTTTGAAAACATATTTGAGTTTTAGGATTCATTTGACAAACTCTTGTTTTAACTTAGAAAGTTATGAAAGGTGAGTTTGTGTTTATGTCTTTAGTGCAATCCTATAAACTCACATGTCCTAGTATGCTTATGCAATGGCTCAACTCTTACTCAGAAATCATGCACGATACACATTGCAAGAGTTATAATATGCACTCACTCACACAACCCTTATTACAATTAATTTATACACTTAAGCTTTCTTTGGTTGTGCTTGGGTCATTCCGAGTACGTGTCCATTTGATCTTTCCTTCTTGACGTCTACTCGGTCTGATCTTTGCTTTCAATCCAATAATTCATGTGCACGTACTTGTACTAAACATGATCTGCAAAAATAGGAAAACACCAGGAACAACATGTAGGTTAATATTATCAAAACACATTAAACAATAATGGTGTAGCCACTAAGGCTAACAGGTACGATGCCATGGGAGCCTGGGGTTTGCTATGTGTCGGGGATGCCAAGTATAGCAAGTCAGCTATAGGTTGACGCCGAGTATTGCGGGCCGACTATGAGCCGAAGGGTGTGACAACACCAGGTTGCTTGATCATGTGTGTGTAAGCTTGTATGCACTATTTTAAACTAGTATTGGAACTGCATTTAACCGTATATATATTGCTATCATGATAACAATCGAATGTCACACACCGATATAACATGTATTCTTCCTAACTGAGAGGTGTATCACCCCTGTTGTACGTACATATTTTTCAAGTCCTTCGGGTAACTGGAGCTAACTTCTTAGTGTAGGAGCGTAGTGGTTGGTGTATTGCAGGAGGTACCTAGGTAAGACCTAAGCTTGTGTTGGGTGGTCTTTTGGGAGTTTTGGCTACCACCTGGGTTTGTACTATTTTTGTGGAGTTTGACTCCTTTGTGTAGACTCTGGTATGGTACAGATTATGTATAAAATGACCTTTTTTCGCTTTGTATAATTTGTTGTATATGGATGTGTATAGGGTGCCTTGGAACCCCACGGGTCGGACCCTCATTCAGTGTCCCGTGTATGGATGGTTTTGTATGATACAAGGACAAGTTAGGTTACTAATTCACCCCTGGGTCCCATTATCGCGGTCGGGGCGTGACAAAATTACTTCCAAAATTGATAAAATGATGAATACATCCACTCATAAACTGCCTTCATATTACTCTTTTGAAAATAATACAAATATCCTACTCTTGATGAGGCCTTCAAGATGCTCAAATTTTGTTTGCCTACATTATAATTTTCAAATAGTAATATGATAATGAAGTGCTGCCTTCTCCGCTAAAGTCACTAAAGCCTCAGAGACGGCCATCCATCTAAGTTTGTATATGTATGTGACAATGCTTGCCTAAGTAAGCTATCCAAATATGCAACTATTGCATATACGTATATTATCGGACGACCTTGCAGTAACATGTTATGTTGGGCACCCCACTTGTATCAAACACCAATACTACAACTAATGCTACTGAAAATATAAAGAATTAAAGCAAATGCAGAAACTAACAATGAAATACAGTAGAAAAAAAAAAAAAAAAACAAGACAAGAATATAACGAGGTTTGGTACAGAATTACCTACGTCCTCGGGCACCGACGATCAATCCACTACTTCTTGACAAAGTACAACTTTGAGGTGTGTATTACAAATGGATAGTTGAGCTCTTTATATAGCTTCAGCCTCAAGTCCAAAAAACACTTCTCACTAATGTGGGACAAATAATACAAAAAATTCAAAACAACTTTTTATACCAATGTGGAACTATTCTACCAATGTGAGACAAAAAACAACAAATCTCCACCTTGATGATAAATTTAACAAATTTTTCAGTCACCAACATTTTCTAGAGTTCCACATTATCGGTGCCTTCCAAAAATGTTCAGACTTGCAGGATATTGATCAAGTCTAAACAATATTTGAACTTAATTGTTGTCACAATTTTGATCAACATATCTGCGGGATTTTCAGTTGTAGTAATCTTCTGAAGAAGTATCTTACCTCCATCAATAATATCCCGCATAAAATGAAACCGAGCGTCAATGTGCTTCGTTCATGCATCGTAGACTTGATTTTTTGTCAAATGAATAGCACTCTAGCTATCACAAAACACAACAATGTGCTTCTGAACAACTCCCAAATTTTTAAGTAAATCTTGCAACTAAGTAGCTTCCTTAACAGCCTCTAAAGCTGCTATATACTCTGCTTCTGTTGTAGACAAGGCAACGGTAAACTGTAAGGTAGACCTCCAACTCACTAGACCATTAGCAAATGTAAAAACATATCCAATAGTTGATCGACGTTTATCCAGATCACCTACAAAATCAGAATCCATATATCAAACAATTCGTTGTTCAATAGTATTATTTTTCTCAAATACTATACCAACATCAATCATATTCATAATATATCTCAAAATCCATTTCACAGCTTGGCAATGTCCCTTACTCGGATCATGCATATACCTACTCACCATACTAACAGTTTGTGAAATATTAGGTCTAGTACAAACCATTGCATACATCAGACTACCAACATCACTTACATAAGGAACTTGTGACATATACTTACGCTCCTCGTCTAATTTAGGAGATAAACCTGCACTAAGTTTGAAATGAGGACAAAGAGGAGTGCTTACTGGTTTTAACAGCTCAGAAATGCCAAAACTCTATACTACCTTCTTCAAATACTATTTCTGAGACAAACTAAATATTCTTCTCATTCTGTCTCTACGAATCTCCATGCCAAGTATTTTTTTTACTTCACCAAAATCTTTCATCTCAAACTCTTGATTTAACTGACTTTTCAACTTGTTGATTTTTTCCCTGTTCTCTGAAACTATCAACATATCATCAACATACAAGAGTAAATATATAAATGATCCATTTTGTAGTATGCAAAAATAAACACAATGATCATGTTTATTTCTGATGTACTTATGACCCATCATAACTGATGAAACAGTTTGTATCACTGTCTTGGAGACTATTTTAAACCATACAACGATTTACCCAATTTGCATACCCAATTTTATTTTCCAGCAACCTGAAAGTCATCTAGCTGAGTCATATAGATTTCCTCTTCCAAATCACCATGTAAAAATGCAGTTTTTATATTGAGCTAAACTAGTTCAAGATTAAATTGTGCTACCAAAGCCAACAAAATTCGAATGGAAGAATGTTTAACAACTTGAGAAAATACCATATTATAATCAATGTTTTTCTTCTGTGCGTAGCCCTTAGCTACCAATATAACTTTGAAGCGAACATTACTTGCATCTGAAAATCCTTATTTCTTTACATAAGCTCATTTGCAACCAATTGTTTTCTTACCCTTGGGCAGCTGGACTAGCTCCTAAATCTAATTATGATGAAGAGACTGCATTTCTTCATCCATCGCTCTTTTCCACTTGTCTGATTCAGAGTTCCTCATTACTTCTTTAAAAGTGTAAGGAACATTATCCTCTACAACTCGAAGTGCATAAGTCACCATATCAGTATACTAAGCAGGTTTTCGAATTTCTCGTCTTGGTCTTTGAGAAACAATTTATTCTTGTTGTTATGAAGATTCTTGAATTGAAATCTCCTCTTCTTGTACACTATTTCCCACCGTAACTGGAGAGTTACCTTGTGTATACCTTGTGTAGTCTCATTTCTCACTAGGTTTCCCAAAATTGTCTCAACCTCCAACTATTGTTGAGTACCACTGGTCTTCTCTTCAACTCGTGACTCATTACGTATTGTTTTCTTCATCATTACAAGTTCATCAAAAGTAACATTCTTGTTTAAAATCATTTTTTTCGTCTCAAGACACCAAAGATGATATCCTTTGTCTCCTACACTTATCCCCAAGAATATTGCTTTCTCGGCTCTTGGATCCAACTTAAATTCTTTAATATGATAATAAATCATAATACCAAATACATGTAAAGAATCATAATCACCAGCAGCTTTTCCAAACCATACCTCATAGGGTGTTTTTCCCCTATTGCAGATGATGGTAAACGGTTGATGAGATGACATGCATATCTAATAGTCTCACCTCAAAACCTTTTGTCTAACCCAGCATTAAACAATATACATTGAACTTTCTCCAACAAAATCCGATTCATGCGCTCTGCTACCTCATTATGTTGTGGTGTATCTCTAACTATGAAGTGTCAAGCATTACCTTCATCCTGACATACCTTCATAAATGGGTCACTCGTGTATTCACTACCATTATCTAATCTAAGTCATTTAATCTTTCTATTAGTTTGAGTTTCAACTAATTTTTTCCATTTAAGGAAAATATCACACACTTCATTTTTATGTTTCATAGAATACACTCAAACTCTTCTAGAAAAATCATCAACAAAAGTGACAAAATAATGTATACTACCCGATGAAGCCGTTTTTATGGTGCCCCATACATCTTTATGGATGTAGTCTAAAATACCTTCAGTCTGGTGGATTACAATGTCAAATTTCACTCTAGTATGTTTTCCCAGACTTCAATGCTCACAAAATTCAAGTTTGCACACATTTGCATCTTTTAACAAACCTCGCTTAACTAATTATTGCAAAGATTTTTCTCCTGCATGTGCTAATCACATATGTCATAACCTGATTGTATCTGAACATGCATCTTTCTCAGAAACAACAGCTGCTGAGCGAATAACTGTACTACCTTGTAAATAGTACAAGTTATTTTTCCTTATTCATTTTATCACCACCAGCGCACTTGATATAATCTTTAAGGTTCCATCTTTCAAAGTGATAGTGAACCCTTTATATTTCAAGGCATCCAATGAAATCAGATTTTTCTTTAGACTTGGAACATACCTAACATCAGTCAAGGTTTTAATAGTTCTATGTTGACATTTCAATTGTATTGATCATATTCCAGTTGTTTTACGGGTATTATCATTTTTCATAAAAACAACTCCACCATCTAATTCTTCAAAATTTAAAAATCATTTCCCATTGGGACACATGTGATAGGAACAACCAGAATTTAAAATCCACTCACCAAAATAATGTGACGAAGATGTTCCAACAAGAGAAAAATCTGACTCACTTCTATCATCATTGGCAATATTGACATTAGAATATGTTTTGCCCTTATTCATCTGTTGTAATTTGAGACAATATTTCTTTCAATGCCCTCTCTCACAACAAAAGGTGCATTCATCTTTAACAAGTCTCCCATGAGATTCACTCCTCCTTCCAGGCTTACGACTTGAGAACGTCCCCTTATTGTTAATGCTTCTGTTGTTTCCTTATGGACCCTCTGATCCTTCTTTCTGCATTCAGTACTAATCAATACAGTACAAACAGTATCAAAAGTAACTTTATCTTTCTCATATAATAAAGTGGTGGTCAGATGTTCATAATCATCAGGAAGGGAATTCAGCAATAATATGGTTTTATCCTCATCTTTAACATTTTCATCCAAATTTAACAAATTGACCAAAATTTTATTGAAAGCATTTATGTGGTCATTAATCGAAATACCTGATTGATACTGAAAGTGAAACAATTTCTTTTTCAAATAGAGCCGATTTTCCAAACTTGGTCATAAATGTATATTCTAATGTCTTCCACAATTTCTTTACAGACGTCTCCCTCATAACACAATATTTATGATTTTTACGAGGCATAGACGAATCGTACCACATGCCTGACAATTGATTTTTTCTCAATCTTTATCACCCATATCCACTGATTTATCATCCGAAACAATATCTAATTCTTGCTGATACAGGATATTCATCACCTCATATTGTCACATACCAAAATTATTGGTACCATCAAATTTCTCCACCTCAAACTGAGCATTAGCCGTCATCTTTGATGTTGAAGCCAAAGAGGTTGGAGTTCATGTGGACAAAGTTTTTTCTCCTGTTGCACTAGTTTCTGTCATCTTCTATATATTAAATAGCAACCAACAAAACAAAAGATCTAGAATGAATAGTATGTATCGACTATATCTACTCTATTTTATCCTATGAAATTCTACTTTGATCAGACCGATCTCCAAGGAGCGACTTAACTGCAATGATCTCTAAGCACTCACTTAGACAAGATCTTTTTTAGGCATCAAATGTGGAATCAAGGATCCTAACAAATGAACACTTCCGTATCGACACTATTCAACCTAACTCTGATACCAATTGTTGTGTCGGGCACCTCACTTGTGCCAAACAACAATACTACAACTAATGTTATTGAAAATATAAAGAACTAAAGCAAATGCAAAAACTAATAATGAAAGACAGTGAAAAAAAAAAAAACAAGACAAAAATTTAATAAGGTTCAGTACAGAATTACTTATGTCCTCGGACGCTAACGATCAATCCACTACTTCTTAACAAAGTATAACTTTGAGGTGTATTACAAATGAAGAGTTGAGCCATTTATATAGCTTCAACATCAAGTCCAAAAAATACTTTTCACTAATGTGAGAGAAATAATACAAAAAATTCAAAACTACTTTTTACACCAATATAAAACTATTCTACCAATATGAGACAAAAAACAACACATAATTATTATGCAACAATTATTATTTAAAAGCAACTTTATTATCATTATTGTCGAGGACATGTATAACATTTCATCTCACATTGTCGCTCGTTGCCACCCATAAAAGGGGCTAGAGAGTAAAGAACCACAACTTCTCAGAATTACTACAAACCCAAAAAACGAAAACAGAAACGGCGGACAGAGAGAAAACAACAAAATGCGAAACAAAAATGAAAATAAAACCTTAAAGGAATCTGATATTCACTACTTTTCAATATGTTCAAATCTCGTTTAGTCCACGGCATGGATCCCTCTTTACAAGAGGATATGACACAGTAGAATGGCCCTTCTTCCCCCTTCCTGGAATATGATTGTTATTACAGACAGCAGAATGATATTGCCATCACCACATCAAAATTCAGCAGCTGGTGGAAGCAGCCATACTTCATCAATTTACCTAGTTGAGCTCCAATAATTTAAAAGGAAGTTTGATGAGAGGACAGGCTCTTCACGCTCACTTCCCTTTGACCTTACAGTAGGCATACACACAGGCACCAAGAAAGCCGATACATTGACCAACAACATTCAACTGAAAACAAATGACAACACTTATTAGCAATAGCATGCAAAAGCACGAAGGTTGGAAATGATGCATAAAGTGCATTAATGAAGTAGGAAGACTAAAAATATGCTCACCAAATCAAATGGAAGCCCTCCAAACAGCAGCCAACCAACTCCAATTGTCAAAAGATCCTGCAAGGGTTAAATCATCAAACACAAAAGCCAATAGAACATTCATGGGATGATCTCTAAATGACATGGGCATCAAAAATTTGCAAGCAAAAGACACTTTGCACCAGGGAGATTCAAGAAATTTTCATGGTTTCATAAATGTTGCAGAAAGAACTAAACTAACATGACCAAAAATACTTATGGTGAAAGCTAAATGTAGTTTCAAAATGAGACTTTTAGCATGTTCACAAAAACGAACTTCTTGCCCAACAAATATTGTACTTTCTGCAAGCAATTTCAGAAACAAGTGAAACAATAATAACGAGAACATGTATAACAAACTTCTTTTTAACATGCTGGACAATTTTCTGGACTACCAAACAGCAAAACATTATTATTTTTTTCACCTAGATGTCCATTTAGTTGAGCTCTCTCCAAATGAGAGAGATAATGGCATGCAACAATTGACTGGCTGATATCTAGGAAGGTCACATGCAAAGTATGAATAGTTGAGCCTGCGACCTATATTCCACAATGAACATTTTTTTGCTGGCCTAGAGTGCATGAAGGGAGAGTTCCATCTAATTAATGATGCCAAAATACAACATAATTTAATAATTTAAAGTGTTTATCACCTCAAGCAATCAATATTAATAGATATGATGTCAGTCAGTGGCAGATCCAGGATTTCATCTTCAAGAGGGAGGGCACAAGGAGCTAGACTTAGTATAAAATTTATACTATTCAATGCTCTACACTTTGTTCACATTTTGATTGCAATTTGAAATGTTAATTAGCTTATTATTTTGGGCTAATTCGTAAAATTTTCATATTAAAATTATAGTAATAAATTTTATAAGTCTCTGCTCTTTCTTTCTCTAATTCTAGCAAGTTCAAATATCCCTTTTTCCCCTTCTTTAGCATCAAGCCTGTCTAAATTACTAAATGAATTATTTAAGATTCGAACAACATTTTTTGCACCTTGTCCCATCTCTATACTTTTCAAGGCTTTCACATTTATACATTTTTTCATGAATTAAACCACATTTGTTATTCTAACTACTTTTTGGACATCTTCATCTCACCACCAACTCTTCAATCATGCATTTTTTTCTAGATTGATCAAAAACCTCTTTTGCTATTAACAGAACTAGCCATCTTATTGTCCAATTACCATATTTTATCATTTTATCTTTAAATTTTTATTCTATTTTCCCCTTTTAGGTTCCATCATCTAGCTCTTACATTAATGTACATTAACATTTTCTTCCATTTTTAAAGCATATATCTAGCACTAATACTCTATTGTGTAATTATTAAACTTTCACCAAGAATAATTTTACAATACTTACATGATAAATGATCTACCCTCCTTAGAAAAAATCCATTTTAATTTTAATGTATCCACTCTTCAAGATTATTAAATGTGCTCCTCTCTTCCTTGAGCACATATTCATTGTTATCGGATCATATGACATGGTGAAGTCTAAGATCATATCAGCAAACTCATTTTTATACCCATGTGCAGGACTTCTATATATCCTCTCATGATCTTTGTTGTCACCCCGATGCAACCATTCAAATTGTTCCTATGAATATTTTCTTGCTCTTTGACCCTTTTATTATATCATTCACATTTTCCCAAAATTGCCTTGGTTTTCCCCTAAGCCTATTAAAGTAGCATTAGCACTAAGATTTTAATTATCTTTTGTCCCACGACCATCTTTGTGGTTTTCCCCTAAGCCTATTTGAGTAGTATTAGCGGTAAGACTTTTATTATCGCTTGTCCCAATACCATCTTTTTTTTTTTATTATATATCCTACTCTTTTAACATCTACAACATTATATTTTAGGTCTTTGTCTATAACCAATGCTTGCCTATTCTTAATTTCTTATGTTTTTCCTGCCCAATGTACTTCACTATTCTCCTAGTTATTTCTCTTCTAATTATTGCAATTTCACAAGGGTCCTCTTCCAAGTTGTTAATTTAACCCTGTCTCCTGAATTAGTTTCTTCACCCACCCACGTAAAGCATGATGCAGGAACCCTCTCATATTTGACGCCATGCCCAAGTGCCAACGCAGCACGTTACTTCAGTGCGGTGACCTAGCCCACCCTTGCACATCTTTCACTAATGAAAAATCTTGAAGATTATAGCAATCTTCATTGATTTTTTTGACATCCCACTCCCCCCTCCCCCGGGGGGCGGGGGCAGCCCCCAACTAAGGTTCCGCCACTGGATGTAAAAAAGAATCTATTAATTGGATTTTGAGAAACATTTCACTTATGATCTGAGAGTTGATATCACCATCAATCACATTGAACCCACATTGTCAATGTTTATCATAGACAGTAGTGCAGAAATTGCAATACAAGCACACTAGTCTAGACACAATAGCATCAGTAACTCAGGACTACATAACAAACAGATATTACGCACCTTCAGATTACCACAAATTGTCTGTGTGAGTGCTGAGTTGAGAATTGTATTTAAAAATACATAGTAATTTAATAGGAAAGCCATAATACAGGAAAGAAGCATCACAGCCTGCCAAACATTCCAATGCGTCAGTTATAGATTAAACTTTTAAAATTATACACCAAAAGAAAAAGCATGCATTACAGAATTCCATTCCACCTAAACTAACAGAAGTGCAAGAATTGAATGATAGTTTAATTGACTAAAGCTATTGACAATAATGACCAGAGCAAATAATGAAACAAGAAACATTATCATAATATGTATAACTATCATGCTAACTGATGGAAAAGTCAGGACAACCATCCTAAGTGTGTTTACTCAGTTGAAATAATCAGTGTGCAAAATGAGATTTTTTATGTATGTTAGAGCATGTAGTTGATAAAGAATTGTTTGTGGCTCTTATACTTTGTTTTTCTTAAGCAAAGATGGATGAAGAAAAAACATGAAAGGGCAGCACAACAGGAGATCGTTCTGAAATCGTAGACGAGAAAATACCGAGAGTAGAAAAATTTTAGAGTTCTAGACTCGTTGACTAAAGCCTGTTCTCGTCGACGAATTGTCTTCATGTGGATCGTCGACGAAAGGCGCCTGGGGCCCTAGGCTGCGAGCAGTTTTTCTGAATTTTGAATTTTTGAACGTTGGGTGGTTTGGTAAACGGAGGGAAACCTACGAGAAACTCTTTTATATGTCATTTGGGCATGTATTGAGAGAGAGAGAGAGTGATCATTTTGAGAAGTGTATTGTGTACATTGGATTTCCATAGTGAAATTTGTGTGCCATTACTTCTGTGGATGTAGGCTTTGCCGAACCACGTAAATCTTTGTGTTGTTCTTGTTCTGGTTGTGTGTTATTTACTTGTTGTTTTTATTCCGCTATGCATCTTCATTACTTGATCCATATCACATCAAATTGGTATCAGAGCAATTGTTGTTATGGCATCAGGATCGTCTTCTGCAAAATTTGATGTTGTCAAATTCGATGGAATCGGAAACTTCGATTTATGATAGAGGAGAGTGAAGGACATTCTTGTGCAACAAGGAATGGCTAAGGCTTTGCTTGATACTCAAACGGAAGGAATGAATGAGGTGACATGGGTAGATTTGAAAGCAAAGGCAGCATCTACAATACGCTTGTGTTTGGCCGAAGAAATTCTCTATCGGATGATGGAGGAGGATTCTCCAGCGGCTATCTGACGAAAGTTAGAAAGTCGGTACATATCTAAATCCCTCAATAACAAACTTTTTCTTAAGCAGCGTTTATATTGGCTTAAAATGGTTGAAGGATCAAGTCTAGATCAACACATCAATGCTTTTAACCAAATCATAAGTGATTTGATGAGGGTTGATGAGAAATTTGATGAGGATGATAAGGCTTTGATATTGTTAAATTATTTGCCCTCGACTCATACCTATGAAAATCTTGTGACCACTCTTACGTGAGGAAAAGAAACTCTTGATCTGGAAAAGGTAACAAGTGCCTTGTTAAATTTTCATCAAAGGTTGAAGATATGTGATGAAGGAGAAGGACTTGTAATAAAGGGTAGTAATAAGCGAGGCAAAGGAAAGTTTAAGAATGGGTCTAGTAAGAAATCATCTCGAAAACAATCCAAGAAAAAGGAAATCTGGTGTTATAAATGCGGTAAAAAGGGGCATGTGAAACCGGAGTGTCCGGATTGGAAGAAGGGAAATGCTGAAAAGCATGAGGGAATTTCAAAATCTGTAAATGTTGTTCAAGAAGAAAATTCAATGGATGGTGATGTTCTATCAGTTTCAACGGGGTCGGATAATCTAATGGACTCTTGGATACTTGACTCGGCATGTTCTTATCACGACTCGGAACAAGAAGTGGTTCAGCACTTACAAGTTAATGAATTCTAGATTAGTTCTTATGGGTGTAATGACGCTTATTGCAAGATCGTTGGCATAGGAAATGTAAAGATAAAGATGTCTGATGGTGCTGTAAGAACATTATGTAATGTAAGACATATACTTGAGTTGAGAAAGAGTTTGATATCTCTTGGCACTTTGGATTGTAATGGCTTCAATTACAAGTCCGAAGGTGAAGTCTTGACGGGATGGAAAGGTAATCTGACTGTAATGAAAGGGCGGAAACTGGATGAGAATATTTACACGTTGCAAGGAACTACCGTTGTAGGTAGAGTTGCAGTCGTGGATGTTGAATCAAATGAAACCGTCTTGTGACATATGCGCCTTGGGCATATGGGGGAACACGGCATGAAGAAACTACACAAGAGGAAACTCTTGAAGGGCTTGAAATCATGTCAGTTGGACTTTTGCAGAATATGTGTTCTTGGAAAACAAAACAAGGCAAAGTTCAGATCAGCTACTCACAAGACGAAAGGTATTCTTGACTATGTGCATTCAGATGTTTGGGGCCCACTTAGAGTTGCATCAAAGGGTGGACATGTGTATTATGTGTGTTTCATTGATGATTACTCACAAAAGGTCTGGGTTTACTTCATGCGTCACAAATCCAGTACGTTTGCCAAGTTTAAGATTTAGAAGGCTGAAGTGGAAAACCAGACGGGGAGGAAAATCAAATGTTTAAGGTTGGATAATGGGACCTAATACGCTGATTCTCGGTTTATGGAGTTTTATGTGGAGCAAGGCATCAAGAGACATTTTACAGTTCGCCGGACACCTCAACAAAATGGTATGGCAGAACGGATAAACCGGACTCTTGCTGATAAGGCTTGGTGTCTTAGATTGAATGCAGGGCAACCGAAGAACTTCTAGCCCAAGACAGTTAGTATGGCTTGTTTTCTGGTAAACAGATCACCAAGATCGTCACTAGAGGGTAAAGTGGCGGAGGAGGTATGGACGGAAAATGCAGTAGACTATTCAGAATTGAAAGTATTCGGGTGTCCAGCCTATGTCCACGTGTCTAGTGAGAAGAGGTCTAAGCTTGACCTGAAGTCTCGTTGTTGCATATTTTTTAGGTATCCAATAGGTGTAAAGGGGTACAAGCTATGGGACCCAGTGACAAACAAGGTTGTGATCAATAGGGAAGTAGTCTTTGATGAGAAGACTATGGTAAAGCGTACTCAAGAATGTGATGAACAGAAACAGGAGCCTAAAAACTGGGGCAGTGATGAACATATCGTGCAGATGGAGTTGGAAGCTCAGGGCTACGAAAATGATCATGGTCTCGTGGTTGCAGGAAGCTCTAGCTTGGAAAGCCAGCAAATCAACGATATTCCGTTAAGAAGATCCAGACACACTATTCGGCCTCCGCCACGGTATGGGTTTGAAGATTTAAATGTCTTATGCTTTTCTTACTAGTTACAACAATCCAACTACATTTCAAGAGGCAGTGCGCGACCAGGAGAAAGATAGATGGATGGGAGCAATGATTAAGGAAATGGAGTCACTATGTAAAAATCAAACTTGGGAGTTGGTGGAGCTTCCAGATAGGAAAAGACCGATAGGTTGCAAATGGGTTTATAGGAAGAAGGAGGCAATATCAGAAAATGAAGGTGAGAAATTCAAGGCACGGTTGATGGCAAAAGGATACTCACAGAAGAAGGGGATAGATTATGATGAGATCTTTTCTCCAGTAGTCCGACATACTTCTATCAGAGTTGTGTTGGGGTTAGTAGCTCATTATGATCTTCATTTGGAACAAATGGATGTGAAGACGGAGTTTCTTCATGGTGACTTTGGAGGAACAAATCTACATGGTTCGGTTGGAGGGATTCATTAAACCGGGAAAAGAAAATTTTATTTGTAGGTTGAAGAAATCTCTTTATGGGCTGAAACAGTTTCCAAGGCAATGGTATAAACGGTTTGATTCTTATAAGATAAAAATTGGCTATAAACGATGAAGTATGACTACTGCGTATATGTGAATAAACTTGATGATGGCTCACTTATTTTCTTGTTATCGTATGTTGATGATATGTTGATATAATTGCATGAGATTTAACTGAGGTGAATCAGTTAAAGGACCTCTGGTATAAGGAATTCAACATGAAGGATCTTGGTTCAACCAAGAAAATACTTGGTATAGAGATTCGCCGATGCAGGACTACAGGGAGATTATGGCTATCTCAGGATGGTTATGTACATAAGGTGTTGAAGAGGTTTAGCATGACTGATGCAAGACCAGTGAGTACACCTCTAACGAATCATTTTAAGTTGTCTACTGCAGATTGCCCAAGTTCGGATGAGGAAATCCGGGACATGTCAAAGGTCCCCTATGCTAGTATTGTGGGGAGTATAATGTATGTCATGGTATGTACAAGGCCAGATTTGACTCATGCAGTGAGCGTGGTAAGTAAGTCTCTTTCTAATCCAAGAAGGCAGCATTGGGAAGCCGTCAAATGGATACTTAGATACTTACGGGGTACATCGGGGTAAGACATCATGTTTGGCAAGCTATAGGGTTGTCCTTCAGTTATGGGATTTGTTGATGCAGATTATACTGGAGATATGGATAACAGAAGGTCTACAACGGGTTATTTCCCTACCCTTGTAGGAGGACCAATATGTTGGAGATCCATGGTAAAGTCTTTGGTAGCATTGTCCACGACTGAGGCGGAATATATGGCAGTTGCCGAAACTGCAAAGGAAGCCTTATGGCTTACTGGTTTAGTCAGAGAGCTGGGGTTACAGCAAGATGGTGTAGTGCTACATTGTGATAATCAGAGTGTCATTTACTTGGCGAAGAATCAAATATACCATGCTAGAACCAAGCACATGGATGTGAGATTTCACAGGGTTCGAGAATTGATTGCTTCAGGTGAGCTTGTATTGGAGAAAGTTCACACGTCTGAGAATGCAGCGGATATTCTGAAGAAATTAGTTACTTCAAAGAAGTTCAAGCATTGCTTGGACTTATTCCATGTCTCGAAGTGATAGAAGGAAGACATACCCAACCAAGCATTTACAAATTCAAGGTGGAGCAATTAAACATGTTTTTCGGGATTCTCCTAAGGGCGTATAATCGCCAAGGTGGAGATTGTTGTTTGTGGCTCTTATACTTTGTTTTTCTTAAGCAAAGAAGGAAGAAGGAAAAACATGAAAAGACAGTACACCAAGAGATCGTCGACGAATGCCCTGTGTTCGTCAACGAGAGGACAACAAGGACTCGTCGACGAAGGTTCTGAAATCATCGACGAGAAAATACCAAGAGTAGAAAAATTTCAAAGTTCTAGACTCGTCAACGAAAGCCTTTTCTCGTCGACGAATTATCTTCTGTGGATCGTCGACGAAGCCCTGTATTCGTCGACGAAAGGCGCCTGGGCTGCAAGCAGTTTTTCTGAATTTTGAATTTTTAAACGTTGGGTGGTTGGGTAAATGGAGAGAAACCTCCGAGAAACTCGTTTATATGTCATCTGGGCATGTATTGAGAGAGAGAGTGATCATTTTGAGAAGTGTATTGTGTACATTGTGATTTCCATAGTGAAATTTGTGTGTCATTGCTTCCGTGGATGTAGGCTTTGCCGAACCACTAAATTTTTGTGTTTTTCTTGTTCTCGTTGTTTGTTATTTACTTGTTGTTTTTATTCCGCTGTGCATCTTCACTATTCGATCCATATCACATCATAAAGGAACCTTTATAGTACCTCAATAGGCACAAGAAAACTTTGCAAGTCCTAGCTTTTTGAGTTTATAAGTCAAGTTTTAGTCAAAATTGATTAACTTTTATGGGGAAAGAGTAGATTAAATGAATGAAGTAATTGGATCAAGAAATATACAATTTTGACATTCCCTTCATTATATAATTTAGACTGTTAATCGGTAACAGCAACAACAACAATGGAACATTATCAAAAAGCAAGTAACCAGATAGGGACAAGGAAACATGAGCTTGGACATGTATTTATGAGAAAATTGAATTCCTGATGAGTCAATGATAAAGACCTGACATAACAACTCCATGAAGTAAAATGATGCCAGGTAAAGGCCACAGCAAGCGACAGCAAGGAGAAAATAGAAATGGACGATAGGGCCTCAAGTCACATTTGTAACTGCAGATATGGCTTTTTATAGACTGGAACAGCTAGTCTTCTTTTTGTGAACACCTATTGGTTGGAGTAAGTACCGTGACAACCACAGTAAAATTTTGCAGCTCAAGAAACAAATGAAAGACAATGCTTAAAACTGAGTGGAGTATGACAATGTACAATGACAGTGGGATCTCATGAATAAAATACTGGGCCTGCTCAGATACAGGTCAACCAAAATAAGTAAATAAATTAAGACAAAATCCAGACAAGTGAAGATGCTCTAGAAAACGTAGTTGCCAAGCATGCTTTCAAAAGCAATGAGGAAAATATTTCTTTTCTTGAGAATAGTAAACACCTGAAAGCCAGGGTAGTATAAGTAAGGGAATTTCATCATCACATCCAGGTCACCCCTGATAAATGTCCAAAGAAGCAAGATTGGCCCACATATAATTCCTACAAATAACAAAAAAGAAAAAAAATACTGCTAAGAATCTAGGATTTAAATATTAAGTTGAGGTGACGGCAGCTTATTTATTTAGTCATAAAAAATTCAAAATTTCTTCAAAATTCTACCTAATACTCATTTTTTCTTACCATTGCACCACATGAGGCCAAAGCTATTGAGACCACTGGATTTTCCTGGGAAATATGGAAAATATCATGTATTAATAAATTTAAAAGAAAAATGACAAGCACCACTGTGGAGATGAACATGAGAAGGCATAAAAAAGTAAATACTACCAATACGAGATATCATGGCAAGATACACTGCTGTACAGATGTTCGAAAGGAAAACAACGGCATAGGCATAGGAGTCAAATGACAAATCCCGGGCTCCAGCTATGAATGCACCAAGTATGATTATCCCTACACTGATGACACCCTTATGAGTTTTCCATTAGTAAAGGTATTAGTAACATAAAATTTTAAAATAATAATGCTAAAAATGTAACAACTAGTGCATAAGGCTCTCACGCCATCATGAGTTGGGAAGAGCAAAATATATGCAGTCATATCCATGCCTGGACAGACTGAACCAGTGACTTTCAGGTTTGAATGTAACATACTAACCTTTCACTCAAGGCTCACCCTTGTTAAGATCATAACACTATAATATTAAAATTTATGTCGCCAGAACAATATGAATCATGTAGCATGCAGCATGCTTGACAATGCATGCAAAGAAATATTTTGTGTTAATGAATAGAGCGGCCCTTTCAAAAAATAATGAAGATATCAACATCATGTCATTGACAAAAAAAAAAAAATGTAAAGATCAAACTCATATGTTCCAAGCATGGTTTTAAATAACAGTAACTATCAGTATGATGGTAATGGTTGCCATGTAAGGATTGCAGTCATCGTGGATGCCACATAACAAACAAGTAACAGACACTGCATCCGTGCATTTATTTTTCGCATTAGAGAACTTCTTAAAAACAAATAGATTCACATGTTTTGGTCCCAGAATCCCATATACTAATGCTTTAAATGATTTTTAGTAAATTTTAATCCATTTAAATAGAACCTATACTATAAGTATTGGATGTCATCTTGGTTTCTTTGGTTGCTATTGGCAAGAAGAAGAGGGCATTTTCTCCTTTTCACAACTTTATTGATTATAAGTGAAATTTAAGCTAAGAAATCATAAATATAAAGAAATATAAAATATAGAATGTCATCTTTTTTACTCTTTTTTGCCTTTAGTGAATTTTTTTATCCAAAAATATATATATATATATATATATATATATATATATATCTAACGTCCATATGTTAAAAAGAACAAAAATGCATAGCAATAGAACTTATTTTTGTCTCCAAACTAGGTGTAATAAAAACACCATAAAATAAATTTCAAAGAACTTAAAATACGAACATACGTAATTTAGTGAGAGAAAAAGTTGGGTTTATTTTAATTGTAGTTATTGTTAGCACCAAGGGAGTTCATGGGTGGCTTGATATACATGGGTGAGCACCAACTTGACCCAAAAGCTTAAGCCTATTGAGTCTTAGACCTAACCATGTATATAAGTACTCATCCTTCACTTTATAAATGAGGGACAAACTCACAAGTGAAATTCTCAATGATCTCCTCGTGGGAGCAAACCAAATCCACCAATAGTTGCTCAAGTGAGTCTTATCCACGCGCCTTACATGCCTCAAATTACATTCCACATGCCTCCAAACCAATCTTACCTCTCATATCTTGACCCTATTTGGATCCATCTACCAAGTTTAGATAATCCTTATTGACCTCAGTCACGCTTGGTCCTTAAACTATTAGTATGTCAAGAGAATTAACTTCACACCTCAACTTTATGATGTCACTCGTCCAAGATTATGAACCATTGGCTCTGCTACCACTTGTTAACACTGAGGGAGTCCATGAGTAGACTTGATATACATGAGTGAGCACCAACTTGATCCAAAAGCTTAAGCCTATATGGTCTTGGGCCCAACCATATATATAAGAACCCATCCTTCACTTTATTTTTCAACATGGCAAACTCACAAATGGAATTATCAATAGTTATTAAAAAAAAAATGCATACTAAATGTCAAAGAAAATTAACCCAAAATTAATTTTTCCCTATTAAAAAATTACTAACTAAAATAAACCAACTTAAATTGACTTTATAAGCTTCAATAAAGGGAAAAGGAGGGAAAATGCAAAAAAAAAAAAACAAAAAGGAGCTTAAAAACCCGTTTTAGTCATTCGCAGTTAGTTTGGCATTGTAACGGCCCATTATGGTTCATTAATGGACCATAACAACTATAACAGTTGTGAATCAGAAGACCTTCAAGATATCACCCCATAACAGTCTTGGAAGCCACCGATACTGTAGCTTTGATAAATTTCGGCCTATTAGTTTGTGCTCAATGGCTTACAAAAAATTTTTCAAGATTATTGTTTTTAGGCTAATTGAGATTGTTGATAAGTTGATCTCAAATGAGCAATGTGCTTTTATTCCCGGGCGCAGTATTTTTGAGAATATTACACTTGCACAGGAAATGGTTCATTCTTTGCACAAAAAAATGACTGGCGGCAATGTGATGGTAAAACTAGATATGACTAAGGCTTATGATAGAGTGAATTGGAATTTTCTTTTGGAGGTGCTTAAGGCTTTTGGCTTCTCTGAGAGGTTTTGCAAACTCATAAAAAATTGTGTGGAGTCCCCGTGGTTTTCCGTTATGATGAACAGAACTTTTAAAGGTTTTTTTCAATCGACTAGAGGCTTGAGGCAAGGGAATCCACTTTCTCCTTATTTATTCATCATAATGGAGGAGGTTTTGACAAGGTTTCTTAGGAAAAACTATGAGACAGGTCGTATTGGACAATTTAATCATCCGATTGGGACCCCTTTGGTTTCACATTTACTTTATGCAGATGTTAGTCTTATTTTTTCAAATGGTGGGAAAAGGTTTATTAGAAATTTGATTTACACTCTAGAGATGTATGAGAAGTGGTCGGGTCAAAAAATCAGCAAGAGAAAGTCTACGCTATTCCTTTTGAAATACATTACTCCTGCTCGAAAACATGGGTTATTGAGAATCACGAGTTTCATGGAAGGTAAATTCCCAGTTACATATTTAGGTGCGCCTTTGGTTTCTGAAAAATTGTCTTCCAGGATCTTGGAGCTTCTAGTGGAGAAGATTAGGAAGAAAATTACAGGGTGGAAATTTAAGTTGCTCTCGCAAGGTGGAAAATTGATTTTATTAAGACATGTGTTGTCTAGCATGCTGATACATTTGATGTTGGTTATTAATGTTTCACGGGTCATTTTTACTCGCATCAACTCTCTTCTTGCTATTTTTTTATAGGGAGAGGTGAAAGGTAAAAGGAAGATTCATTAGCGCTCTTAGGAGAAAATTTGTAAACCCACCTCAGAAGGGGGTATGGGCTTGAGAGATCTTAAAGAAGTCCAAAAACGGTTCTCATGAAATTTGCCTTCAGGCTGCTCACTTCTAACAATCTATGGTCAGGTTTTTTCAGGGCTAAATATTGCAAAAATGATCATTTATTAATAAGGAAGGGGAGACCAATTGACTTTTGGTTCTGGAAATCAGTGATGGCCACCGTTCCGGAAGTTATGGATAATGTTAAACTTTTGGTGAGAGGTAGGAACTCTTCTTTTTGGTTCGATAGGTGGCTTACATTAGGCCCGTTAGCAGTGCGCATTGAGGATATTTCGAACAAGAAGCTATGTATTAAGGACTGCTGGCAGAATAACAACTGGAACTCTGATTTATTCATGGATTTGGTTGGGGCCGACAAAACAATGAAAATCTTACATAATGTGCCAGCTGGTAAAAGTGGTCAGGATATATTCATCTGGAAGTCTGCCCCTTACGGCAATTTCTCTAAAAAAACGGCATGAGAGGCAGTGAGGAGCAGAAGTGATAATTTTGAGTGGAATGATTGCTTTTGGCATTCTCTATTGCCTAGAAAAATCTCAATGTGTTTATGAAAAGTGTAAGCAGAAGCCTTGAATTCTATTGACTTAATTTTTCATATGTACATCCCAATCTTATATAATACAATCACCCATTCTAAACAAGGAAACAATCCCCTTACCGAAGATTGTTTGAGTCCATACAAGGACTTCTTGAGTTTACACACTCTGTTTTCTTCACCTTTCCCACTAAATCCTAGTGGTATAGTCATGTATACTTCTTCTTCTAACTCGCCATTTAAAAAAGCATTCTTAATATCAAGTTGTTGTAGTGGTCAATCTAAGTTGGCTACCAAGGATAAGAGAACCCAAACTGTATTTAAGTTTACTACTGGTGCAAATGTCTCCGTATAGTCAATGTCGTAAGTCTGTGTAAATCCTTTGGCAACAAATATGGCTTTATATCTTTCAACTATCCCAACAGATTTATATTTCACTGTGAAGACCCATTTACAACCCATTGGCTTCTTCCCTCTCGGCAAATTTATCAACTCCCAAGTTCCATTTTTTTTTAGGGCCCGCATTTCCTCCATGACTGCCTCTCTCCATTTAGGTATTTAGCTTCCTGAATGTTCTTTGGAATTCTCATCCTGTCAAGGTTAGAGACAAAAGCACGATATCCTGTAGACAAGCTTTTATAAGACATGTATTTAGACCAGGAGTATTGAGTACATGACCTAATTTGTTTTCCAATTGCAATAGGTAAATTGATATCATCATGTACAAGATTATCAGAAGAAGACTCAATTACTGGATCAGGATTGGGCGTGGACTCATTATTATTTAAAGCCATCACCGGTTCCAATGCTCTTGGTGCCTCAGGTATGAGATTCTCCCTGTTCTTTGTGTTCGGCTTTCTTGAGTAAACAAGTATGTCTGCATTGTTTTTCTTTCCTGTATCTCCCCCTAAGGTTAAGTGTTTTGTTGTGTTTGACAGGTCAGGAAGTGATGCAATAGAAGGCTCGATAGGTGGTACGGGTTCAGATGACGCAGATTCAGTAGTAAAGCGGTCAAAGAACCGATCTTCACTCCATTTCTCCCCCTGAAGAGAGGGCTTTGGATAATAAGGAGTGGTTTCAAAGAAAGTAACATCAAGACTAACAAACAGCCTTTTTGAGACAGGATCATAGCATTTGTAGCCTTTCTAGGTAAGAGAATAACCAAGGAAAACACATTTAATGGCACAGGGATCCAATTTATCCCAGTTGTGTGCATGAACATGAACAAAAGCAATACAACCAAAGATTTTCAGCAGGAGACTGGAGGAGAGTCGAGAGGTAGGAAAGTGTTCCTGGAATTTCTGAGGAGGGGTGACAAAGGAAAGTACTCGACTCGGCATTCCATTAATGAGATGCGTGGCTGTTAAGATGGCATCGTCCCAAAAATAGTTTTTCATGTTGGTAGTGAACATCAATGCCCGGGCTACTTCAGTATATGTCTATTTTTTCATTCAGCAATCCCATTTTGTTGAGGGTTATCCACACAAGAACTCTGATGAACAAACCCATTTTCTTGAATATAAGTTTTCAAAATAGTATTAAAATATTCCGTACCATTATCAGTACGTAAAATTTGAATATGAGTCTAGAACTGTGTATGAATCATGGAATGAAAACTGATGAAAATGGAGCGGACTTAATTTTTGTCTTTCAGCAAGTAAACCCAACAAAGACGAGTGTGGTCATCAATAAAAGTAACGAACCATTTTGTATTGGTGCAATTGAGAGAACGTGAGGGGCTCCACAAATCACTGTGAATCATAGTAAATGGGCGAGATGGTTTGTATATGGCTGATGGGAAAGAAGCATGATGGTATTTTGCAAGCTCACACACTTCACATTGAAACTCAGAAGACATTTTATTTGAACAAATAGAATTAAACAACTGTTTTAAATATTGGAAATTGGGATGACCCATCCTTGAATGCCATAAAAAAAATTCACTGTCTCTAAAAATAGATGCAGAATCACAAATTGCAGTATTACATAGTTCACTCAAGCTTGCCTCCTCAAAGTAGTAGAGTCCCTCATACGCCTTAACAGTGTCAATCGTCTTCCCCGATGATAGGTCCTAAAAAACACAATGAGATGAAACAAATGTAGCAGAACAATATAAGTCTTTCGTTAACTGGCAGATGGATAATAGGTTGCACGATAACTTGGGAACATGTAGGACAGATTGTAAAGTTATAGAGTCAGATATGCGAATACTTCCTTTACCAGCAACTGGTGAGAGAGAGTCATCTGCAATTTTTACTCTCAAATTCCCAATATATGGTGAGTAGGATGAAAACAATTGGTAAGAACCAATCATATGATCAGATGCACCTGAGTCAATTATCCATGGAGATTTGTAACAGGGTGTAGTATTTAAAGCTGACAAATAATTACCTCGGTGAGCCAGAGAACCAGAGGAAGACTGACCCGATGTTTGAGTTGACGAAATCATTTTATACAACTGATCTAATTGCTCAAGACTGAATGCACTACTTGAGGAGGTATTGGTTTTTTCTCTTTGTAATTTTCTAGTTGACCCATCAGTGCTAGCCTAATACCCACGATTTTTTTGTTATTGTTTCGGCTTCCAATCTGCCGGTTTTCCATGAATCTCCCAACAGGTATCTTTTAAATGACCTGTTTTTCGGCAATGTTCACACCATAATTTACCTTTTTGTGGTCGTTGACTGGATCCCCCTAGGCCTTTTGATACAAGGGCCGAGACAACAGGCCCATTAGTCTACCCATTTGGATTTGGGGCAGATACGGGTAGGTCCTGCCCGACACGGTCACTTTGGGGCCTCAGCATCACATGCTTCCTATTCTCCTCCCTCCTAACTCTGCGAAGACCTCTCGGGTTGAAGGAAGAGGTCGCTGACCAAGGATGCATCCCCTCACGTCATTCAGATCTCAGTTGAGGCCGGCAAGAAACTCGAAGACCCTTTCATTTTCGAGCCTCCTTCGGTATCGTGTGCTGTCGCCAGAGCACTCCCACTCCTCGTCGATGCTCAGGTCGAGTTCCTGCTAGAGATGGGGATGGGTCATCTCCTTGAAGTACTCAGTAACACCTCTCTCACCTTGCCTCATCTACCACAATTGGGTCTTGATCTCAAAGATTTGCGTGTAACTCTCGACGTTGGAATATGTCTCACAAACGGTGTCCCACACGTCCTTCTCTGTTGGCAAGAACAAATAGATTTTCCCAATTGACGGTTGCATCGAGTGGACAAGCCAAGCGGTGACCATGGAGTTTCCGGACCTCCATTTTTGTAAGGCTACAACGTCGGTAGAGTCTGGTTTCCTTCATTCGCCGGTAAGATAACCTAGCCTCCCTTTTCCTTCAATCACCAATTTTATGGATTGAGCCCACTCACGAAAATTTTTTCAGTTTAATTTCTCCACTGAGAGTGGAAAGGCTGTGTTGTCTAGCCCATTCGAACCCCCAACAGATGTGGCCTCTAAGTCGTCGTCGATGTTTTCAGAAGAGGTCGACCCTCAGCTGTTGACGTTACCACTAGCCATAGTTAGCTAAGGTTGAGAAACCCTAGCTTTGATACCATCTAAGCAGAAGCCTTGACTTCTATTGAATTAATTTTTCGTATGTACATCCCAATCTTATATAATACAATCACCTATTCTAAACAAGGAAACAATCCCCTTACCGAATGATATCAAACCCCCCGCATTTACCCACTTTCCTAATTTGTTTATTATTTACAATAATACTTGGGATTTTAACAAAAAACCTGGTTTAGATGTTTGGCAATAGATGATAGAATTCAGGCCAAAGGAATATTAATGGCTTCGGCTTGTGATTGCTGCGTGCAGAGAAGTTAGGAAAACACTAATCACATTCTTTCTTTAGGCGAGGTGGCTTCAGAGGTTTGGCATCAGGCTAGTGTGGTGTTGGGGATTCCTTTCCAACGGTTCCTTCCCTGAGGAAACAGAATTGCAAACTAGTTCCACTATGCTCGAAAATCATCCATTAAAGGTATTTTAATCGGTATGATTCCGTGTTTGATTACGTGGTGCCGATGAAATTGAAGATGCAAAGCAAAATGGAAGGAGTTTATCAAAGTGCGGATCATACGTGGAGAAGTGTTCGATACTAGGTTAGTTTTTTAGCTGAGAGCTCTAATTCTTTTCGAAAATTGAAGATATCGGGCATTACGATTTTGAAAGAGTTTCAAATTCAGCATCAAGGAGTTTGCGCCAGGCCTGGAAAAATTATCTCGTGGGTTAAACCCCTAGTAGGATGGATAAAACTTAATTGTGATGAGAGCTGTAAGGGCAATCCGGGTAATTCAGGAGGTGAAGGAATTATTCGGGACTGCCATGGTATGGTGAAAGCGGCTTTTTCAAGCTATTTTAGCAATGGTACGAACAATAGTGCAGAATTAAAAGCAATTCTGGAAGGAATTCGTTAATGCAAATAATTTCATTATTTTAATGTGATTATTGAAAGTGACTCGCGAATTATTATTGATTGGTTTCGGAAAGGCAGATGTACCTTGTGGTATCTTTGGGATTTTTGGGAGGACCTCGTGACGGAACTAGAGGGAGTGAACTTCATGGTGATTCATCAATATAGGGAAGGAAATAGTGCGGCTGATTTTCTCACTAGCGAATGAGAAATGGGAAACAATGTCATCTACGAAGAATAACATCTTTTATCACGTTCTCTGAAAGGTATCCTTTGGATGGATAGGTTGGGTCTCACTTCCTTTCGTCATTAGTTCAATCTTTCGATTTTTGTTTGGTTGGTTTAGATTTTTTTATGTTAGTTTATTTTATTATTTTTGTTTTTAATGGGCCTGTTTAGATTTATTTCTTATTTAACTTTGTTTGGATTTGTAGTTCGATTTTGGTTGGTTGTTGGTGTTGTTTTTTGGGAGGCCTTTAATCTTTTTTTATATGTAATCTCCCAATACTTGTCTTGTAACCACGGTATTTCTCCGCCAAAAGTGAGGGTATATCAATAAATAGTTGGAGGTACCGCCCTCCTTTAGTTTAAAAAAAAAACCACTGATACTATTGCATAATGGCTGTAACAGCCATTACGCACTGATTTCAAAAACTATGGTTCCAAGTTAACTCATGCATATCAAAATCCAATTTGAACTAGCCACCAACACTTATGTACATATGTGTTGCATATATTGAATAATAAAAATTTAAAAACACACGAACAAATAAATTGGTGGACGTAGACAAGTGGCAGTGGCCCAACATATAGAGGCAATCCAGTCTCAATGCTGTATTTGTCGTCCAAGAAATTCAAGAGATTATAATTTGATTTATTTTTATCTTCAATTATTTATTTTAGGAAAGTATATTTATTTTCATTTGGGAAAGTAGATTTTAGGACTATAAATAAATATATATATATATATATATGTATGTATAATGTTTTTAATCAAATGGAAAGTTGGTTTTGACATATTGACAAATTGAGTATTTGACTTTTAAGGTTTCTACACAGGTCAAACAGACACGGAAGGATTTCAGATCTATTTTGCTTTTTTTAGTGTCACAGGAGACAACCCATCAATTAATAGTTCAATGATCAACGAAGAAACCCAAACTGCAAAATAAAAAAATAAAAATGATGGGAAAATATTGAGATTATACATTGCCAAAAGAGGCATTTATAGGCAGAAACCCAATCCTGGAGTAGGACACAATATACTAATTACTTAAGGCTCCCAACAAGATACTGCCAAGTAGAGCATCCTACCAGGAAATTATAAGTTCTTGGTTCAGCAAATGAGGAACTACCTTCTGATTGATACGTTCATCATATTATGATTGCCTTTCAAAATACTACCCAGATCATCAAGTAATGGTTACCTGTGCTATAATTAAAATGAGGCATGCACGTCAGTCAACTGCACTAGTATTCCATAATTAACAAGACAAAAATAATAATAGAGCTTTACTATATTAGCATAAGTAATATTGAGTTCGCAAGGTCATCCAAGAGGGTCTCCATTTTCTTTCTTTTCTTTTCTTTTCTTTCTAGTAGTAATTATTTGTAATTATTATCAAAATGGCAAGGTAATTTTGAATTTTAAGCACACTTTGTAACAATTAAGCATGTTTTCAATATGCACTTCAGCTACATGCAGAAATAACCATACAGATTTAACGCATCAATTAAACATTTAGGTTTTACAACATTAGCTATCTACGCATCAAAATAAAAAAGGCACCAGCAAGTAAAAAAAATTCCTTAGATTTCTTATCTTTTCCTACTCCTCAGCAAAGAGGCTACTTACCTGCTGACAACAGAAGCTGAATGTGTCTGCCCTGCAAGAAAATACTCCACAATCATTGTGAAAGCCACGGTAGTCCGCCTGAGAGTGGTGTACATGGGAACATTTATGCCACGCACAGATTCCATAGAAACCAGCTTTCATCATAAGAGAAATGGATAGGAATTATTATATGGAAATTGATATTCTTTTTCTAAAAGAAAATAAATTCACTAATAAATTCAATTTGCATGTCAAATACCTACCATGTAAAGCAAGTATGAAAATGCGACAGGAAGGGTATGAATCAATATCTTAAGTGGTACAAAGGCTGTGGAACCATGAGTAACGCTCTGTTGGTCGCTGACTGTGAAAGAAATAATGCCCCAGCGTTTCAGTATGTATAGGAATAAACATGAGCACAGCAACTGTGGCAAACACAGAAGAAACAAAAAAGCTTAATGAATTAGGGCAGTAAGATCAGAGGCTATCTCAGTAAACACTTCTTCAACAAGCATCAAAATTATCAGGTCATAGTAAAACCAAAATCAAATCAGAAGAAGGCGTTGAGCAAAGTGTTTACTTCTTGTAATATTGGTGAATATCACACGTATGAAAATTTCAATAAAACTGTTCAACATAATTATGCAATTGAAGTATCTATCTTTTGCAAGCCAATCAAGTTTTGTTATTATTGGATAAGAAAATTTCATTCATTAGAAAAGAAACTAGAATACAAGTTTTGGAGGATGAGATATCCTCTGGTAAACAGCAAAAACACAACTACAAAAATGCTGCTCTCCAGTCCCCTTGGAGGTCAGATAATGGAACTCTCAAAAAAATTCCCAGAGAGTGCGCCTAAATAGAAGCAAAAAAAAAAAAACCACTCCATGCCGTAACAAGCACAAGGTAATTGAGTTTAAACCATACAACTGAATAATTTCGAAAAAAACTGCTTTGTCCTTCTAAAAATTTAGGTTTCTTACAACAACCAAAGTGCAAAAATCAAAACAGCCTCTTTGGCATGTTTCCAGGCATTAAGCAGCACTTAAGATCACTTGCACAAAAGCAACCTTGACTTTGCATTTAATGCAATGGAGCATGTGCATGCAAAATTTGTTATAAAATTATTGGCTTACACTCAAACATTGAAATCAACATATTCTGATATATCATCCACTCAATTCTTCAATTCCCCCTGTCCATTAAAAGCAGTACTCTTGGCAATCACCGCCAAGATTAGAATGTCAAAGAACGTTAATTTGCATAACTATTGTCCAATCAAACATCCGGAACCCAAACCCACACTTGAAAGATACTTTTGTAAGTGTTCTTTTGCACTTATACAGAGTACATGAATGGAAAAATTCTTAGCAGGTTACTAGCTGAAGAAATGATCAGCATGATTATAATGTGCTTTTGACCCAATCAAACATTAGACTCCAAGAAAGATCTTGCTCCACATACTTGCAAATGCATATCTTCCCATAAAATCTTAACCCCATCGACTGAATAAGACTCAATGGTGATCAATATCAAAAACAAATATCCTCTAGACTGTTACAGGAGATCAACTAACAATGTAACATATTTGAACTTGTTATCCACATTTATTTTACTAAATCAAGTTGGAAAAAAATACTCAATTGCACAGGAAAGTGAAATTCTGTTTTTCCTGTTCATTGTCATTCAAAAAACACATGTGCATGTGTGAAGAATGAAGTTCATAACCAAAGTGGACTCCTGTTCTGGAACAAAGCCATCTAATGCAATGGTAAGAAGTATTGCATTGCCAAGTGCAGTTGAGCAGGTTCAAGTCTTGACAGCAGCCACTTAATGCAAAAATTGTTGGGCTTTTGTGGAGCCTAGTTATGTTTTGATTTGGATGACGACCCGATCTCTATTTAATTAGAGATTTCTATCCTAAGGCTTAGTTCATGGAGCGAAGGCTTGGGCCGTGAGGCCCAAGCCGCAGCGCTCATGGACTAAGCGGTACAAGCCGTACTCGTGGGGGTCCCCGGGGAAAATTTTTGGAGCCCATTCGGAACGGAACCCTAGGCGCAACATATAAAAGGGTGCTTTCGGGTGATTAGGGTTTCAGTGGTTGTATCCGCGAGAGAGAGCGAGAGCGAGCGAGAGCGAGTGAATTGTATCGCCACACTCTCTGTGCTTTCTTCTTGATAATATTGAAATCCCTGCAACTCCGTGGACGTAGGCAAAATCGCCGAACCACGTAAATATTGTCTTGTGCGTGTGATTGAATTTTTCTTTGGCGTTATTCTTTCTCTATTTGTTTCTCACAGGTTTCGGGAATTTGTTTGTATATTCCTAACAAAAATGCTGAATGTTAGGATCATACCCAACTCTATCAGGACCCAGGTCGGCAAGCGATGGACCTAATGGCCTAAGCAGAAACAAGCTGCTTGCAGATGAGAACTAGGGCAAAACAGGGGAAAGTTTATGGCACAGCTTTAGTAACTCAGTTTTCCTTGTCTCCTTGTGTTTTCAACTGACAGCAAAATAATTGCTAGAGCTTTTATAGTTGCATGCCTAGCACCTTGTTATCAAGAATATCTGATAAGATAAAACTACCTAAACAATTGCAGTAAATCACTACAAGCACAGCCCAATTGAATATCTTCAAACCCAAATATACATGGACTAGTCAACACAAGTAAGTTGGCCAAGGAGGTCATACCTGAAAAAGTGTGATGACATTTGCACATGGAAAACTGTAAGAAGATAGAGCTGCTTTGTTGAACATTACCAACAGAACTGCAGAATGAAGGTCAAAGCATGGTCATGATAGAAACAGAAAATAGCAGTCATCATAGAAACTATTGATGTAAACATGTTAAGGTGGGTACCAAGACTGTCAATTCTCAAATTGTAAGGTAAATTTTTTGTTGCAAAACATGCCCTAAGGTTATGCGCGCACACGCACACGCACACACACACAACAAATCGAAAGAAAACAGGAAGTTGGTGTGCCTCCATCCACAGAGGCTCTGCAAAATCTCCACTATATCATCAATGAAAACTGGCTTGAGGTTTCAACCTTCAGCTACATGTGTGTGTATACCCTTATCAAAACCCCAAAATACCACTGTGCAACAACATAATGACACTATACCCTGTCTCAAAACACTGTACCATATACCCAGAGAGCAAAACCCCTCCCAACGCACCATTAATCCTTCTATTAGGGAGGTTATGCAGATGGAAAGCAAGGGGGCTGGAGGCGTGAATCTTCCCACTTATTTAAAAACTTTGAGTAGATAACCCTTCTAATATGAGCCATAACAAATCATGTGCTGAAAAGCACATACATGACAAGAAGTATATACAGGTAGATATTGATATTATTTTGATAATCAAGAATAATTTTAGAAACAGTCTCCTCTGGTATCTTAGATTATAACCATTTGAATAAGAAAACATCATGTCAACAAGAGTCCAAGTAATGTAAAATAACTCAAAAGAATAATTGAAAAGTAAGGCTAAGAATTTTTTGAATGAATGACAACGGAGAAAAACAGAATAAGCAAAATAATATGTAGCAGAACCAGCTACAGTGAATTGCTCAAATCTTGTAAAAAGATAATTTAGGTAATTCTTCTTTAATTTTATGTCACTTTATTTTATTACCATAGCTATTAAGATGCTTGTACTTAGATATATTGGGAAAGGAAAGAGATAATATCTTAGGTGATAATTTTACTTTTCAAGATGCTTGTATAGAGGTTTAATGCAAAGGAAAGGGCCAAGCTTTTAGATGAAATATTTTACTTTTTGAAAGGACTGACCCCTTGTAGAATTCTCCTTATGGCAATACAAGGCATAAAGAATTTTGTTCTGTTCTTTTTATTTTAGAACAATAGGGTTGTTATTTGATAAGAATAGAGAATACGGGCCTGTTCCTTGTAAGAACCAAGAAAACTGCACGTGTGTGCACGTGTCTATGCATGCATGTGGCAAGCATAAGTCAACTATTACTATTAATAATTATCTCATCAATTTTTTTTCTATGGAGAGTAGTTATGTAATGCTACAATAGTGTGTATAATAAGAATAAATGAATGAGTTTGTTGTCAATATTAGCAGCTATCTAACCAGTTCCTTCTCTCTCAATAAATTTGTTTTAATATCTGAAAAATGTTATCAAGCCTGTAAGTTTTATTTTTTTGAGAATACTTATTGTATTAACACTGTGACAGGTTATTATTAATGCAGCACAGTACTATTCATGCTCTGATAACAGAGAGCCAGTAGGGGACTCCAGCTGGCCAAGCCCCTTGGTCAGCTCCAAAGTGGATGGTTATAGGGGTGCTTCTATAACGATAGCCTTTCAGCTAACCCAAATGAAGGATAAAATTTTGAATGAATAAAGATCGAGTTGGTTAGCTATACTTCCATTGAGATAGCCACACTTACTTTTTTCTTATTCTTCTTTATTTTTTTCTTATATAATCTATTATTTCCTCATCTGGGGCCATATTTTCACCTTCCTTCACAGGGGAAAACCCAAATTCAAGGCCTTAAAGCCCTTCCCGAATCAAAGAAGTGCCAAGAGACCTCAAATTAGAGAGGTTGAGGATTTATAAGCATAAATGAATCTGGCAAAGATTGCAACCACTCAGATAAAAAAACGAATGAGCTTCAAGTTTGGATTAGGTATTGCTAATGAGATTTTGGCCAAAAGACATAAGATTGACCATTACAAGAATTTATGTACATCTACCAACGCAATCACACCAATAAAATGCAGACTGAAGATCCTAAGATAGAGTTTATATTATTTTCGCATTACAAAGAACAAGTAGCCAAGAATGAAGATTTAAAAAATCAATCAATCAATTAATCTATTAAATTGAAAACATTATATATTGACAAAAAATGGTATATTTGCTCAAAATTGTTAATTCCATTTCAATAATTTCCCAATCCCTTTGAATGGATCATACAGGTACTAGATAAATATAGTGTTCAAAAGATTAACCAAAATGAAATTATGTAAAAAGAAAAGCAAGTAAAGTTTTTGTGTAATTAAATTTTTTCCTTCAAAAATAAATCAAAAATTATTTAACCAGAGATAGTGTAAAAAAGAAAATGAAAAATACAACTGCTAATTTATTGAGAGAGAGAGAGAGAGAGAGAGAGATGAAATTAACAAAAAATAAATAAATAAATAAAATAGACTGAACGAACAAACAGACCAAATCTCAGTTGGAACAAATCCAAAACCTTGGCATTCCATTTTCCCTCCATATTGAAATCAACAGTATTTTTTTTTTTTCAAATAAACATATTGGCAGTGTTCTACTTCTACCTAAACACCAATCACTAGATTAATTTTTACCAAATTCTCACAATGAACTGTCCAACACCAAATTTCAAAGTTGAATTGATTATGGTTTCAATATTTATCTCCATCACTAAAACAACAGCTTTCCTCAGTCATTTTAATTACTGAAGGAAATTGATATAGATGACAAGGGTCACAGTTTAGAATTGGAATCATTTAAACAAATCTCAACACTGGTAACACATTATACGTCACAAATCACAACTCAATTCAGAAGACGAATATTTGTTGACCTTGGAACATCTATCAGTATTATAATTCATATATCAAAAAGCATCTGATTACAAAAAATTAAATAAATAATAATTAACTATTGACATGAGGAAATCAATTATTCCATGAGAATTTGCTGCTTGGTTGCCGCGAAACACTCATAACAAAATAAAAATATGAATCTTTTTTGCAAGTATGCCTATTTACAAGGTGCCCCAGGGGCACCCACATAAAATCCTACCCTCCTCTTCACCAAAACTCCCACCCCCCCACCCCCAACCAGAGTAGCCAAAGTTTAGGTTCACAAAATATGAATCTTTTGTCTCTGTGCTCCCAAAAGCAAGCAATCCACCCGGAGCACGTAAAATAACTGTTTCAGACAAATTTTACAGAAGACTTTAACTTAAATTCCACAAAATACAATTTTTTAATTCATTGACCCTTTCACACGCTCTTTGTAGGCGACAGCCTTCAAAACTAGCCCACAGAGTTTGACTTAAGTCCCTTTGTTACTGTCAGTGTTGCTTTTCATAGGACACTTCTTCAAAATTTGCATGAAGGTTGCACAGTTGCAGTAATAATTTCAAAATACAGCTTAAATCAACTTGAAATTGCAAACCCACACACCTCAGTATTGAAAAACCAAAAAATAGATACGAAAAAAAACAGTTTGGATAAGGAATCACATGTCCATCTAAACTAGCAAGATGAATTTTGAAATTTTGGGGAAAAAATTATTGAAGTATGCAAAAAGAAAATACTGACCAGTGACTGGCTTCCACGAGGAACAGCGACGCCTAATACGTTAAGAAATAAAAATTCAAGTTTTGGATTTTTGCGCTCGCCGCAAAGTATGAGCACGAAGTTTCCAACATTTCACAATAATTTTGTAGTAAGACAGGGGCTTTGCCATACGACTATAACTTCACTCGAAGCAAGTTTTTTTTTTTTTTTTTTTCTTTTTCGTTTCCAAGGGAAAAAGCAGCTTTCGAAACATGAAGCAAAAAACCGAAAAAGCCCGCGTTAAGGTCCGAAAGTTCCTCATTCCTCTCTCCAAGTTTCTCGGCAACCAAACAGGCAAATTAAAGACGAGGAAGTAAAAGAAAAGTTTACCCGCGCAAGCCATGTAAGACAGGGCAGCATAAGCACCTCGCCTGGTCATGGCGGAGGCCTTCTGCGGATTGTCTTCGCTCTTCGAAAAATTCGACACTGGCAGTGTTAAATTCTTAGATGAATTGAGCGAACCCATGACCACTCTCTCTCACTGCTTTTCTCTCTCAATGCTTCTCTCTCTCTATGCGGACCGAGAAGGAAGAGAGCAGTTAAATAGGAGAGTTCAACTCTGCACTGCTCTGCAAAGCACTTTTCCAGCGGGAGAGATGAAGAAGGGAATGTTTGCGTGGGGCCGAAGTCAGGCCTCTGTTAACTGACACGTGGCATAGAATGTGGAAGTGAGGGCCCACAAATTAATTCAGATTCTCTTCCAAAAAAACTCCTTCAATTTTTTTTAATAATTTTCCATATTAGTAATGATTTGATTTTCTTTTGTATTGGTATGGATTTGTTTCCTTCTTTTATTTGGTTTAATGCATTGAGTGTTTTATTAGTTATTATATAAATTTCCAAGTGTCATTTTGTTTTCACGGTATTCCTTTCGTCATAAGTAAGGGTTATGAATAAATTTGAGACATGACTGCTATGTAAGTGACTTCTTGTTCTTTCCAAAAAAAAAAAAGATATGCGTAAAGATAAAAGTGCAACTCACTTGCATATGTCGTGAATGAATCTCAAGACATGATTTTCATAAAAGATATTTTAAAAAAATTTAGATAATTTTAATTTTTAAGTTGATATATGAAGGGTAACTCACCGATGCTTTATGTGAAATCTCTAATATGAATTATTTTTATCATAGTATTATAAAGCGGTTCTTCTTCTAGTATTTTTTAAAAAAAAATATTAAATTTATTTTAATAATTATCTCAAAATATTCCTTTGCCTATTCAATATTATTTAAAAATATCTTTATAATTATATTAATTTGTCTCTATAACTGCTCATAATCACCTCAAATTACCTCAATAACTATTTATAGATATCTCAAAACATCCTTATACTTTTTGATTATTTGTTATATTCTTTACAACTTTTAAATTTTTTAAAGCACAATTTTAATATTTTTTTTGCAATATTTATAAAATATCTTCAACATTACAAGTTATATTTTAATTATAACATTTACAAAAATGATAAACAAAGAAATATTTTAGATGCATATTTTATTTGATCTCGGATAATACTTTAGATAGTAATCATTTACAGATATTATGAATCACCTTATATTTTTAATTCTTTGTTTTATTCTTCATAATTTTTTAAAAAATACACAATTTTAATATTGTTTTTTGCAATATTCATAAAATATCTTCAATTGTAAAAGTTATATTTTAATTATAACACTTACAAAAGTTGTAAACAGATAAATATTTGAGATGAGTATTGAGATAATGTGGCAGCACAAGCTTTAGTGGGTCAAAAGAATAATTTTGACATCTTACAATTAGTAAATTTTAGTTTCTTCAAAATTTTCCTCATGTGCATATAAGTAATTTAATAATTTTAAATCTCTAAAGTATTTATATAACTCTTCGTTATTCCGTAAAAATTTAAACATGGTAAGTTTGAAATTTTGAAATATACGAGTGCACAAGTTACATTTAATGCAAATAATTTATTTAGTCTATATTTAATGCTAATAAAGCTGATGAGGTGGGTTCATTTTCCCTATCCACAAACGTCATGGTGCGATGAAAGGCGTCAGCAAGCAAGAAGGAGTATCAAGGGCTCAATTTCAGGTAAATACATTCACGGAATCAACGGTACTTGTGAATGGTGAGAGTTTACTATATAAGCCAGCGGAGACCGTGGATGGTGAGAGTTCGCTCTATGAGCCAGCGGAGATCATGGATGGTGAGAATTCTCTGTGAGCCAGCGGGGTCCATGGATGGTAATGAAGATGTGTCTCAGGAGTCGGGTTGGCCGAACGTCAAACTGATGCACCGAAGCCGTGTCCGCATTCGGACTTTACCCTGATCAGCGAGACCTAAGGGTAGAGGACGTCGATCCATAGATTTGGTACCACACCAGAGGGTCTGAAGGGTTCATTGGTGGCTGGAGTTCCTATGTAAATAAAAAAAAATTAAAATAATTAATGTGTTTCTTATTTTAAGTGAATACATTAACGAGTTAAACTCATTAATACCTATTATATAGTGAGTTGGTTTAATTAATTATAGTTTTTGTTATTGACTATCATTCTCACATGTAAGTTTGTTTTAAAAAAAAGGTTCATATTAAATAAATTATTTTCATTTTAAATACATTAGTTCATTAAGGTATTGTTTTAGATATGTACATATATTTAAATACATTAGTTCATTAAGGTATTGTTTTAAATATGTATATGTATTAAATACATTACATTAATTATCATCACAACATATATTTAGTTTGGAGGCTCCTTAAGTCATAAAATCTATTTTATATTATTAATATATATGTGCATTCTAAAAATGTATTAACGTTAAATTTATTACCTTTTGTTTGAGTCACCTACTACATTATTAAATATTATAACACATGAAGAAAAAATGTTTTTGAATTGACCAAATTGGATTATATTAAATGAGAATTCTCAGGAAAATAAATGCAATAGTATTTTTTTTACTTTTTCATTAATTATTTGAGAATTGAATTTTTTAAAATTAGAAACGCAGAAAATAATTTTTATTATATGACATAAAGAACAAAAGTAGTCATAGAGTGCTTAATTATTTAATTGATGCAAGTTAGTAACTAAATTTAGCAATTTAGCAATTGAAATTAATGATATCTCCTGCATTGAATTGATCTCTACTGGTATAATCAATAAGTTGCCATTTGAGACTAATATAATTTGTTCACTAATATTCAATAAGTTGCCATTGACACTAATATAATTTGTTCACTAATATTCGATAAGTTGCCATTGAGACTAGTATAATTTGTTCACTAATATTTGCAATTTAATTAACCTAGTTGCAATCCATTGCCAATAGAAAAGGAATTCTCTATTATACAATTTTTTTTTTTTATTGGTTTTTCAAATTTCTTTAACATCCTTATAACTTCTTATCTTCTCAACCACCCAAAAGTACATATTAGCATATAAGTATCAATACAATTATTTTTTAAACTTAGAAAGAAAAAAAATAGTTAGTGGAGCATGCATATGGTTGGCCCATGATTACAACAACAACAAAATCAAAAATCCCACTAGGTGAGATCGATTATGTGAATTCTTTTCCGCCAATTTATGCAATCAAGAACAATTTCTTTTAACAAATTCAGGACAATTAAATTTTTACTCAGTATATCATTCCAAGTTAGTTTAGGTCTATTCATATCTCTTATACTGTCCCCCACAATAACTAACTCATCCTTCCTCACTAACGCACTATGTGGCCTACGTTGCAAGTACACAAATCATCTAAGTCGTCCCTCCCTTATCTTATCATCTACAGGAGCTACACCTAACTTACTGCAAATATATTCATCCCTTAATTTATCTTTCAATGTTATACCACTCATCTATTTAAGCATTTACATAACGATAACTTTTACATTTTGGATATTTTGTTTCTTCGTCGTCCAACTATAACGACCTGCCGAACTTGTGGGTAACGAGGACACCTGTTATATACAGCGGAACCTAGGCAGTAGTAAATGTAAATCACATTCTTATGACCATAAAATATAAAATATCATAGCCAACTACAATCCACAGTGATATTGTATTCATGTACAATCTCAAAATATCAAAAATACATTTAGGATCCCACAAGAAAATCTCCTGATCCTAGTACAAAACTTACCCTCCTAACGGGTTATCACAACAGACTCAACGGCAGTCACACTCTGCCGATCTTTCTGGGTCTCCTGAAAATCATTTAATGTTCAGGGGTGAGACACTTTTCAGTGAGGGAAAATAAACTAAATACAGCTATGTGGCAACATGAATATTTAATGATAATATAGATATACAGTACATTTTCCATGCCTAGAAAACATTAATCATTTAATAACTCCATAAATATATACCTTCATATTTTAATAAATCATAACTATCTAGTTTAGCTAATAATACTGAAAACACATCCAGGATGAATAGCTAGCTGATGTCATGTATTACCCCTCATGACAGGTTGTGCAGCCCGAAGGCGGGACCCGACAATGGCTGGCCGACCACTACCGAGTCAAAAATGTTTGTAAGTACGATGGGTCCGCCACACCCTGATCTAGACTACCAGGTGGACGTCTACAACTCTACACTAAAAGTCACATTGACTATCCATCTCTCACCACCTCGTGGGGTGGTTAGTGTCAATCTGAACATAGATATCTGATCTATATAGCTATGGTACCGTGCTCCTGAAACTGAACTAAACTAACATCCGGGTTCTGATAACATATAATACATGATAATATCGCATTTAACATAAATGGATTGAAAGTATTTCTATAATTTCATAAATATGGTCTTGCGCCGAACATTTCATAAATACGGTCTTGCGCCAAAATCATACGTAAAACACGGCTTTGCATCGACTATCAATCACGGCCTTGCGCCGAATATCTTATACATATCATTCTCAATAAATAAATCAATTATCATGTATTTTCAAAATCATAATATACTGTATTATTTCATAATTCCTAAAAACATGTTTTACTTGTAAAATTTGCCATAACATAATACTTACAATGTAAAATAATATTCATACCACACATTACTGAGTAAAATCATAGATTTCATTCTAAAATCGTATATCTTGTATAACAGTAGTATTTTCTCAAATGTGCATTTTCTCAGTAATATTCTAATATAATACATGCTTCCCTGAAAATTACTTTACTGATAAATAATAATAATTCGCATGGAAAATAACTGTTTTAGTTTATTCCCTTACATGACACTGGAAAGAAAACCCCCAAAAATTCCACTCGTCTTGCACCCGTAGGGTTCCCCATTCAACACCCTGAATTCAAAAAATCCCAGAACTAAATTTTAGTATTTCACGTGAATATCATTTCCTATAACTGCGAAAAACTCAAATTCTGAATAAAATGTCTTACCATAAACCAGGGATGAACTTAAACTCAAACCCACCAACAATCCGCTTCGACAGATATGCAGAGAACTTCTCTAGGAGCATTGTGGTGGCTTCAGATCATCGAACTGGGGTAAATCCAGCCCGAGATCATAGAGAGAAGGTAGGAAGGACACAGAGGAGAGAGAGAGAGAGGAGTCTGCGCGTCAAATTTCAGTCTGAAAATGAAGTTTGAGCAATTTATACTGTGAGCTTCGTCGACGAGCCACATCACCTCGACGACGAGGTCATGATGAAATTCGTTGACGAACTCCCCCTTCGTCGACAAAATTCAAAGTCGCCCAAAAACTTCTTTTCAGTATTTTCTCGTCGACGAAACAAACCTTCATCGACGAGCTTATAATTCACGTTCGACGACGAAGCTTGCTGCCCCCTTTTCTTTTTTGTTTCCATTTTCTACTCTCTTAATTATTTAAATACCATTATTCTTCGGGTCATTACATTCTCCCCTCCTTATAAAATTTCATCCTCGAAATTTATTATTCATATAACTCATCGTCCCTTAAAGGCAAAACGATCTACTTATTTTATTACTTACCCTCACTTATGGTGAAGAATATCGTGGTTACATTCCGAGTCCTGGGGGATTACATATACAAAATAATATTTCCCCCCAAAACTAAAATGTCATTTACTAACTAAAGTATTACACGTACCTACAAAAGAAATACTACAAATTTACTTACATTTCCTAATTACATCTAAACTTCTTGGAACAATTGCGGGTACTTCTGACTGATACGTTCCTCGAGCTCCCAAGAAGCCTTTTCTATTGTGTGATTCCTCCATAAAACCTTTACCAAAGGAATCTTCTTATTACGTAGTTCCAGTTCTCTAATGACCAAAATCTCCACCGGTATCTCCTCATAGACTAGTGAATCACTGAGTTCTAATTCACCATAGCTGATATTATGAGAAGGGTCTGGGACGTATTTTCTCAGCATAGAAACATGGAATGCGTCATGCATTATGGCTAACGCAGGTGGTAAAGCTAACCTATAGGCAATCGGTACCACTTTCTCTAGAATCTCAAACGGACCGATGAACCTAGGGCTAAGTTTATCCTTCCTTTCAAACCTCATAACCCCTTTTAATGAAGCTATCTTCAAAAATACATGATCACCAATGTCAAATTCTAACTTCCTGCGGCGATTATCGACATAACTCTTCTGTCGGCTTTGAGCTGCACTAATTATATCTCTGATGAGCCGAACCTTATCGTACCCCTGCTGCACAAGCTCTAGTCCCATAACTCGCCGCTCACCCATCTCCTCCCAATATAAAGGAGATTGACATCTCCTACCGCACAATGCATCAAACGGTGTCATACCAATGCTGGCCTGAAAACTGTTATTATACGCGAATTCCATCAGCGGCATGAACTAAGTCCAACTACCCCCAAAATCTAATACACACGCTCAGAGCATATCTTCTAGTATTTGTATCGTCCTCTTAGTTTGCCCATCCGACTAAGGATAGAATGTCGTGCTAAACGATAGATGACACCCTAGAGCTTCCTGCAAACTTCTCCAGAAACGTGACGTAAAACGTGGGTCTCAATCTGACACTATGGACACAGGCACTTCGTAAGAACGAACTATCTCATGAATGTAAATCTCCGCCAAATGGTTGAGGGAATAACTAATCTTGATAGGGAGGAAATGGGTGGTCTTAGTCAAACGATCTACTATCACCCAAATTGCATTCTCGTCATACGATGCCAACGACAGCCCTAAGACAAAATTTATAGATATATGATCTCATTTCCACTTTGGGATAAATAGCGGCTGCAACTGACCTACCAGCCTCTGGTGCTCAGCTTTTACCTACTGGCACATCAGATACTGCGTTACATAATCGGCAATTTCTCTCTTCATACCACTCCACTGGTAAAACTCTCACAGATCCCTGTACATTTTCGTACTACCGGGATGAACAATATACAAATATTTGTGAGTCTCCTCTAAAATAGTCTTCCTAATGTCAGCATCAGCAGGAACACATAATCTGGAACAAAATTGTAAAGCCCCGTCATCTGAAATGCAGGATTCCTCTCCCTAACTAGTCTACACTCTATCTATCACCTCTGCTAATTCTAGGTCTTCCTTCTGAGCAGTTTTAATTCTTTCCTGCAGAGTAGGTTGTACCACTAGGCTGGCGATACATACTTATGGATTACTCTCGCTCAATTAAATGTTGAGTCTCTCCATATCCATCATGATCAGATGCTGGATCTCCATAGCCGTCAACGTTGATTCCACAAAATTCCTGCTCAGTGCATCAGCTACCACATTTGCTTTCCCTAGGTGGTAACTAATAGTACAATCAAAATCCTTAATTAACTCTAACCACCTTCTTTGTCTCATATTCAGTTCCTTCTGAGTGAAGAAATACTTTAAACTCTTGTGGTCGAAGAAAATCTCACACTGCTCGCCGTACAAGTAATGCCTCCAAATCTTCAATGTGTGTACTACTACAGCCAATTCAAGATCATGGGTAGGGTAGTTCTTCTCATATTTTTTCAACTGTCTGGATGCATACGCCACTACCCTGTCATGCTGCATCAATACACAGTCAAGTCCCTTCAAGGATGCATCACTGTAGATAGTATAACCCTCACCTCCTAACGGAATGATCAATACAAGCGCTATGACTAGCCTCTACTTCAGTTCCTGAAAGCTCTGCTCACAGCTATCGTTCCATTCAAATCTGGCATTCTTCCTAGTCAGTCGTGTCAGAGGCCCTGATAAGGCTGAGAACCCCTCAACAAAACAATGGTAATAACCAGCTAGCCCCAAGAAACTCCTGATCTCCTTGACATTCCTTAGTCTAGCCCAATTCACCACTGTCTCAATCTTACTAGGATCCACATAAATTCTGTAACGACCCCGACCCGCCACGTGGGCCCGGAGTGCTACTTTAGTGACGTCAGTATACCTGATATCTTATTCATCAAATATAAAACACACATATGCAGCGAAAATAAAATATAAAATCCTTAAATTACATTA
Source organism: Malania oleifera (assembly GCF_029873635.1). Classification (NCBI taxonomy): domain Eukaryota; kingdom Viridiplantae; phylum Streptophyta; class Magnoliopsida; order Santalales; family Ximeniaceae; genus Malania; species Malania oleifera. The sequence goes on along the minus strand of NC_080422.1, from coordinate 104,959,637 downwards.
CCGGAGTTCTAACTATCTTTATAGAAAAATATATCCATTTTCACATAATTACATCCCATAAAACTAAACAAAAATAAAATCTCTATCTACACACTACCTACATAAAATTTACACCACTAGCCCGGTTCCTCTAGCCCGCTAGACTCGATCTCTAGGATTTTCTAAAAAGATAGTTTGTAAAGTAGGGGTGAGGCACAACTCAGTGTGGGAAAAACAAAGTTAATGTCAGTGTGTGGCCAACATGCATTTAGTGTACAGAAAATAACCAGTTCACTAAATAGGTAAACACATTTATGATAACATTCTTATTTCACACTCACACACACAATTAGCCGAGGATAAGGAAGATTACCCGCCCATACAAGTAGCTTCCCTCTGCTCTAGTACCATTACCACTACCAGGGCACTCACCTTTCTTAGTAAGCCCTCGAAGTTATCTTATTAATTAACCGTATTCACATAAATTAACAGATATGCATATAAGACATTCCCTGTGACAAACACGCCATTTACTTCCCTTTGGCACGGGTTGTGCGGCCCGAAGGCTGGACTGTAATGACCCGAAAAATACTGAGATTTAAATATTAAAAAAAGAGAAAAATGGAAACATGAACAGAAGGAGGCCGTAGACTTCGTCAACGAATTTACTGAAGGATTCGTCGACGAAGTGACGTGACTTGTCAACGAATCTGGCCCTATAAATAAGGAAAAACCAGATTTTTATCTTATTTCAGCGTCCCTCTCTCTCTCCTACGACTCTCTCTCACTTCTCTCTTTGTTTCCAGGCCTGTTCCTCGCCTAATCGAAGATCTGAGGCTACCAGGATGCTCCTGGTGAAGTTCTTTGCAGGTCTACCAGAGCTGATCGTTGGAAAAGTTGAGCTGGATTTCATCCCAATCTCAAGGTAAGACATTTTATTCAGTATTTGTCTTTCCCCCAGTTATGGGAAATGCTGTAAGTAAGAAAATACTGATATTTTGTTATGGGGGATTGTATTTTCAGGATGTTGAGTTAGGAACCATGCGGATATAGAGCCAGAATTTTATACGGGCTTTTCAAAGTTAAGGTAAGGTACATATGTTATGTTAGGAGTTTTCATAATACTATCAGAGATTTCATAGACACACATTTATACCAGTTTATTATACAGTATTTATAGAATATGAATTTTAATGCTTGTGTGGCCTGAGTAGATTTTCATGTGATGAAGAATTTACACGACTTTTATAAAGTATCATACTATACTTAGTACACGAATATAGATGGTATATATATATTATATAATTTTTCCAGTATATGAGATTACACAGAATATACAGATATAGATTTATATACACAGAGAGTATACAGAGAAATATACATGCATATACAGTTTTTATATGAGTAGTTTTACGAAACAGACATATGTATATATATATACATATACATGTATACAGTTTCATTCAGATCAGTATTATATCATAGTTTTATACAGAACAGTATATACAGAGTTATAGTATGCCATGTTTCCTATTACCATAACATACAGAGTATACAGTCAGAGTATATATAGACAGAGTATACAAACAAAAATACAGAGGTAGCATAAAGATGCTACAGATATAGTATACAGAGATTATAATATTTACAGTACAAAAAGATAGCGTTATGGTAATTTTGGAAACATGAAGAAAACAGTAAAAGAGTATATATGTATATATGTATATAGTATCAAATCCATGTGAAAAGATTACAGACAGATACAGTACATATATAGAATATAGAGCACGGTACCGTTATTAGATACAGATAGAGTGCAACCACATATCTCAGATAGTGTGTGGGTACCATCAACCGTGCTCAGAGAGTATGCAGCTCCCTAGTTCACTGGGTGGAGGGGGCCAGTTTGACGAGGTAGTAGCCAGTCCCGAGCTTAGAAGTGGATGCAGTTTGGCCGGACTGAGGTAGTGCAGAGTATATTGACTTATCTGGAGGGCTGACCAGATAAAGTCCCGCCTACGGGCCGCACAACCCTGCCATAAGGGGTCAAATCATGACGTATAGAGTTCTAGGGATAAAGCACAGTTATGTATATGTATACAGTTTTATAGTATATAATAAGTATAGTATGATATTATCAGTATGAAAAGTAGAAAAATACAGACGATACAGTATGTTTTAAATTGAAAAAGAAAGATATGCTTTACAGATTATTTGTTGTATTATAGTTCAGTTATTATTTAAAAAGTTAAAAATATCCTTAACTTAGTTGCCACACACTAGTAATAACATATTTCCACATACTGAGCGTCGACTTAGCCCATTACTATAACATTTTTCAGGTGAGCCAGTTAGACTAGCAGATCAAGCTCGCGGTTAGAAAGTGTTCTGATTACCTTGGTTATAGGGTGAGTTTTTGATAGAGTTGTGTATATTTTTGGTAGATGATGCTGGAAAGGTATTTTGTATGGCTATGGTCTGTATATACTGGATTCTGGTATTATATAGTAAATATGTGAATGGTTATATGATATGTGTATCCACTGCTTAGGTATGGATATAGATATGCAAGTATATATATATAATGGTTAGAATTTTGAGGTCGTCACATGGACTATTGTCCTAGGGGATCCACCTAAACAGTAGTCATCTATACTCTCTACTAACATACTCCGCGGGTACACGCAGCTCTAACTGCTGGTTTGATTGCCCTCACCTAGGAGGGTGCATTCACCTCACGTAGGCAAATCGGACAAGGCCACTCTACACCTCTCGACACAAGTGTGGGCGCACATAGCCACATAACAAATCTCTAGCAATGGTACCATGCTCACAATACACTGATCCCTAGGGTTCCTAAAGCATATCATGCAATTTAGATAATAGAAATTACCATTTAAAACATTAATTCATATATATTTCTTGTTATTCCAAACACCTAGCCCCCGACCACAAAATACAATCCGGCATATAGCCACCAATTAAAACTCAGTTCTCAGATGTCAAATAATAATCCTGGCCCTTGGTCAATCAAACAATACCCGACCACTGGCCGTTAATTCAAACACCTACATTTCATAAACAATTCTAGTATTTTCACAAGCATTTCCAGTATTTCTCAAACAATTCAGTATTTCAAAATCCCAAATCTAGATATACAATAATTCATACCAATTAAATCATCTGCCACACGATTTTTCACATTTTAACATATCCACATAAACAAACCAGCTTTCCACCATTCATTTTATTCAAAATTACCATTCCATATATCATAGGTTTGTAAAATCCATTTCGAACAGTTGGTTTTCAAAATAACCTTTAAATTCCCAAATAAATAAATAAATAAATTTATATGAACATAACAATTAAATTGATTTAAATATCATAAAATTACTGACTTAACTTAATTCCTTTACCTAATTCCTAAAAAAACCCGCTAACACCGGCCTACGCCCCACGACGTTCAAAATCCCTGAAATCGTGAAATTCAAACTTCACTACATTACTTATCACAATTCCTAGAGTAATTTTTCCTAAAATTTGCTTAGGTTTTGAATATCTTAAATAGCCTAACAAAAGTCTAAATTATCAAACTTACCGCGATTTAGGATTAGTACCCCAGAGCTCCAATTCGAAAACTCGCTTAGGATAGATTATAGAGAATCTCCCTACGAGTCTCCTAACAATTTTCGTTCGTTAATGGGGCTTATAGTTTAAGAGAAATTGAGGTAATTTTGAGATTTGGCCTTACTCCAGGAGATATGCTTACGTCGCTCCCATAACAGATCCGCTCCAATAGAAGTGTCGGTGGCGGCGAGCAGAGCCCAACGGTATTTTCAGATTTTTGATCGACCGAATAATGGAGACGAGATGGAGGAGAGTGGGAGAGAGGGGAAACGGAGTTGTGTGAAACTCTCTATTTGCAAAGAGAAAGAAGAAGAAAAAAAAAAGCTTCGGATAATCTTAACATATATATATATATAATATTTTATTATAATATTATATTATTATATTATATTATTTAATAATTATAATTATTAATAATTAATTAATTAATTTTTTAAATTATTTTATTTTTTAAAATTTAAAATTTTAATTTTAATTAATTTTGTTAATAATAATTTTATTTTTTTATTTTTATTTTATTTTATTTTTTTTAAGATCACTACAAATTCCATCCCCTGAAATAGCATACCCCAAAAACACAATTTTCTCGAACCAGAAGTCACATTTATTGAACTTGGCATATAGCTTCTTCTCCCCGAGCATCTACAAAACCTGCCTCAAATGTATCTCGTGCTCCTCATAGCTCTTTGAATAAACCAGTACATCATCAATAAAAACAACAACAAACTGATCTAAATATAGATGAAAAATCATATTCATCAAATCCATAAATATCGTAGGAGCATTCGTCAGACCAAATGGCATAATAAGGAACTCGTAATGCTCATACCTGGTCCTGAAAGCCGTCTTCGATACAACTTCTGCCCTTACCTTTACTTGATGGTAGTCTGACCTGAGGTCGATCTTAGAATACACCCGTGTACCCTAGAGCTGGTCAAACAAATCATCGATACAGGATAGAGGATACTTGTTCTTGATTGTCACTTTATTAATTTCCCTGTAATCTATACACATCCTCATAGACCCGTCCTTCTTCTTCACAAATAATATTGGAGCTCCACACGAAGATGCACTAGGTCGTATAAAGCCCTTATCAAGTAAATCTTGCAACTGATCTTTCAATTTTGCCAACTTTACCGCCGCCATTCGATATGGTGCTTTAGAGATTGGCGTTGTACCTCGAAGTAGATCAATGGAAAAATCTACCTCATGATCAAGTGGCAAACCCAGTAATTCATCTGCAAAAACAACTGTAAATTCTTTCACCACAGGCATATTGATAAGCTTCATTTCATTTTCTGACATTTCCTCCACAGAAGCCACAAACCCGTGACAGTCATTCAAGAGCAGTCTCCTCGCCTAAACAGCTAAAACCATCTAAGGTAGAGATTGCACTCGTGACCCTGAAAATCTGAATTCTGGTTTCCCTGAAGGTCTAAATATCACTTCTTTTGCACGACAATCTATAATGGCAAAATTAGCTGCTAACCAATCCATGCTGAAGATGATATCAAACCCATGCACATCCAGCACCACTAATTCAGCAGATAAAATTCTCCGCGGAACATCAACTAGACAACTGCAGAGCATCCTACTACATCTCACCACTATCCCGGTCGGTGTAGCCACTAATAATTCAACATCTAGTGATTGGGTCAGCCCCACACAATTTAACACACCCTGTTGGCCTTATAAGGCTTAACATCCTATTTTGATGCTAACAAACAAGTAGAACTTAACATTTTTGATTGACTGATGATATTTCAGATCTCACATATGTGAAAGCAAGCTCAAGTACTCACAAGGATCAATTGAAGCTTATATTTCCAAGGAACATGATCATATGAAGTTTAAAGAATATTTAAAGGAATGGATGATATATAAAAGCTTGAAGATAAATAAGAACTCAATGAAAAGCTTGAAGTATCTTCAAGTTGAAGATGAAAAGACCAAAGCATGGAGACTTAAAGTTTTCAAGATTAACAAAAAGTTTAGAAGTCTTTATGTAAGTGCTTTAATATTTAAATATCTTTTAAAATATTGTTGGAGCTCTTTTGGGGATGTTATATGGACTTAGAGACCTTTTAAAAACCCTGTAAAATGGTTTTATGAAAGATCAAAACATATGAGCGAAACTAAATTTAAAAAACCAAAAAGGAAAAAACAGTTAATGGTCTGCCCAACCGACTGACCAAAAAGACCTTGGTTCAGTTAGCTGACTGACAGAAAAGAATAGAAATAATATATGTCCAGTCAACTGACTTAATAAAGGTAAAATCACCCAACCGACTGACAGCCAGCCAATTGACCAAAAATGAACTGTGTCTCGCCAGCCCACTGACAATTTCTTGAATTAATTTATGGGTGACAAAATGGTGTCATCCGCCTATCCAACTGACTAACCCTGTGTTTTTTGAACTACTCAATCGCCTGTCCAGCCAACTGACTCCATGGGTTGTATTTTTTAAACTCTAACAAGAAGATTTCAAAAATTGGTTTTTCAAAATATGAACGTTGTAGAAACATGGGAAACACTCAAAGTCACTTGGAGAACAAGGAAACTAAGCCTAGAATGTCTATAAATACTTCCTTGATCTCAATATTTCAAAGAGACAAGCAATTACACGACACACTTGTATCAAATCTCTCAACCTCTTTCAAAGCTTTGAATTGCTCAAACTCTTGCTAAAGAGAAATCATCTAAATTGCTTTGAAATACCAACCCAAGGTTCTCATACTGAATTTTATCAAAGCACAAAGGAACCCTTGGTGAATTCTACTTTTGAGCTTCAATTCTATTTCTTTGTGGTATTTAAATTATTGAAGTACCTAAAGCTGAAATTGTACTAATCTACTCTGTTCTGAGAGTGCTTTGTACGCAATATTTTCTTCATATTTAGTGTAGTTCTCGTACAGTTCGAGGTGTTCAAATCGTTGGCTAAGTAAGGGGATATTGCTTAGAGAGGCAGGCTCTAGCCTAGTTAAGGAGTGACTGAACGAGGGGACATCGTTTGGAGAGGCGGGCTCTAGCCTACTGAAGGAGTGTGTAAAGGTTTTGTTCCACCCGATAAAGGAACTGCTATAGTGGAACCCTGTGGTGGTTTGCCAAGGGCGAGGACGTAGGCTGTGTTGAAGTCAAACCTCGTAAAATCTTGTGTTCCTCTCTCTTTCCTTTACTCTTTACTTTCAGTACATATACAATTGCGTGGATGGTTGATAAACATACAAACTGCTTAATTTGGAAGTTAAATAAACTTGAGGTTCAATTTTGATTTGGGATTGCGGAAACCGAAAGAGAGTACGTTGGTTAAACCTTACTTTGCGGAAACCATACAAGAGTATGTTACTTGGTTAAACGTCCAAAGATAAATTTACCAAAAGTTTATTTGAATTCTAAATATTTGGAAGAGTGATTGGATTTTATATTTAACATCATATTAAAGAAGCAAATTCATTAATATAGGGTTTGATTCAAATTCACTACAGGGCTGCAAACAAACAAAAATTGAAAGTTAAATTGTTTAAAGTTTGATATTGATTGGAGTGTGTCTATATTCCAAAAGTATTGAATCTTGAATGCTTTCATTAATCTAAATAGTGATGCAGTTATCTTAATCTTGACTTGGTTGTTTTGTTTTCCAATTGTGTTTGATTGGTTTGGATAGTGTGGTTGAAGATTAGATGTTTAATTAGTTGCGTTGTTGATTGTATAAAAAAAACCAAGTTATTATGTGTTAGACAAATTAAACAAACAAGTCAAAGAATTGGATAAACAATAAAAGAAGTTAAGTATTCTTAAAATGAATTAAAAGAAAGTTTTTAAAATCCAAATTCACCCCCCTCTTGGGAAGCTATCCTCATTTCAAACCCTATAGATACAAACGAGTGTGTGGCCCCTGAGTAAAAAAGTGCAATAACTTTAAATAAAAATATATTAACCGTACCTATCACCACGTCACCAGCTATCTCAGCATCACCCGACGTCAGAGCGAAGACCCTAGCTGGAGTCATATTCCTCTACTGACCTCCACGTGGTGCCTGGTAGCCTCCTCGAGCAGTTCTAGAAGTCGGAGCAACATCAATCTGAGTCTGACAATCCCTCATTATATGCCCTGGCTCCTTACATCGATAGTAGACACCTCGCCTGGCAAGACATTTTCCCAAGTCTCTCTTCCCGCAAGTCGAGCAAGCTGGAGATGGCTGCATACCTTAAAAATCGCGATTCCTGGTCTCCGGCCTCTGATCTCTATAGTAGCCACCTCTCTTTCATGAACTACGACTGACTCCATGCTAGGAACCAGAAGGTGTGGATCTCTTCTTCTGTCTCTGTTCCTCAGCCTACATCCACTTCCCAACCTCGGCTATAGTGGCCCTATCCACCCATTTAGTAAAATCATGTAACTTCAGTATCGACACCTGCTTATGTATTTCGCTCCTCAGGCCTCTTTCAAACTGCCGTACCTTTTTTGCCTCATCTGGTATAATGTACGAGGCGAAGCGAGATAGTTCGAAGAACCTCACCGCGTACTGCTACACGGTCTGCTATCCCTACTTCAGATTCAGGAACTCCTCATTCTTAGCTTCCCTGGACGAAGCTAAAAAATACCTGTCGAAGAATATTTCCTTAAACCGCTCTCACGTCATCTCCACAGGTACTATCCTCTGCTGCTCTAGGAGTTTCACTGCCGTCCACCACCTTTCGGCCTCTCCATTCAATCTATAGGTAGCAAATAACACCCTTTGGTCCTCTGAACACTACAGTACTGCAAATATTTTTTCTATCTCCTGCACCCAATTTTCAGCGACTGCAGGATCAATTCCTCCTGAGAAAGCTGGAGGATTCATCTTAATGAATTCTTAGATTGAGCTACCGTGGCTTGCCGATGGACTACCCTGTTCCCTCGAGCTCCTAACAATTTCGACCATGACTTGCTGTGCTACGCTGCGTAAGACTACATCTGAATCACCGCCCGCAGCGCCTGAGGGTCCAGCACCCTCATTCCCACTGGCGTGGGCACTACTGTCACCAAGGTCCATCCTGAAAAACAAATAACTTATCTTAGAACCCCTATCACCATATCATATCATCCAACTAGTACAATACTTCTTTAATTAATTCATCACTCATGATCTTAATTCAAGGTTCAATCCTGCAACCTAGATACCCAACCCGACAATAGTTTACCATGACTTTCCTAAAATCGTCACCCCAAGAAAATCACACAAACCACCACAGAAGTCTTGCATCTAGACTACAAAACTAGATCTCAAATTCCCTTATCCTATACTCTGGTATTATTACTGCTGCATTCTAGAGTTTACAGAACCTAGTATCCTAGGCTCTGATACCAAACTGTAACGACTTGCTTATCTTATCATTTAATAAACATACTAAATAAAATAGTCAACCCAAACCCGTTGGTATCGGGGACACCTGTGATACACAGTGGAACTTAGGCAACAATAAATGTAAATCACATTCTTATGACCATAAAATATAAATACCAGAGCCAACTACAATTTACAGTGATACTACAAGACTTACCCTCCTAACAGGGTAGCACAACAGACTCAACGGTAGTCGCACTCCGCCTGTTTTTTTGGGTTTCCCAAAAATCATTTAATGTTCGGGGTGAGACACTTCTCAGTAAGGGAAAATAAATTAAATACAGTTGTGTGGCAACATGAATATTTAATGATAATATAGATATACAGTATATTTTCCATATTATAAAATATTAATCATTTAATAACTACATAAACGTATACCTTCATATTTTAATAAATCATAATAATCATAATTTTCTAGTATAGCTAATAATACTGAAAACATACACAGGATGAATAACTAGCTGATGTCATGTATTACCCCTCATGACGGGTTGTGCAGCCCGAAAGCGGGTCCTGACAATGGCTGGCCGACCACTGCCGAGTCAAAAAGGTCTATAAGTACGATGGGCCCACCACACCCTGGTCCGGACTGTCAGGTGGATGTCTACAACTCTACACTGAAAGCCACATCGACTATCCATCTCCCACCCCCTCGTGGGGTGGTTAGCACCAATCTGAACCTAGATATATGATCTATATAGCTATGGTACCGTGCTCCTAAAACTGAACTAAACTAACATCTGGATTTTGATAACATATAATACAAGATAATATAGTGTTTAACATAAATGGATAGATAACATTTTCTATAATTTCATAAATACGACCTTATGTTGAACATTTCATAAATACGATCTTGAGCCGAAATCATGCGTAAAACACGGCCTTGCACCGATTATTAATCACGACCTTGTGTTGAATATCTCATACATATCATTCTCAATAAATAAATCAATTATCATGTATTTTCAAAATCATAATATACTGTATTATTTCATAATTCTTGAAAATAATTATAATTCGTATGGAAAATAACTGCTTTAGTTTATTCCCTTACCTGACACTAGAATGAAACCTCCTAAAAATTCCACTCATCCTACACCTGCAGGGTTCCCCGTTCAACACCCTGAATTCAACAACTCTCAGAACTAAATTTCAGTATTTTCATGTGAATATCATTTCATATAACTACGAAAAACCCAAATTTTGAATAAAATGCCTTACCTTAAACCAGGGATGAACTTCAACTCAAACCCACCAATGATCCGCTCCGGCAGATATGCAGAGAACTTCTCCATGAGTGTTGTAGAGAGAAAGTAGGAGGGACGTAGAGGAGAGAGAGAGAGAGAGAGAGAGAGAGGAGTCTACGCATCAAATTTCAGTCTGAAAATGAAGTTTGAGCAATTTATACTATGGGCTTCGTCGACGAGCCACGTCACCTCGTCGACGAGATCATGAAGAAATTCGTCGAAGAACTTCCCCTTCGTCGATGACATTCAGAATCGCCCAAAAACATCTTTTCGATATTTTTTCTTCGACAAAACACACCTTCATTGACGAGCTCATAACGCGCATGCTGTCCCCTTTTCTTTTCTGTTTCCATTTTCTACTCTCTTAATTATTTAAATACCATTATTCTTCGAGTCATTACACCAACATTCTGATCCATATAGCATAGTTGGTCTTATAGTCATCTTATAAAACTTCCTTTTTAATTTTAAGGGTACTCTACGATCACAAGGCACAATTAAAGCACTTCTTCATTTTACCCAACCTGTAAAGACCCAAAAAATTAAAATTATTGAAATAAAAAATATATATAAAATAGATAAAATAAAAAATAAATAAATAAAAGAAATGGCGTGGGAAAAAGAAGAAAAAAAATTAAAATTAAAGAAATTAAATTAAATTAAGATAAAGTAAATAATTAAATAATTAGTAATTAAATTAAACATTATTACATTGGATTTAAAAAAAAAACTAAAAACTAATTGAAATAAGATATATATAAATACATTCGTAAAGTTAAAGAAAGAAGAAGAAGAAGTTAGAGGCGCAAACCCCCCCCTAAATAATCCTACTGCGAGCGCCAACCACCTCCGTCTCTGTCTCTCTCTCTCTCTCTCTCAATTTTCTCAGCGGATTTGCAGCGAATCGGGAAATGGAAGGTGCCGTTGGATTCTTGGCTCCGCCACCGACATTTCTATTGGAGCAGATTTGTCATGGAAACGGCTTATGCCCTGCTCTTGGAGAAAGGTAACTTTTTCCCATTTTCTCAATTTTGCTTTAAATCTACTGTTTAATCGATGATCGGGTACCACCACGTGGTCCTAATCACGTTTGTCGTCATTTTGGTGTAGGTAAACTTCCAATTGAGGTTTTCTAGACCCTACTCCAAAGCGAGAGTAGGATTTGGAAAATTTGGCAATTTGGGTATATTTGCGGGTATTACTATTTATTTAAGAATTATGACTCTAGGAAATATTTAAATAATATTTTATTCAAAAATAATTTATTAGAACTAGGAATTTAATTTTAGGGTTTAGGTGAGCGCCGCAGGTATTTTTCGAGATCCTTGTTAGTGTAGTGCAAGAAATCAGGTAAGGGGAAAAATATATATTAAATCAAAATTTTTATGAATAAAATGAAAAATAAATTGTGTTATATGTACGTGTAAATTTTTTAGTATGGGTTTAAAATGTCAACCATTTAAATTATATTTTTTCGAATTTAGGACTGTTTATTAGATACGTATACGTGAAATTGAACTGATAGAAATGAAATATTTTTCAGAATAATTATGCTAGAAATTAAAAGTATTTTCCTTGTATATGAATGTTAATTGTGGGTTGGCTTATTTTCAGGTAATATATGAATTTTACTGCTAAATTGTGTGGCATGAGTAAATAGGAATGCTGTGTGGAAATATGTTATATGTATGAGATGCATAATATACAAGGAATGAACTGAGTATGAAAATGTTAAATGAAATATGCTGCTGTGTGTGTTAATGCAACCATGTAAATAGCTGAAATATGTTGGGTAAAACAGCTAAAAGTGGCTGGGTAAATGTGTAACAGCTGAAAGTGGTTGGGTAAATGTGTAACAGCTGAAAAATGTTGGGTAAAACAGTTAAAAGTGGCTAGATAAATGTGTAACAACTAAAAGTGGCTGGGTAAATGTGTAACAGCTGAAAAATGTTAGGTAAAACAGTTGAAAGTGGCTGGGTAAATGTATGACAGCTGAAAAATATTGGGTAAATGTATGACAACTGAAATATGCTGGATAAAACAGTTAAAAAAATGTTGGGTATGAAATGAAATGAAATGAAAAGGGAAATGAATAAAATGGAAATGAAATGTGAAATGTGAAATGTGAATAATGTAAAATGGGAAAGAGTCACTTAAAGTGAAATGCAATGCAATGTTAAGCCATGAATATGAACAGATGTGTATGATTGAATAATGATAGAAATAATGATGTATTATAATATTAGAAGTATGTATGTACGTAGAACATGTTACGATTGGGCATGGCGTACCTTTCGCCTGAGGGCTTGCTGAGTAAGGCGAGTGCACTAGTAGCTACAGGTGTGGCAGTAGCCGCATAACGTATGAGGGCAGAGGAAACCTACTTGTATAGGCAGGTAGATTTCCCTATCCTTAGGGCCTTTGCCGGTAAACTTTTGTATGAACTGTGTGAGTACGAGATCAATTTATCACTTGAGGGCTTACTGAGTAAGGTGAGTGCCTTGGTATGCTTTAGCTGTGACCTTTGGGTTGCCAAATGTATCAGAGTAGAGGGGTGCTACTTGTATGGGCGGGTAATCACGCCTATCCTTGGGTAATCTCGTGGGTAAAATATCTTGTATGTGTTTGAGTAGGTTCAGAGAATGATCTCAGAAATTATGTTAAAGATTTGCAAATGTTAGATATTATGTTGATTATAAACTCATGTTAGCCACACACTGTTTTAATATATTGTTTCTTCCTTTACTAAGATGTGTCTCACCCGAATATGAATTTATCTTTTTCAAGATTTCCTCGAGATCGAGCTTTGAAAGCTCAAGGTTTTTATAGCGTTATTGGAAATATAAAAAAAAAAAAAAAAAAAAAAGGTATATTTCTATGTTAATTTTGAGGAATGTAAATATTTATGTTTTATGTCTTTATGTTTTAAGGCTATTGAGTAAGGAATGATTGTGAAAATACTGAATTGTTTTGGGAGTAATGTAAATTTGTGAAAATGCTGGTGATGGATGATTTATTATAGATTATAGTTAGAATTAGTAAACTCTGGTATTATATTATATGGAGATTATGTTTATGTTTTCCGCTGCGTATATATTGGTTTATGGATTATCAGGGATTTTATCAGGTATAATGCGCCGGACCCCAAGTTTAAGGGTTCGAGGCATTACACAACCTGCTTTAACTCTATACTTTACATCATCTTCAATTTCTCCTTCAACTTCTATAATAGACCAAAGGTATCGAAATCTACAAGTGTTATTTATTTATTCATCATCAAGTTTAATTTTTTCTCCAATATTCCTCCTACCATTACTTAAATTACATTTCATATATTTTGTCTTATTTCTACTTATCCTAAAGCTTTTAGATTTTAAAGTCTCTCTCCATAATTCTAGCTCAGTCTTTATTTTGCATCTAGTTTCATCAATCAATATAGTGTCATCTGCAAACAACATACACCATAGAACTTCATTTTGATTGCTCTTAGTTAGTTGGTCCTTCATTAAAGCAAAAAGATAAGAACTCAAATCTCAATGTGTTTATGGAGAGCTTGGTTTTGATGTTTGGTTGTAGATGATAGAGTTCGGGCCAAAGGAATATTGATGGCTTCAGCTTGTGATTGTTGCGTTTAGAGAAGTCAAGAAAACATTGATTATATTCTTTATTTAGGTGAGATGGCTTGTAACACCCCGACCTCGAGGGGCCTGGGATATTAACTTTTTACTATTGATTTACAGCGGAAGTGAATAAACTCAATTTTTATTAAACCAGAGTGCTAATTATCCATATTACAATCATTTATTTCAAAAGAAGAAAAATTACATCAGTATAAATATCTGACATCATACTAATATTTCTAAACAATCTTTATTTTTCTACCCCTACCCGCATGCTTGCTAAGCCTGATTTCCAACATACTCTTCAGAGTTATCTGAAATAAAAATATGATTGGAGTGAGACGACGCTCAATAAGTAAATAAGATTATTATTAGTGTGTGGTCAAAATGAGTTTTTTTTTAAAAAATTTCGTAAAACAATATTTAATATTATAACTTCAAAACTGTCTCTAAAATAAATATAAATCTAAAAATTTCTGCATAAAACTTTTACCATCAACTATAACAGTAAAATTTTATAATCATATACTATAACTGTTAAATTAAACTTTTAACTTTAAAACTGTATAAATATTTAATGATAAATATACATATACTTTTCCTTATACGTTTTCTTTAGATCGTCATTTAAGCAATAGAATGATCATTTTCATGTAAACTTACACTTTTCTTTCAAATCATCAGTAACTTTGTACACGTAATTAACTACGTATAAACATATATTATAAAAACCACCCTTAGGCCTGTTTGCTGTAAGTCATGTTTACCCCCATGACTGGGTTGTGCGGTCCTAAAATTGGACTTAGCTGGCTAGCCGACCAAACTAAATCAACGTACGTAAACTTTAAGTGAGATTTTCCTTATTAAAACCTGGTCCGGAACCAGGTATGCACTCAGAAGAAATCCACTAACATAAATAACCACTCTATAAACAGTGTGGGTGCACTCTGATCCGTATAAACTTTAAGCTGCGGTATCGAGCATCTGTAACTTTGAACTTTCGTTGCCATAAGGGGTTTTAAAATTATCTTATTATAATTTATGCAATTTAAAAATAATATTGTCAAAATCTCATCTTTACTCATATTTTTATAAAAAAATGCAACGTAAAAATAAACTCATGCCACACAATTTTTGTGTTAAAAACATATATAAATTTTATTTTTGAATAGAAAGAAATGCTGAAAATTTACCCGAGGGGATTGGAACATTTCTTAACCCAAAAATAGATGCAAGTATATTAAAAATAGAACTGGTATAATTAAATATGCGTAAAAATAAACTCATGAAAATTTTGTGAAACTAAGTAACATAATTAAAATTTACGTACAAAATAAACTCAGGTATGAATTTAAAATAAAAAAGAAACTAACATAATCAAAATTTACTTACCTTCTTCTTTTACCGCGTGCTACGAACACAATAACTATCTTTAAGAAATGAGATCGGAAAGAGTGGGTGAGTGAGAACTTACTCAAAATTCTCCCTCCACCATAAATTCTTTCACTCACTAATCCTTCTCTTCTTTGGAAAAATTATTGTGAAAAATGAAGGTTGAGAGCTTCCTATTTATAAAAAAATTTTGGGGAAGAAATGAATTTTATAAAAGTGTGGGGAGATGGGTGAAATTATAATTTTTATAAAATTAAAGAATGGGCAAGAGATGGGCAAGGTATGACTTGAGTATGGGATGGGGATGGAAACCATGTGGGAGTGCTTGCCACCATTCCCATTAAATAAATTTTTAATTAATTACTTACCTAATTAATCAATTATTTAATTAATTATTTTATTATTTCATTATTTTTCTTAATCATTATTATCATTATTATTACTTTTAAACTATTTTTAGTATTTCTTTATTTTATTTTTTGAATAAGAATTAAATTTGAATTTTGAAAACTCATGTGGGCCCCACACAACTTTGAGACCCACATGGATCCTACGTAACTCAAATAACTCTCATATGATTTTATGCATCCAACATAACTTTGAGACTCGTGTAAACCTCCATACTGCTTCGGGACTCATGTGGGCCCCACACAGTCTTGTGGGCCCCGCATAGGATACCTATATTATTATTATTTTATCATATATTTCTACAAATTATATCAGTCAAAATATTATTTTATGTACTTATTTATGTATATAAACAGTGTCTTGTGGCTCCGGGACTCATGTGGACCCCACATAGTCTTGTGGGCCCCATATATGATACTTATGTTATTATCATCTTATTATGTATTTCTACAAATTATGTCTGTCAAAATACTATTTTATGTATATATACTTATTTACGTGTACAAACAGTGTCTATCCTGTTTATCCTATGAAATTCCATTTTGACCAGGCCGACCTCCAAGGAGCGACTGAGCCGCAATGGTCTCTGAGCACTCGCTTAGATAAGGTCTTTTTTAGGCATCAAACATGGAATCAAGGATCCTACAGAAAAACACTTCTGTATTGATATTAATTCAATGACCATTTTTATTATTTTATTATTATTGTGCTTTAATCATATATATATTTTTAGGTCATCACATAGCTTTAGAGGTTTGGCTTTGGGCTAGTATGGCATTGGGGATTCCTTTCCAACGATCCCTTGCATAGATAAATAAAATGGCAAATTGGTTCCACTATGCTCAAAAATCGTCTATTAAAGGTATTTTAATAGGGTTGATTCCGTGTTTGATTACGTGGTGCCTTTGGAATCGAAGATGTAAAGCAAAAATGGAAGGAATTTATCAAAGTGCAGATCAGATGTGGAGAAATGTTCGATTCTGGGTTAGTTTTATTACTGAGAGCACCAATTCTTTTCAAAAATTGAAGAAGTCAGACATTAAGATTTTGAATGAGTTTCAAATTAAGCATTAGGGAGTTTGCGACAGGCTTGAAAAAATTATTTCGTGGGTTAAACATCCAGTAGGGTGGATAAAACTTAATTGTGATGAGAGTTATAGGGGCAATCCAGGTACTTCAAGAGGTGGAGGAAGTATTCGAGATTGCCGTGGCATGGTACAAGCCATTTTTTCAAGTTATTTTTGTAATGGTACGAATAATAGTACGAAATTAAAAGCAATTAGGGAAGGAATTCATTTGTGCAAACGTTTGCATTACTTTAATATGATTATTGAAAGTGACTCACAAATTGTAGTTGATTGGTTTCGGAAAGGTAGATGTACTTTGTGGTATCTTTGGAAATTTTGGGAGGAGCTCATGGTGGAGTTAGAAGGAGTGAACGTCATGGTGATGCATCAATATAGGTAAGGCAATAGTACGACTGATTTTCTTACTAAAGAAGGAGAAATGAGAAACAATGTAATTTACGAAGAACAACACATTCTACCACGTTATCTGAAAGGTATTCTTTGGATGGATAGGTCGGGTCTCATTTCTGTTCATCATTAGTTCAACTCTTGAGTTTCGTTTGGTGTATTTTGTTTTGATTTTGGTTGTGTTTATGTTTTTATCTTCTTTGTTTAGTTATGTTGAGTTTTGTTGTCCTAGTTTGGTCGGTTGCTATTGTTGGTCTTTTTTTTTTTTTTTAGGGTTTTTCTGTACTCTCCCTTTTGTTTTATCTTGTAACCACGGTATTTATCCGCCAAAAGTAAGGGTATATTAATAAATAAATGGAAGTGCCGCCATCTTTTAGTAAATAAATAAATAAAAATATAAAAACTCAAAGCAGATCCTTGATGTGCACCTATAGTGATTGAAAATTTTCTGATTTCTTTATCTATAATCCTTACAATAGTCATTACTTTATTGTGCATATCCTTAATGACATGAGTGTACCTACTACATATACATTTTTTTTTCCTAAAACCCGCTATAGAACCTCCTTAGATATCCTATCATATGCTTTCTCTAAGTCAATAAATACCATATGCAAGTCACTGTTATTTTCCCTAAATTTTTCCATTCATATTTTTAAAAGATATATATCTTGTCTGATAGATCTCCTAAGCATAAAATCAAATTGATTTTCTGAGATATTCATTTCTAACCCTAATCTTTATTCAATTACCCTTTCTCATAGTTTCATTGTACGACTCATAAGTTTAATTCCACAATAGTTATTACAATTTTGAATATCTCATTCATTTTTGTATATGGGTATTAAAGTATTTTTCCTCAATTCATCACGCATTTTTTTAGTTTTTATAATTGTGTTAAATAAATTAGTTAACCATATAATTCCGTTATCACTTAAGTATTTCCAAACTTCAATTGGGATGTTATCCGATCCTATGACTTTTCCATTTTTCATCTTTTTTGCTGCAAACTTAACTTCGTCAATTCTAATTTTGTGAATAAATTTCATATTTTTAGTATTTTCCTTATTTTTCAATTATAAGTTTAAATATTTTATTTAATTTTAATTAAACAACTTACTAAAGTAATTTCGTTATCTATCTTTTACATCTTCATCATTAGCAAAGACAATATCATCCTTACTTTTTATACATTTTACATTTTATAAGTCTATACTCTTTCTTTCTCAACTTTTAGCAAGTTTAAATATATATATTTCTCCTTCTTTTCTATATAATCTAATATACAAACTATTAAATAATATTGTGCAGTTAAATAGGAGAGATCATCTCTGCACTTTGCAAAGCACTTTTTTAGCTGGAGAGATTAAGAAGAGAATGTTTGGTTGGGGCCTGTGATGACCCGACCCTTAATCCCGGGCCGGCGCGTTATACCTGATCATATTCTCATAAATCATATTCCATAACATACGCAGCGGTATACATCGCCATAGTCTCCACATAATATAATACCAGAGTTTACTAATTCTAACTACCAACCATAATAAATTAATCATCCACCAGTATTCAAATATATACATGTCTCCAAACCATTATTCACTAATATCAGTATGTTTCACAACTATCCTTTCATAACTGACTTAAAACATAAATTATAAAACATAAAATATACATATTAAAATTAACATAAAGATATACCATTTTTCTTATATCTTCCAAAAATGTTATAAAATCTCGAGCTCTCAAGCTCGATCCTGAGAAATCCTGAAAAAATGAATTCATATTCGGGTGAAACACATCTCAGTAAGGGAAGAAACCATATATTAAAACAGTGTGTGGCAAACATGAGTTTATATATGACATATTATTTAACATTTGAAAATCGTTAACATAATTTCTGAAATCATTCCCTGAACCTAATCAAACACATGCAAATGTTTAACCCACGAGATTACCAGAGGATAGGGGTGATTACCCGCCCATACAAGTAGCACCCCTCTGCTCTGATACCTAGGCACTCACCTTACTCAGTAAGCCCTCAAGTGTTAAATTAATCCCGTACTCACGCATTCAACAATAGTTTACCGGCAAAGGCCCCAAGGATAGGGAATTCTACCCGCTCATACAAGTAGGTTCCCTCTGCCCTAGTACGTAATGCAGCTACTGCCACATCTGAAGCTACTAGTGCACTCGCCTTACTCAGCAAGCCCTCAGGCGAAGAGTGCGCCCCGCCCAAACGTAACATGTTTTACATATATAAATACTTCTAATATCATAATACATCATTATTTTTATCATTATTCAAGCATACACATATGTTCATATTCATGGCTTAACATTGCATTGCATTTCACTTTAAGTGACTCTTTCCCATTTTACATTGTTCACATTTCACATTTCATTTCTATTCCATTCATTTCCCTTTTCATTTCATTTCATTTCATACTCCTTTTTATTTTAATTCATAAATACTCGGCATCTTTTCAGCCGTGGTCGGCATCTTTTCAGTCGTGATTGGTTAGCGTCGACATCCTTTCAGCTGTGGTCGGCATCTTTTCAGCCGTGATTGGTTAGCTTCGGCATTCTTTCAGCCGTGGTCGGCATCTTTTCAGCCTTGATTGGTTAGCTTTGGCATCCTTTCAGCCGTGGTCGGCATCTTTTCAGCCTTGGTTTGTGAGCTTTGGCATCCTTTCAGCCGTGGTTGGCATCTTTTTAGCCGTGATTGGTTCCATAATTGCATTAACACTCACATGCAGCAATTTCATATATCATTTTCATGCTCATTTCATTTTCTGTATATCTTGCATCTTGTATATATATATCATAATTCCACACAAAATTCTATTTTACTCATGCCACACAATTTAACAATAAAATTCATACAATGCCTATAAAATAAGCTAACCAATATTTAATGTTTATATGCTGAAAATACCTTTCATTTCTTACTTAATTATCCTAAAAATATTTTCCACTTTTATCAGTTCATTTTCGCATATACATATCTAATAAACAACCCTAAACTCGAAAGAAATATAATTTAAATGACTGGCATTTTACCCATACCGAAAAATATACACGTACATATAACACAATTTATTTTTTTCCATTAAATTCATAAAAATTCTGATTTAATATATATTTTTTCCCTTACCTGATTTCTTGAACTACGCCAACAGGGACTCCGAAAAAATACCTGCGGCGCTCACCCAGACCCTGAAATTAAATTCCTACTTCCAATAAATTATTCTTGAATAAAATATTAATTTAATACTTCTTAGGGCCATAATTCCTAAATAAATAAATATACCCTTAAATTTAGCCAAATTGCCAAATTTCCCAAATTCCACTCTCGCTTTGGAGTAAGACCTAGAAAACCCCAATTGAAAAATTACCTACGTCAAAATGACGATAACGACGATTAGGACCCCGTGGTGGTGTCTGATCGTCGATTCAAAAGCATATTTTATCAGAAATTGAGAAATTAGGGAAAAATTACCTTTCCCCAGGAGTAGTGCCTAAGTCGTTCCCACGACAAATCTGCTCCAATAGAAATATCGGTGGTGGAGCTAGGAACCCAATGGCACCTTTCGTTTCCCAATTGGTGCTCGTTAGGCCAACGAAATTGAAGAGAGAGAGGGAGGTGGAGACGGAGACTGCGGACGAGCGCAGAGAAGGAAACTGAGAGAGGGAGAGGCGCAGACTGAAGAATCCAAATTCAATTTGGATTCTGCTTCCTTATCTTCTTTTTTTTTTTCTTTTTTTCTTTTTATAACCTACTTAACTTAACTTTTATATATATATATATATATATATATATATAAATTACTTTTACTTTTACTTTATATATATAACTTATACTTTAACTTTTATATATGTATATATATATATATATATATATATATATATATATATATATATTAAGCTTACATATATATCATTATTCCATTTTTTTTTTACTATTTATTTATTTATTTAATAACATTTAATTAATTAATTAATTAATTAATAATTATTTTTTTTTCATACTATTTATTTTTATTTGTTTATTTAATACATTAATTTAATAGTGTTTAACCAATTAATTAATTACTTTTATTTTTATTTTATTTTTTTAATTTAATTTTTTTTTTTTGGTTATTACAGCCGAATTGTGGCCTCTTTTAACAGACAAGTGGCATAGAATGTTGAAGTGAGGGCCCACAAATTAATTCAGTTTTTCTTCAAAAAATTCCTTCAATTTTTTAATAATGTTTTCCATAGTACTGATAGTAATGATAATGACATGACAAATTAAACTCAAGTGACAACAAAAGAAAAATATATGGATGCACAATATCAAAGACCCGTAATTATACTCTTTTTTTTTACTAGAAGCAAAATATTATAAAGAAACACGAGATGATTTAAAATAGCAAGTGAAGAATAACATGAGAAACAAAAAGATAAAAGAGACAACTCACCTATATGCGTCGTAAATGAATCTCAAGACATGATTTTCATAAAAGATGTTTTTTTTTTTAAAAAAATAGATAATTTTGATTTTTAAGTTGTTGTAAGAAGGGTAACTCATTGATGCTTTATGTGTAATCTCTAATATGAATTATTTTTATCATAGCATCATAAAGCAGTTCTCCCTTTAGTATCTTCTTTTAAAAATGTCAAATTTATCCCAATAATTACCAATAATTATCTCAAAATACCCCTTTAACTATTCATAATTATTCAAAAATACCCTTATAATTATATATTTGCCTCTATAACAGCTCATAATACCTCAAAATACCTCATTAACTATTTATAGATATCTTAAAACACCTATATATTTTTAATTATTTGTTATATTCTTTATAACTTTAAATTTTTTTAAAAGCACAATTTTAATATTATTTTTCAATATTTATAAAATATCTGATGGGTGGAGGGGACACTCAGTCACTGGTTGTGACTGAAATTCAGTGAGAATCAATTACACAATAAACACTTTTAATTTATTTCAAACTGAATTACAGAGGAGAATTAAAATCACTCTCATTCACTGGTTATTCACCCTCTCTACACCACATAATACATTGCACACACACACACACACATCTATTAATAGCAAATCATAGAACAGCATAATCAATAATGGTGGGAATTAATCTTCAATGGAGGTGGGCTGGTAGGTGGAGTAGGTTGCCTGCCGACTCTAGAAAAATCAACCGTGGTGGGCTGCCAGCCATCTCCAATCAAGTTTATTTTCCAACATCCCCCCTTAAACTTAACTCTCTTGGTTTTGTCATTCTGAGCATTTTATTTAGTTTGCAAAAATATCATGCCTAAGTGGTTTTGTAAAAATGTCAGCAATCTGATCATATGTTCTGCAAGATATCAACTCCACTTCTTTCTTCCTGCAGCCCTTGGCAACAAGTCTTGCTTTGTATCTTTGGACTTCTCCTTGAGCGTTCTTCTTAGTCTTGTAGACCCATTTTACACCAATAGTTTTGTGACCCTTCGGGAGATTCGTCAGCTACCAAGTCTTGTTCTTCTTAATGGATTGAGTCTTCTTATCCATCGTTTTTCCCCCTTTTTTTTCTTCATTAGCTTTCTTAAAGCTAATCAGGTCGCTAGACAGCAACAGACAGTTTAGAGCAACATACTCTTCCATTGGTTCTGTATTTTCATACAGATCAGCTAAGTTACGGGCACCTCTAGGCTTCATGTTTGAGATTTCACGCTTAATTAGTGATGAAGCTCCATTCCTCTATGGTGAATGGTAACTGTGTGGAGGTGTATGCACTTTGGGAACTTGTGACTCGATAGTCACTTCTCTTGTCTGTGTGGGTTCTTCTCCTTCAAGCATTAATTTTGCATCTTTGGAAGTTTCAGCCTAGTCCCACTTACAAGATTCATTTTCTTCAAAAATGGCATCCCTGCTATGAATGAATTTCTTGTTGATAGGATTGTAGAGTCGATATCCCATGGTACTATCATCGTATCCAACAAGGATTCACTTCTCTTATTTATCTTTCAACTTTGTCCTTCTTGCTTATGGGATCTTGGCATAGGCTGTGGAACTAGACACTCTAAGATGACTCACATTGGGCTTGTGAGTACTCCAAGCTTGATGTGGTGTCTTTGTATCAAGACTCTTCGCAAGACACCTGTTAAGAAGATAAACTGCACATGATACTGCTTCTGCCCAAAATCTCTTGGGCACATTCTTATCCTTTAACATTCTTCTGGCCATGTTAAGGATCATGCGGTTCTTACTCTCAGGTACACCATTCAACTGGGGAGTGTAGGTCGGTGTGAACTGTTTTTGAATCCCTTGCTGCTTAAGGAATTCTAGGAAAGCTTCGTCCTTGTACTCTCTTCCTTGGTCTGATAGGAGTGACTTGATGCGATAGCCACCCTATTTCTCCACAAGAGCTTTGAACTCTTTAAACTTGTCAAACACCTCTGATTTCCTTTTCAGGAAGTATACCCAAGTCTTCTTGCTATAATCGTCGATGAAGGTGAGGAAGTATCAATTCTGTCCATTTGAAAATGACCTCAATGGACCACACACGTCTGTGTGTACTAGCTGGAGCGGCATGGTAGATCTCCAGTCAGCTTGCTTTCCAAAGCTGTTTCTATGTTCCTTGCTTAGAACATAGCTTTCACATATCATATGGGTGGTGGATGTTGGGTAAGCCTTTCACCATCTTCTTGCTTCCAAACTTTTTCAAACTTTCAAAATTCATATGTCCATACCTGAGATGTCATAGCCAATCTTTGTCTTTAATGATAGTGCTCAAACACCTTAGTATATCATTTTGAATGGCGAGTGGAAACATTTGATTCTTTGCCATTTGTACTCGAGTAACTAACTTTCCTTGAGCGTCTGTTATCACCATCTACTTATCACTAAGGCTAATTCGGTAGTCTTTCTCAACAAGTTGTCTGAGACTCAAGATGTTAGTCTTCATATCTGACACGTAATATACGTTGGAGATGTGAGCATGATCTTTGGACTTCTGTTTGATCAAAACATCTCCACTCCCTCGGATTGGGATTTTAGAATTATCACCAAAAGAGATCTCCCCCTGAACTTTCTCATCAAGTTCAAAGAATAGGTTCTTTCTGCCACTTGTTAGCTCCAGAATCAAGGTACCAAACACTTTGGTCCTGGGGAGTTGAATTATGTGCCATCAGCATCAACGACTCTCCATCTACATGTTCAGTTTCGGCAAGTTAGCCTCCTCGCTAACCTTTTCTTATTGTTGCCCCCAACACTCATTACTATAATGTCTGTACTTATGACAGTTGTAGCACTGAATGTTTCTTTTGTCTATGTTCGAGCAGTTATTGTATCCCCCTCTTCTTCCTTGTCCTTTGCCTTGTAGAACATAGTTTTGTTGATTGGGTCCTCCTCTAGTGGGACCTCTTCCGCCTTTACCACCTTCTCTGATTTTAACATTTCCAGAATTTCTTCCACGAGATCCTTGGTCTTGTCCTCTTCCTCGTTGTGATGTCCCCCCTTTGTTGTATCAATCTGTAGTGAGGGATAACTTCATTTGGAGGGCTTGCTCCAATGCTTTATCATCACTTCTTCTGTTGACTTTCTGCTCACGGGCTTGGAGTGAGCCCATAAGTTCTTCTACAGATATGGTTTTCAAATCTTTTGTTTCTTTCATGGTCACAACTATATAATCATATTTTGGATCCAAAGATCGCAAAATTTTCTCACAAATTCTCTCGTCATTGAGGGTCTCTCCATTTCTTCTCAATTAATTTGATACTACCATAACTCATGTATAGTAATCAATAATAGATTCAGTAGATTTCATTCTTAAAGATTCGAAATCACCTCGCAATGTTTGAATACGAATCTTCTTCACTTTGTTTGCACCTTTGTGTGTTCGATGGGGAAAGTCCCATACTTCTTTGGATGTCTTGGTGGAGGCGATGATTTTGAACGTGGCCTCATCAAGGCCTCGTTAGATTATGGACTTCGCCTTGCAGTCCTTTTTTCGATTGGCTCTCAAGGTCATTCTTTGAGCATCGGACATAACTGCTTCGGCTTCTTTCGATGGACTTTCTCTGTACCCATCTTCAACGATGTCCATGACATCCTGAGCACCTAGAAAGGCTCTCATTTGAATAGACCAGCTGTCATAATTCTTTCGGGTCAACTTTAGAATGATTGCTTGGGTAGCACCGTTTGCCATTGAATTTAATATATAAAAAACAGAGAGATGGGGATTGGTTTTGGAAAATCTGATGCTACCAATGTGTTCAAAAGGATGAAAAACCTTAGGAACCGGTTTTAGGCTGTAAAGAACCAGTTTAAAAATCACTGAACCGGCCAAAAATTATGAACCAATTTTTTTTTTTAAAAATAAACAGTTTGACTTAATGGAGATAACATCGTTAAGATTTATCATTATGGCCATGTGGCGGCGTCTGCACGTGTCGCGTGTCGGTGACAGGAGGCAGGTCAGATAGTCGAGTTGGGTCATACATGCAAATCTGGAACCGGGTTGCTGAGTAGGGTAGATGGATACAAGTTGCGGATCGGGTTTTCGAGTTGGATCACGTTAGCCGAGCGTAGAAGACGCGTGCGAGCGCGTGTGGCACGTGACGTCGTTGGTTAATAAAATCGTCGGCATGTGAGATGTGTGTTTTTGACATTGAATTCATTGGCGGCGCATGGGACCGTGTGTAGGGCCTTCCAGACACTGTTTGAGACGCAGTTTTCACCTCTCGAATCATCTCGACCTAAATTTCACAATAGTATGCTCAATTTGGGATTTTGAGCAACCTCCAATCTAGGAAGAAAATTGAATTTATCCTCTCCTCTATTTGGCAAATTCCGGCGTACTTGGACTCTCTGATACCACTGATGGGTGGAGGGGACACTCAGTCACTGGTTGGGACTGAAACTCAGTGAGAATCAATTGCACAATAAACACTTTCAATTTATTTCAAACTGAATTACAGAGGAGAATTAAAATCATTCTCGCTTACTGGTTATTCACCCTCTCTACACCACATAATACATTACATACACACACATCTATTTATAGCAAATCATAGATCGAACAGTATAATCAACAATGGTGGGATTTAATCTTCAACGGAGGTGGGCTGGTAGGTGGAGTAGGTTACTCTTATAATTATGTTAATTTGCCTCTATAACAGCTTATAATACCTTAAAATACCTCATTAACTATTTATAGATATCTTAAAACACCCATATATTTTTAATTATTTGTTATATTCTTTGTCACTTTAAATTTTTTTAAAGCACAATTTTAATATTATTTTTCAATATTTATAAAATATCTTCAACATTACAAGCTATATTTTAATTATAACACTTGCAAAAGTGATATACAAAGAAATATTTGAGATGCATATTTCATTTGATACCGGATAATGTGAACCACAAGCATTAGATAGTAATTATTTACAGATATTCTAAAAGACCTTATACTTTTAAATTCTTTGTTATATTCTTTATAAATTTTAATCCTTTTTTTTAAATGCACAATATTAATATTACTTTTTGCAATGTTTATAAAATATCTTCAATCGTAAAAGTTATATTTTAATTATAACACTTACAAAAGTGGTAAACAGATAAATATTTGAGATGCATACCGAGATAATGTGGAACCACATGCTTTAGTGGGTCTAGAGTATAATTCTGACATCTTACAATTTGTAAAGTTGATGAGGTGGGTTCATTTTTCCTACCAACAAAATGATCAAAATAATTAATTTGTTTCTTATTTTAAGTGAATATATTATTAAGTTAACTCATTAATACCTACTATTTTTATTTTTTTTATTTTTTATGAAAACTTCAATTTTAGTGATAGTCGTCACTTATGACGGAGAAATACCGTAGTTACAAGAAGGAAACATTGGATTTACAATTAAACTATCAAAATCATCCCAAGCATCAAAATCAATACTAAACAAATCAAAATCATTATCCAACTAAAACAATCTAAACGTGCATAAATATAATCGAAACCAAACAAGGCAAACATAAACAAATTACCTACAAACCTAAATCATAGAAAAACAGGGAAACCCAAATGATGACAGTTAAAGAAGAAGACTTGGAATACTTATCTTATCCATACGAATGAGATCTCTTATTTTACTCGGCAACACATCACCTGTAAAATATCTCCTCGTGTTGCCTCCCTCGCCTTGATGAGCCAAGAAATCCGCCACCTGATTACCTTCTCTAAATTGGTGCTTTATAGAGAACTAAAGACCTTATAACTCCTCCTCTAACAATTCTCAAAAGTCCCATAAGTACTAGGAGGAACAAATTCTAGATGTGAGTCATCCCACCACCAATTCCGAGTCGCTTTCAATACAAATATTCTAATAGCTCAACTCTTTACAAAGTCGAACATCACTAGTAAGAGACTGCAACGCCACTCCATTGTTAGTACTTGACTCAAATTTTTCATAAAAATCAGCCTTAATATTACCCAATGAGTCATGGATTATACCACCATCACCGCAAGAACCCAATTTCCCTCTATAAGAGCCATCTATATTTAACTTCAACCAACCTACTCGAAGCTTTTCCCAGACTACTTTTCTAGGAGTTCTAACCTTCAGCATTTTCATTTTTACGTGAACCTCTTCCAATAAATTCTTATCTATAGAGGACATAAAACCCTTCACGCCTTCTACAATTCTTACGAGCCAAAACCTCACAGATAACCAAACCACATTCCCTAACTCATACTTATCTTTCACATGTAAATTTGTTATCTTTAAAAAAAACTCATATTAAATAAATTATTTTTTATTTTAAATACATTAGTTCATTAAGCTATTGTTTTAAATATATACATATATTTAATACATTACATTAATTTTAAGTTCTAGCTCATTGATAATGCAAAATCATCACAATACATTTATATAATAAGGGATTGAAAAAATGAAAGTTATGAATCTGAGTTAAACAAACTTGAAATAATATTTCAACTTCCAAATAAAATATTATGGGATTTTATTATTTATTTTAATGTGGATTGATTTGATTTTAAGCTAGATTTGAAAAATAGTTTTCCAACATGTAAATAGTTTTGAGGCCCTTAAGTCATTAAATCTTATTTTATATTATTAATATATATATATATATATATATGTGCATTCTAAATATTTATTAATGTTAAATTTATTACCTTTTGTTTAAGTCACTACCACATTATTAAATATTATAACTTGTGACGAAAAAAAGTTTTTGAATTGACCAAATGGGATTATACTAAATGAGGTATTCTCAAGAAAATAAATGTAATAGTCTTTTATTACTTTTTCATTAATTATTTGAGAATCGAATTTTTTCAAATTAGAAACACGAAGAATAATTTTTATTGTATGACCTAAAGAATAAAAATAGTCATAGAGTGACTAATTATTTAACTGATGCAAGCTAGTAACTAAATTTAGCAATTTATCAATTGAAATTAATGATATCTCATGCATTGAATTTATCTCTACTAGTGCAATTCATTCACTAATATTCAATAAGTTGCCATTGAGACTAGTATAATTTTTTTACTAATATTTGCAGTTTAATTAACCTAGTCGCAATCCGTTATTAATAGAAAGGAATTCTCTATTATACATTATTTTTTATTGGTTTTCCAAATTTCTATAACACCCTTATAACTTCTTATCCGCTCGACCAATCAAAAGTGTGTATTAGTATAAATAGAAATACAATTATTTTTTAAACTTAGAAAAAAAAAAAGAAAATAATTAGTGGAGCACGCATATACTTCGCCC
Organism: Malania oleifera; assembly: GCF_029873635.1. Lineage (NCBI taxonomy): Eukaryota > Viridiplantae > Streptophyta > Magnoliopsida > Santalales > Ximeniaceae > Malania > Malania oleifera. The sequence continues at coordinate 104,930,696 of NC_080422.1, read as the reverse complement.
ATGACTAGAACAACAACAAAACCAAACCTTAAATCCCATTAGGTGTGATCGGTTCTATGAATTATTTTCAGCCAATTTATGTGATCATGTGCTATTTCTTTTAACAAATTCAGAGCTATCAAATCCTTACTCACTATTTCATTTCAAGTTATTTTAGGCCTATCCCTACCCTTTCTACCGTCTCCCACAATAACTAGCTCACTTTTCCTCACTAACGGACTATGTAGCATATGTTGCAAGTACACAAACTATTTTAGTCGTCCCTCCCTTATCTTATCGTCTATAGAAGCTACACTTAACTTATAGAGAATATATTCATTCCTTAATTTATCTTTCAGTGTTATACCACTCATCCATCTAAACTTCTCATCTCAACAACTTTTACTTTTTGAATATTCTGTTTCTTCATCGCCCAATATTTTGATCCATATAGCATAACTAGTGTTATAATCGTCTTATAAAACTTCTCTGTTAATTTTAAGGGCATTTTACGATCACAAAGTATACTTGCAACACTTCTCTATTTTACCCAATATACTTTAACTCTATACATTACATCATCTTCAATTTCTCCTTCACATTACATAATAGATCCAAGGTATCGAAATCTACAAGTGCTATTTATTTCTTCATCATCAAGTAAACACTTTCTCTAATATTCTTCCTACCATTACTGAAATTACATTTCATATATTCAATCATATTTCTACTTATCTTAAAGCCTCTAGATTTCAAAGTTTCTCTCTATAATTCTAACTTTGTTTCTAGTCCACTTCTAGTTTCATTAATCAATTCAATATCATCTGCAAACAACATACACTATGAAACCTCATTTTGAATGCTCTTAGTCAGTTGGTCCATCACTAAAGCAAAAAAGATAAGGGCTTAAAGCAAATCCTTGATGTACACCTATGATGAAAGGATGAACTGAACACTGGTTGAAAAAGTAAGGTGCTTGCTTTCACAATCACAATTGCCAAACTCCTTTTGGGGGGAGGCTTTGAGTACATCAGTACGTGTTCTTAATCTCACACCATGTGTTCCTCTTCAGTTTGATGTACTAGACAAGGTTTGGACTGGCAAAGATGTTTCTTATGATCATTTACGTGTCTTTGGATGTAAGGCATTTGTGCATATTCTCAAAGATGAGAGGTCTAAGCTGGATGTGAAGACTCGATAGTGTATCTTCCTAGGCTATGGCCTAGATGGGTTTGTCTACAGGTTGTATGATCCAGTTGAGAAGAAACTTGTGAGAATGCCCATGACAACCAAACATTGGTATCAGATCCCATGGTTCAACATTCTCCCCGAGTTGTCGGGTACATAGTGTAGCCGTTTGACGCCCGATGTGTGAGGGGGAGATTGTTGATGTTTATCACACTTCGGTTATGGAAGGGTCTGGTAGTCAGTTATTAAGTGTAGTGACCCGAAGAATAATAACATTTTAATAATAATGAGGAAGAGAAATAGATACAAAAACAGAAGGAGGCCGTAGACTTCGTCAACGAACACAGGGTTTCGTCGACGAGAAAATACCGAGGGACGGTTCGGGTTGCTCTGAATTTTGTCGACGAATACAGGGTTTCGTCGATGAATTTACTGAAAGATTCTTCGACAAAGTGACATGTCTCGTCGACGAATCTGGCCCTATAAGTAGCTAAAAACTGGATTTTTATTCATTTCTCATGCTGCTCTCTCTCTCCTACGTCTCTCTCTCCCTTCTCTCTTCGATTTCGGCCTCGCCAGACGCCGGATTGGCAATTCGAAGAGACCACGATGTTCCTGGTGGAGTTCTCTTCAAGTTTGCTAGGATGAATCGTCGGTGGGATCGAGTTGGATTTCATCCCAAATTCAGGGTAAGGCCTGTTAGTCCCTTTTTGGCCTTATGATAGTTATAGAAAATGATGTAGGCGGAGAAATACTGATGTTATGTTCTAGCATATATTATTTTCAAGGTGTTTTGTAGGATGCCCTGTGGGTATTAGGCTAGTATTCCCTAGGGGCTTTCCAGTAGTCAGGTGAGGGAAATATGCTATGCTAGGCATTTTTAAAATGTTATGCAGTTTATTAATTGATGTAAATTATATATTACAGTATCGTGTGGCTTTTGATTATGAATATAGTACGAATGTATATTTTACAATATTTCAGTATTTTAATTTTACTATATTTCAGTACCATGATTTTATGAATCTCAGTACCACGCTTATACGAATATCAGTATTATGATTATATAGTTCAGTATTATGATTATGTAGATGGCAGTGTTATGATCATACAGTTCTCAGTATTACGTATGAACTACAGTTACAATTTATGCAGCATCATGGTTATTTCAGTACTTCAGAATCATGGTAAATCATATAGATATGTATAGAAATATATTATATGATATCAGACCCTGTTGGACTTGCAGTTACAGAGCACAGTACCGTTGCTACAGATACTATGTTACTTTATGAGTGCAACTACCTATTTAGATAATACGTGGTAGGGTCGATCACCTAGGCCCTTGAAGAGGTTAGGCTCCTCATCCAGATATGGGTTGAGGTGGGCAGATCGACTGACGGAGTATAGTGATTTATTCCTGGTTGGCCAGCCAGGGTAAATCCAGCTTACGGGCTGCACAACCTTGTCATGAGTGGGCAAGTCATGACATACAGATAGCCATAGGGAACAGTTTCAGTTACTATTACGTACATACGAATTTGCAGAAACGGGGATCATACTTATGTACACTAGAAGTACTTTGAATTATAACCTATAATACTGCTATGTTAAGCAACATGGAAAGGGGTGGTGTATTTTATTGTTTGTACTGTACTTTTCATGTTTATATGAAAACAGATTTCATGATATATAGTAGTTCATTTGCCACACACTAGTAATAACATATTTCTTCTTACTGAACGTTAGCTCATCCTAATGTTGAAACATTTTTCAGGTGATCCAGGTAGCAGACCAGGCTCATAGATGGAGGGGCTTCTGTACTGCCCTACTAGTGGAGAGTGAGTTCATTTTGGGAGTATTTTTGTATACCCTAGCTAGTCAAGGGTATTTTGGGGAACATACGTATGTATATATTTTGGAAAACATGTAGTACTCTGGTATTGTGTGGTGTGGTATTGTGTGGTATGATATTGTATATATTTACATATGGATATGTTTATTCAGTTCTGCTTCTTGCTGCTTAGGTTTATGGTTAGGTTTATTATAGTTTGGTATCAGAGCATGTTGAATGTTATGGTATAAAAAAAAAAATCAGTTAACTAAGCAAGTCGTTACATTAAGTGTGAGAGAAAGTCTCACCTCATGAACTAGTTTTTGGGGTTAAGAAGGCCCTAGACCACCTAACATTGGTATCAAAGCCTGGTTCACCAACATTCTCCCTAATGTGCCGTGCCAAGGGAGACCCCGATAGTTTCCTTACCGGGAGAGACCCCGATGTGTGAGGGGGAGATTGTTGGGTTATCCCACATCAATTATGGAAGAGGCTGGTGGTTAGTTATTAAGTGTGAGGGAAAACCTCACCCCTTGAGTTAACTTTTGGGTTAAGAAGACCCTGGACCATCTAACACTGGTATCAGAGTCCGGTTCACAAAATTTCTCCCCAGTGTGCCGTGCCAGGGGAGACCCCAATGGTTGCCTTACCAGGAGAGACCCCAATGTGTGAGGGGGAGATTGTTCGGTTATCCCACATCTGTTGTGAAAGGGGCTGGTGGTCAGTTATTAAGTGTGAGGGAAAACCTCACCCCATGAGCTAGCTTTTGGGGTTGAGAAGGCCCTAGATCACCTAACACTGGTATCAGAGTCTGGTTCACTAACATTCCCCCCAGTGTGTCTTGTTGGGGGAGACCATGATGGTTCCTGTAATGCCTCGACCCTCTAAGTGGGCCCGGAGTGCTACTAATCCATTCATTTACCTAATAATCCATATTTTAATATCATGTACGCGGAGGAAAACATAAATATAATATCCACAAATATAATACCAGAGTTTACTATTTCTATCTATAATCCAAAATAACTGTTCATCACCTGTATTCTCATATATACACATATCTCCAAAAACATTCAGTATTCACAAACACCAGTATTTTTCACAACCATTCATATCTCAAAGACTTAAAACATAAAACATAAAATTTATACATTCTCAAAAGTATCATTAGAAATTATACCATTTCTATTACTATATTCCAAAATGATATAACAACCTCGAGCCCTCTAAACTCGATCTCGTGGAGGTCCTAAAAAAGATAAGTTCATATTCGGGTGGGACACATTTCCGTAAGGGAAGAAACAATATATTAAAATAGTGTGTGGCCAACATGAGGTTTGCATATAACATATTATTCATCATTTGCAAATCATTAACATAATTTTTGAAATCATTTTCTAATCCTAATCAAACACATGTAAGACATTTTACCCACAAGATTACTTAAGGATAGGGGTGATTACCCGCCCATACAAGTACACCCCTCTGCTCTGATACATTAGGCAACCCAACGGTCACGACTGAGGCATACCAGGGTACTCACCTTACTTAGTAAGCTCTCAAGTGATAGATTAATCTTGTACTCACATAGTTCAAACAAAAGTTTATCGGCGAAGGCTCCCAAGAATAAGGAAATCTACCCGCTCATACAAGTAGTTTCCCTCTACCCTAGTACATTATGCAGCCTACTGTTACACCTGATACAACCAGGGCACTCGCCTTTCGCGGCAAGCCCTCAAGCAAAGAGTTTACCTCGCACAAACGTAACATGTTTTACTAGCATAAATATTGATAATACCATAATACACTATTTTGTTTGCCATTATTCTTCATTTTTCAACTATTCATGTTTTCATCTTTTACTTTTCATTTCATTTCACTTTACTTGACGTTTTCCCATTTTACATTGTTTACATTTCACATTTATGTTCGGTTTCATTCATTTCCATTTTCATTTCATTTCGTTTCATACCTAGCATCTTTCAGCTATTTTACCCAACATTTTTCAGCTGTTTTACCCAGTATTTTTCAGTTGTTTTACCCAACATCTTTCAGCTGTTTTACATGGTTGCATTAACACTCACATGCAGCATATTTCATATAACATTTTCATACTCAATTTATTTCCTACATATCCTGCATCTCATACATATAACATATTTCCACACAAAATTCCTATTTACTCATGCCACACTAGTTAGCAGTAAAATACGTATATATTTCCTGTAAAATAAGTCAACCTACATTTAACATTTATATACTCAAAATATATCTTTCTTATCTTACATAATTATTCTGAAAATATCTTTCACTTTCATCAGTTCAATTTTACATATACGTATTTAATAAAACAACCCTAGGTTCGAAAAACATAATTTAAATGGTTGGCATTTTAAACTTATACCGAAACATATACACGTACATATAACATAATTCATTTTTCATTAAATTCTTACAAATTCTGGTTTAATATATATATATATATATATATATATATATATATATTTCCATTACTTGGTTTCTTGAACTACGCCAATAGGGACCCCGAAAAGATGCCTGCAGCGCTCACCCGGACCCTAAAATTAAAAATCATAGTTCCATTAAATCAACCCTAAATAAAATACTATTTTAATATTTCTTAAGCCCTCAAATTTCAAATATATAATTATACCCTCAAATATAATCAATTAACTTCTTTTCCCAAATCTCACTCTCACATTGGAGTGGAGCCTAGGAAACTCAAATTGGAAATTTACTCCGGCCAAAATGATTATGATCGCGACTAAGACCCCGTGGTGGTACCCGATCGTCGATTTAGCAGCAGATTTAAGGATAAATTGAGAAAATAGTGAAAAGTTATCTTTCCCCATGAGTGGTGCCTAAGCCGCTCATATGACAAATCCACTCTAATAGAAATGTCGGTGGCAGAGTTAGAAACCCAATGGTACCTTCCGTTTCTCGATCGGCCAAATATCCATCGAGAAATGAGGGAAGAGAGAGATGGAGATGGAGATGCTGGGAAGTGAGAGAGACAGAGATTTGAGAGGCATGAACAGAGGGCACAGAAGAGCTAAGAATTTCAATTGAATTGGATTTCAAATTGAAATTCAATTCATTTAATTCAATCATTGCATTATTTTATATTTTATATATATATATATATATATATATATATTTATTACTTTAATCATATATATATATACCTTATCCTTATATATATATACCCATCATATGATTTACTTAATTAATTCAATTAAATAACGTTTAATTAATTTATTAATTCAATTAAATAATATTAAATTAATTAATCAATTAATAGTTAATCTAATTTTATTTTATTTTATTTTATTATTTTTTAATTATTTTTTTCATACTATTCCTTTTATTTGTTTATTTATTATATTTTTTAATTATTTTAATCATTTTTTATTTTTTGTGTCTTTACATTCTCATCTCCTTAAGGAATTTCGTTCTCGAAATTTGTTACCTAATCTTTCATTTCCATAATTCTACGATTTACTATACCTCATATCATTTAGTAAACACATCACCAAATACACTTTTGCATCATTTATAATCAAATAAAACCATTGTTATCTTAAACATGAATTCATACCTACCCCCTTGACTTTATCTGCCTCATCTAGGACCATCATATAAACACGTGTTGGTCCACCCCTGCCTAGTGGTATATGCTGTTTCACTTGGTCTTGGGTTTGTGCAGGTACTATTGGCAACGGTTCCCGACAATTTTTCTTAACATGCCTTAGTTTACCGCACCTGAAACAGGTAGGAGTCCGAAACTAGCACTCACACCTATGCCTCTTATTACATGTCTGGCATACGAGGTAAGACTGACTATCCTGATAATCAGAACCTACTGCATATTTTCCTTTCTTCCCTAACCCTTGACTAACCTCAGCCTAAAAACTGGATGGTGCAAGTCTCTTCTTCTGCTCTATACGCTCTGTGCTGCTCTAGATGCTCTTTTCTAGCACCGAAGTCTTATCAACTAAATCTGAGAAACTCTGGACTTGAAACTCGATCACCAATTCATAGATTCTTCGCCTTAGGCCCTTTTCAAACTTCATGACCTTCCTTGCCTCATTTGAGATCAAGAATGGAGTAAAACGTGACAATTCCACGAATTTAGTCGCATACTCCACAACCGTCATATTCCCAACAATACAATTCTCAGAAACGAAATCATCTAAGGTTTACCGTGGCTTTTCTGAGGCCGTCGGTTGCTTCAGAAAAATCAAAGGAAATCATCGACGTATTTCCGCCTCTAAACTACAAAACAAAATCCTATACTTCCCTACACCAAACAAACTTCTCAACACCTAACCTAACCTATCCATCTAGCATCCTTATCCTAACTATTTCCTATACTCTGGTATAAATCATTTTTAACCTAATACTCTAAAGTTTTCATATCCAGGCGATGTGAAATTAATCACACTTTCGGCTGAAAATCTGCTCTAATACCATCTGTAACGCCCGACCCTTTAAGTGGGCCCATAGTGCTACTAATCTATTCATTTACCTGATAATCCACATTCTAATATCATGTATGCAGCGAAAAACATAAATATAATCTTCACAAATATAATACCAGAGTTTACTATTTCTACCTATAATCCAAAATAACTATTCATCATCTGTATTCTCATATATACACATATCTCCAAAAACATTCAGTATTCACAAACACCAGTATGTTTCATAACCATCCATATCTTAAAAGCCTTAAAACATAAAACATAAAATTTATACATTCCCAAAAGTATCATAATAAATTATACCTTTTCTATTACTATATTTCAAAATGATATAACAACCTCGAGCCCTCTAAACTTGATCTCGTGGAGGTCCTAAAAAAGATAAGTTATATTCAGGTGGGACACATCTCAGTAAGGGAAGAAATAATATATTAAAATAGTGTATGACCAACATGGGGTTTGTATATAACATATTATTCATCATTTGCAAATCATTAACATAATTTCTGAAATCATTTTCAGATCCTAATCAAACATATGCAAGACATTTTACCCACAAGATTACCTAAGGATATGGGTGATTACCCGCCCATACAAGTAGCATCCTTCTGCTCTGATACATTAGGCAACCCAATGGTCACAACTGAAGCATACCAGGGCACTCACCTTACTCAGTAAGCCCTCAAGTGATAGATTAATCTTGTACTCACACAATTCATACAAAAGTTTACCAGCGAAGGCTCCTAAGAATAGGGAAATCTATCTGCCCACACAAGTAGTTTTCCTCTACCCTAACACGTTATGCAGCCTCTTGCTACACTTGATACAACCAGGGCACTCACCTTTCTTAGCAAGCCCTTGGGTGAAAAATTTGCCTCGCCTAAATGTAATATGTTCTACTAGTATAAATACTGATAATACCATAATACACTATTTTGTTTGCCATTATTCAGCATTTCTTAACTGTTCATGTTTTCATCTTTTACTTTTCATTTCATTTCACTCTATGTAACTCTTTCCCATTTTACATTGTTTACATTTCACATTTCATTTCCATTTCATTCATTTCCATTTTCATTTCATTTCATTTCATACCCAACATCTTTCAACTGTTTTACCCAACATCTTTCAGCTGTTTTACCCAACATTTTTTAGTTGTTTTACCCAACATCTTTCAGTTATTTTACCTAACATCTTTCAGTTGTTTTACCTAACATCTTTCATGTAATGACTCAAAAATTAAAAATATAAAATAATTGGGAAATATAATAAATGAAATGGATTAATGGATAATAGGGGGAAAAGGAAAGAAATTAGAGGAGGAATAGCAGGCCTCGTCAACGAATGTTCTGTCTTCGTCAACGAGTGTCCTTCTAGAGATCGTCGACGAATTATGTTTCTCATCGATGAAGAAATCCCGAGAGAGTACATTTGAAACTCTGAATTTCGTCGACGAATGTATCTTCTTGTTGATGAAGTCCCTTTAGTGGTTCGTCGAAGAACCCACGTGTCTCGTCGACGAAGCCATGCCAATAACTAGGATTTCTTTCATTGTTAGCAAGAAATTTCAAGATTTCACTCTTTCTCTCTCTCTCTCTCTCTCTCTCTAAAAAATGGATCTTCACCCTTCTCTCTTCAATTTCGGGTTGGATTTGAACCAATTTGATGATTCGAAACCACCACGAGGTTCGTAGGATCGTTCTATGCAAGGTTGTAGGAGTTGATCGCTGGTTTGAAAGGTTTGGGAAACATTCCAAAATCAGGGTAAGTGAGTTATTTTGGGAATTTCTTAACGAATATTGTTATTTGGAGTTTAGGAAGTATTAAATAAGTATTTTTCTTAAGATTTGAGTCAATTGGGGTTTATTTTAATTAAATTAGGATTTTTAATTTAGGGTCCAAGTGAACGCTGTGGGTATCAGTTCGGGGATCCTGCCAACGTAGTTCAGAAGTCAGGTAAGGGGAAATTGTATATTAAATCATATTTTATGAAATTAAAGGAAATAAATTATGTTATATTTATGTTTATGTTTTGGTGTGAATTATTAAAATTCCAATAATGTAAACTATGTTTTTTGAGCCTAGTACTATTTATATAATTATGTATATGTGAAAATGAACTTATGAAAGTGAAAGGTATTTTCTGGGAAATTATGTAAGAAATGAAAATTATATTTTCAGTATTTAAATGCTAAGTGTGGGTCGACTTATTTTACAAGGAATATGTATGAATTTTACTACTAATTTGTGTGGCATGAGTACATGTAAGTTCTGTACAAATATATGTTAAATGTATGAGATGCAGGCTAAGTAAGTAATGCATAATAATGAAATATGATATGAACCATGCTACTTGTGTATGTTAATGCAACCATGTAAATGTAAGACAACTGAAAAGAGTCGTGTTAGCAGATTCTAGTGCATTTCTATGTGGACTAATTGATGACATCTAAAAAGAGTTGTGTTAGCAGATTTTAGCACATTTCTATATGGACTAATTGATGATGGCTAAAGACCAGTTGTAGTACGAATGAATGAAATGAAAATGGAATGAAATGACAATGGTATAAAATGTGAAATGTGAACGATGTAAATGGGAAAGAGTCACTTAAAGTGAAATGCAATGCAATGTTTAAGCCATGAATAGGAACAGATGTGAATGTTTGAATAATGATAAAAAGAATAATATATTATGATATTAGAAGTATTTATGTTAGTAGAACATGTTACGTTTGGGCGAGACAAACTCTTTGCTCGAGGGCTTGCTGAGTAAGGTGAGTGCCTTGGTTGTATCAGATGTAGCAGTAGCTGCATAACGTACTAGGGCAGAGCAAACCTACTTGTATGGGCGGGTAGATTTCCCTATGCTTGGGGCCTTCGCTGGTAAACCTTTGTTTGAACTGTGTGAGTACGACATCAATCAACACTAGAGGGCTTACTGAGTAAGGTGAGTGCCCTGATATGCTTCAGTAATGACCTTCGGGTTGTCTAAGTATCAGAGCATAGGGGTGCTACTTGTATGGACGGGTAATCACCCTTATCTTTAGGTAATCTCGTGGGTTAAATCTTTTGCATGTAATTGATTAGATTCAGAGAATGATTTCAGTGTTATGATAATGTTTTGCAAATGTTATTAAAATGATGTTTATAAACCTTATGTTAGCCACATGCTATTTTTAATATATTGTTTCTTCCCTTACTGAGATGTGTCTCACCCGAAAATGACTATTTCTTTTTCAGGACATCCTTGAGGTCGGGCCTAGAGAGTTCGAGGGTTTATAGTATTTTTTAGGGTTATAAAAAGAAAGGGTATATTTTGATATTGATGTTGAGATGTATAATGTAATGACCTGTTATTTATTCAACATTTTTTTTTTCTATCTGAAAATAATAAATGTCATATATTTGAAGTACTACTGGTAAACTCAGGCTCCAAGGAGTGCTGAGAATAATTCTATATATCATATGCATCTAAGCAGCACTATACACTGTCTTATACACAATACCAAAAAACTAAATAATCTGAAATATATTTTTACAATACTAAATATCCAGTGACAACATCAAAATCTGGAAACTATCTCCAAATCACTGATACCAAAACACACCTACCCTCCTAGTAAGGGTAGATCTAGTAAACCTCTATGCGTAAGCGTGACCTGCTCGCCTAGCCGGATCTCTTGAAAAACAGTGAGTCATTAGGAGGAGACAATGCTCAGTAAGTAGAAATATGCTATTAGTAGTGTGTGGCGGCTGAGTTACACCTTTAAAATACTGATACTGTAATATGATTAGAATGATAAACTGTACAGAGTAAATGTAATGTAATTTAAAGCATATTTGTGTCTCTGAGTTTGCTATCTGAACATAATGCTAATATAATAATATAAATTGCTGATGTATGATATATATGTACATAGGAATTTCTATTATACCCTGGGATTTGTGTATAATCATATAACCCCTCATGATAGGGTTGTGCGGCCCGTAGGTTGGACTTACTCTGGTTGGCCTACCAGGTAAGTCAATCTATATCTATACATCCGCCAATCTAGCCCTCTGCAATCTCTCCGGGCAATCTCCAAACTCTAACATCATCTAACAGGCCACCTCAACCCAGCTTGCTAGGTAGACTGCAATCTCTCCTAGCACGGCCAGACGGAATCCACATAATATCTGAGTTATGTGGTTGATCTCTATTCTGTACTAGTAACGGTACCGTGCTCTACTGTAAATTTATCTGTCTGAAATTTACATAGGGTTCTATATATATATATATATAGCTCGGAATGATAGTGTTATGGTTGTTTTTGAAATCATGTTAAAAGCAGCAAGATATATATATATAAAACAACCATAACACTATCATTCCGAGCTGTAATATCTGAGATATCTGACTGAAAAATATATATATATATATATAATATGTCTGTATCATCTGTGATTTCTGTCTGTACTATCTGTAATATCTGTATAAAATATCTATATATAATTTTATATACTCTGTATATAATATCTGTAATCTCTGAATAATCTAATAATAACATCTTGATGCTATAACTACATAATCTGTTTGAGTGTTATGATTTAAAAATCATGTTTTTCTGGGAAATATTATCAGTCTCATTTATGCTATTTATCTGTGTAATTGAATATCTGTAATGTTACATGATCAACATACCATATTGTTATAAACTCAGGCCACACATTTAAATATTAAAAATCTCATACTCAATTTCTGTAATTTCTGCTGTAAAATAATATTCATAATATTTTGAAAAAATAACTTGATTTGCATGCTTGTAAATACACATTCATAATCTTCTAATATATATAACAAAATCTCTAACATAGCATATTTCGTTTACCTAGATTCTAGAAAAATCCCTACTGAATTCTGGCCTTATGCCCGTAGGGTTCCCAACTCAATATCTTAAAAATAGCATCCCCCAGAACAAAATATCAGTATTTTCTTGCATACAACACTTCTTATAGCTTTAGGGAAAGCAAATCCTGAATAAATTGCCTTGCCCAGAAATTAGGATGAATTCCAAACCAACTTATCCAACGATCGGCCCAAGTAGACTTGTAGAGAACTTCACCAGGAGCATCGTGGTGACCTCAGATCTTCGATCCGACAAAAAATGGAGTCGGGATCGAAGAGAGAAGGGGACGAGTGCGTTTGATAGAGAGAGAGAGAGAGAGAGTGATTTGCACTAAAAATTCTATAAAAAAATACGAGTTTCAGCTACTTATATAGCCGGATTCGTCGACAAGACACGTCACCTCGTCGACGAGTCTTGTAGAAAGTTCGCCAACGAACCTGCACCCTCATCGATGAGTTTCAGTCTGCCTTAAACCCTTCCTCGGTATCTTCTCACCGACGAGATGTGTCTTTGTTGACGAGATCCTGAAAAACCTTTGTCAACGAAACCCCTGTGTTCGTCGACGAGGCTTGGTTGAATTTCTTGGGTCATTACATATAAAGTTTAAGTTTAAGTTTATGTTTTATGTTTTATGTTTTAAGTCCGTTGAGAAAGGAATGATTGTGAATACTAGTTTTGTGGATTGAGTTTTTGAAGGAATGTATATAAGGAAATGCAAGTGATGGATGGATAATATGGATTATAGATATGAATAATAAACTCTTGTATTATGGTATTATATCTATGGAGATTATGTTTATATTTTCCTCTACGTATGTTTTGATTTATGGATTATCAGAATTTTAACAGGTATAATGCACCAGATCTGGGATTAAGGGTTCGGAGCGTTACATTTCAGTTGTTTTACCCAGCATTTTTTAGCTATTTTACCCAATATCTTTCAATTGTTTTACCCAACATCTTTCAGCTACTTTACATGGTTGCATTAACACTAACACGCAGAATATTTCATATAACATTTTCATACTCAGTTTATTTCATGTATATCCTGTATCTCATACATACAACTTATTTCCACACAATATTTCTATTTACTCATGCTACACTATTTAGCAGTAAAATTCATATATATATATATATATATATATATATATATTTCTTATAAAATAAGTCAACCTACATTTAATATTTATATACTCAAAATACACCTTTCTTATCATACATAATTATCCTGAAAATATCTTTCGCTTTCATCAGTTCAATTTCACATATACATATATAATAAAACAACCCTAGGCTTGAAAAACATAATTTAAATGGTTGGCATTTTAAACTCATACCAAAACATATACACGTATATATAACACAATTCATTTTCCATTAAATTCATAAAAACTCTAGTTTAATATATATATATATATATATATATATATATATATATATATTTTCTCTTACTTAGTTTCTTGAACTATGCTAATAGTATGATGACCCAAAAATATATATATATATATATATATATATATATATATAATTAAAGTACAATAATAATAAAATAATAAAAATGGTCATTGAGTTAATATCAATACAGAAGTGTTTTTTTGTAGGATCCTTGATTCCATGTTTGATGCCTAAGAAAGACCTTATCTAAGCGAGTGTTCAGAGACCATTGCGGCTCAGTCGCTCCCTAGAGGTCGGCCTGGTCAAAATGGAATTTCATAGGATAAACATGATAGACACTGTTTGTACACATAAATAAGTATATATACATAAAATAGTGTTTTGACAGACATAATTTGTAAAAATACATTATAAGATGATAATAATATAAGTATCGTATGTGGGGCCCACAAGACTATGTGGGGTTCACATGAGTTCCGGAGTCACAAGACACTGTTTATATACGTAAATAAGTACATAAAATAATATTTTGACCGATATAATTTGTAGAAATATTTGGTAAAATAATAATAATATAGGTATCCTATGCGGGGCCTACAAGACTGTGTGGGACTCACATGAGTCCCAAAGCCGTGTGGAGGTTTACACGAGTCTCGAAACTGTGTAGCGCTCATAAAATCGTATGAGGATTATTTGAGTTACGTAGGATCCGTTTGGGTCTCGAAGTGGTGTGGGGCCCACAAGACCATGTGGGGCCCACATGAGTTTTCAAAATTCAAATTTAATTCTTGTTCAAAAATAAATAATAAAATAAATAAATACTAAAAATAGTTTAAGAGTAATAACAATGATAATAATAATGATAATAATGATTAAGAAAAATAATAAAATAATAAAATAATTAATTAACTAATTGATTAATTAATTAGGTAAGTGGTTAATTAAAAATTTATTTAATGGGAATGGTGGCAAGCACTCCCACATGGCCTCCATCCCCATCCCATACTCAACCCATACCTTGCTCATCCCTTGCCCATTCTTTAATTTAAAAAAAATTATAATTTCACCAATCTCCTCACACTTTTATAAATTCCATTTCTTCCTCAAAATTTTCCTATAAATAGGGAGCTCTCAACCTTCATTTTTCACAACAATTATCTAAGGAAGAGAAGGATTAGTGAGTGAAAGAATTTGTGGTGGAGAGAGAATTTTGAGTAAGTTCTCACTCACCCACTCTTTCCGATCTCATTTCTTAAAGATAGTTATTGTGTTCGTAGCACGCGGTAAAAGAAGAAGGTAAGTAAATTTTGATTATGTTAGTTTTCTTTTATTTAAAATTCATACATGAGTTTATTTTATGAGTAAATTTCAATTATGTTAATTAGTTCCACAAAATTTCCATGAGTTTATATTTACGCGTATTTAATTATACCAATTTTCTTTAATATACTTGCATCTATTTTTGGGTTAAGAAATGTTCTAATCCCCTCGGTAAATCTTCAACATTTATTTCTATTCAAAAATAAAATTATACATATTTTTAACATAAAAATTGTGTAGCATGAGTTTATTTTTACTTTACATTTTTTATGAAAATATGAGTAAAGATGAGATTTTCACGATATTATTTTAAATTGCATAAATTATAATAAGATAATTTTAAAACCCCTTATGGTAACGAAAGTTCAAAGTTACAGATGCTCGGTACCGCAACTTAAAGTTTATACGGATCAGAGTGCACCCACACCGTTTACAGAGTGGTTATTTATGTTAGTGGATTTTTTCTGAGTGCATACCTGGTTCCGGATCAGGACTTAATAAGGAAAATCTCACTTAAAGTTTACGTACGTTGATTTAGTTTGGTCGGCCAGCCAGCTAAGTCCAGTCTTCGGACCGCACAATCCAGTCATGGGGGTAAACATGACTTACGGCAAATGGACCTAAGGGTGATTTTTATAATATATGTTTATACATATTTAATTACGTGTACAAAGTTACTGATGATTTGAAGGAAAAGTGTAAGTTTACGTGAAAAGGATCATTTTAGTGCTTAAATGACGATCTAAGGAAAATGTATAAGGAAAAGTATATGTATGTTTATCATTAAATATTTTTACAGTTTTAAAGTTAAAAGTTTAATTTAGCAGTTATAGTATATGATTGTAAAAATTTACTGTTGAAATAGATGACAAAAGTTTTATGTAGAAATTTTTAAATTTATGTTTATTCTAAGAGCAGTCTTGAAGTTATAGTATTAAATATTGTTTTACGAAATTCTTTAAAAGCTCATTTTGGCCACACACTAATAATAATCTTATTTACTTACTGAGCGTTGTCTCACTCCAATCATATTTTATTTCAGATAACTCTGAAGGACATGTCGGAAATCAGGCTTAGCAAGCATGCGGGTGGGGATTAGAAAAACATAAAGATTTATTAGAAATATTAGTATGGTTTTAGATATTTATGTTTGTGTAATTTTTCTTTTTTAAAATAAATGATTGTAATATGGATAATTAGCGCTCTGGTTTAATAAAAATAGAGTTTATTTGCTTCCGCTGTAAATTAGTAGTAAAAAGTTAATATCCCAGGCCCCTCGGGGTCGGGGTGTTACAAATAGGGACCCTGAAACGATGCTTGCGGCGCTCACCTGGACCCTGAAATTAAAAATTCTAATTCCATTAAATCAACCCTAAATAAAATACTATTTTAATATTTCCTAAACCCTTAAATTTCAAATATATAATTATACCTTCAAATATAACCAATTTACTTATTACTCCAAATCTCACTTTTGGTTTGAAGTGAGGTTTAGGAAACTCAAATTGGAAATTTACTCCTGACAAAATGATGACGATCGCGACTAGGACCCTGTGGTGATGTCCGATCGTCGATTAAGCAGCAGGTTTAAGGAGAAATTGAGAAAATAGAGAAAAATTACTTTTCCCTAGGAATGGTGCCTAAATCACTCTCATGACAAATTCGCTCTAGTAGAAATATTGATGGTAGAGTTAGGAATCCAACGGTACCTTCCATTTTCCGATCGACCAAATATCCATTAAGAAATAAGGGAAAAGAGAGAAGGAGACAGAAACGGAGATGCTGGGAAGTGAGAAAGACAGAGAGATTTGAGAGGCTGAACAGAGAGGTAAGAATTTCAATTGAATTGGATTTCAAATTGAAATTCAATTCATTTAATTCAATCATTACATTATTTTATATTTTATATATATATATATATATATATATATATATATATACTTATTACTTTAACCATATATATATACCCATCATATAATTTACTTAATTAATTCAATTAAATAATAATAATTAATTAATAATTAATTTTATTTTATTATTTTTTTCATACTATTCCTTTTATTTGTTTATTCATTATTTTATTTATTATTTTTTTTCTAATTATTTTAATCATTTTTCATTTTTCGGGTCTTTATAGTTCCCTTGCCGGGAGAGACCTAGATGTGTGAGAGGGAAATTATTGGGTTATCCCACATCAGTTATGAAAGGGGTTAGTGATCAATTATTAAGTGTGAGGGAAAGTCTCATCCCATGAGCTAGCTTTTGGAGTTGAGAACATCTTAGAACATCTAACACTGATATTAGAGTTATGGTTCAACATTATCCCCGGGATGCCAGGTATGTGGGGCTGCCGATTTGGAACTCGATGTGTGAGGAGGAGATTGTTGGGGTTTATCCCACATTGGTTGTGGGAAGAGCGGGTGGTTAGTTATTAAGTGTGAGACAAAGCCTCACCCTATGAGCTAACTTTTGGGGTTGAGAAAACCTTAGGCCACCCAACACATGCAGCATCTAACTCAAGCAAAAGTTTGGATTGTCATCCAAAACAAGATGCCTCAAGTTGACTAATTAATTTCTAATATCCATCAGCAATTATTTAAATCTATCACAATGAGAAAGCTTCAGTGTCTGTAAATTCACCAGTTGAGTAATAGATTTTGGAAGCCTCAGATCTGTTGCACCGCCACTTCTCGCCTAGTTGCCTGTGAGGCCGTGTGTGAGGCGGTGAGGGTCTTAGACACTCCAGAGTTGCCATCTCGGTGAGTCGGGAGTCCAGATGGGGAGTTTGGGTGACGCCGCAATAGGGACAGTGAGGGTCGCGAGGCTGAGGGAGAATAGGGTATTCAGGAGAATAGGAGATGGCTGCTCCAGAGTCTAGAGTCGCCTAGTCAGGAGTTCAGATGGGGAGTCGGGGTGACGCCGCGACAGGGACCTAGGGTTTCACCATTTCACTTTCATTTCAACATTTCATATCTTGTATATATAGTGAGTTAAACCGGGTGACCTGACTTGAACTCGCCTAATCCGTTTAGTAAATGGATCAGTCACCCGTCAGATTTTGACCCATTTTGCAATCCCTAGCAGTAAATATTCGGTAAAGATTCACATTATAGTGATTTAAAAAGTTTTACATTGGTTGTCAATTACTTAGAACATTAGGACATTAAGTGTATTACAGGCGGAGTTCTAGTTTGCCCACTACTATTACTACTACTACTACTACCACTATAATAATAATAATAATAATAATAATAATAATAATAATAATAGTGTTCCTTGGAAGATATTCGACTAAGTTTAAAATTTCTTTATATTAGAGTATCATATTTAAATCATCAGAGATGTAAAAAGGGATAAGAAATAAGAAATAGACTAATCTTATTTTGTACCTCAAGTGTCATATGACTCTCTAATAGGCCTAAATAATAATAATAATAATAACAAAAAGAATAATAATGCTAAGAATTTTGTTGATATCATATACAAGTCAAGATATTGTTTATTAGAAGTATATATTCCTATTAAATGCATTATTTTCATTTTAATTACAGTAATTGATTAACATTTGAAGACTTGGGTTTCTCATTGACTCTAATCATCATAATAATGGAAAATTATACAGGCCTATCCCTTCTCCTATCCATGTGCTTGTATTTTAGATGCTAAACATGTGATAATGGGTCATATATTCATAAATGATAATAATTATATTAATAATTATTTCACACATATTAATTAAGATATTGTTTTAAAAACATATATTCATATTAAATACCTTACTTTCATTTTAAAAGTGATGATAGTGATTTAGCAAATAAAGAATTGTTTTTTAATTCTTTGTGATGGTTCCTAATACGCTGAATATGCCTTCGTGGATGTTTAAAAAAAAAAAAACATTCCTCTAAATTTAATGTATGAATTAATTAGATATTTCATAATTATTTATACGTTGTGTGCGTGATTTGTAACCCCTTAATTTTTTTTATTTTTTTTAGAAATGAGAGAAATTATGCAAATAATTTAGGAATTAAAAAAAAAAGCATACATAGTTTGTAATAAGGCAAAGAAATTTCACTGAACAAATTTATGAAAAATGTAATAGATCATACCTAGCAAAAAAGAAAAAAAAAAAGCGAGAGAAAATAGAATAGGCAATGAGTTGAGGTACAAATTAGGCTACTTCCCAAAAGTTTTTTGCACTGTTCATACTAAACAAGAAGACCAATTTAAGTAATTAACATTATTTTGCTTAAACTATGATTGCAAATAAATGAATAAATAACATAATAAAATTATTTTTGTAGCGTAACTTGGGTAAAACCAAATTATTGTGAAATACAAAACTAATTTTATTATGTTATTTATTTATTTATTTGCAATCATAGTTTAAGCAAAATAATGTTAATTACTTACATTGGTCTTCTTGTTTAGTATGAACAGTGCAAAAATTTTTTGGGAAGTAGCCTAATTTGTAATTCTTGTATTAATATTTTGCATACAAATTGATTAATAGGATTCCATCCTCACAAGTCTCTTCTCATATTCTAATCTAGATTAGAGAAACCCTAGTCACGTAGACATACCTCAAAATTTATGCAACAAAAAATGAGGTAGGAGCATAATTGCTGTTCTAGGTAGAAAGTTTTAATTATTAAATTTTGTAAATGCGTGACAGGCTCTTCAATTCAAAGTGCCACAATATTTCCACACTTGACGGAAGAAAAGGAATTATAATAGTTAGAGTTTGAATTTTCATGTTATAACTCTCTACCTTGAGCGAGGTAACTCATCTCTTTTGTAAGAGCAAGTCTAATTCTCTAATAATTGTTTGAGTAAGTCTTATCCTCGTGCGTGTGCCTTGGATTCCATTTCATGTGCCTCCAAACTAATTTTACGTCCCATGTTTTGACCCTCTGAGGATTAGATGAGTCTTATTGGTCTTTGTCACATATTTAGTCTCCCAACCTTTAGCATATTAAGTCTCACACTTAGTCTCCTAATTATTAATACATTAAGAGAATTAACTTTACACATCAATTTTATATTGTCCTTCCTTAGAATTATGAATAGATGAACACCGACTTAATTAAAAAATTTAAGCTTATTAAGTTGTGGATCCAACCATTACATTAAGTATAGGTTCTTGTGGCAATTATTTAACAGCAATTGATCAATTGCGGCTAAATGTTATTCCGCACTATGCATATGCCAACACAGACCAATAAGTGGCACGAATAAAAACTTTCTAACCACGATTATATACAATCGCGGCAACAAGTCATTATTAATTCATTTATATTTTGCATGGTTCCCGCGCCCAGCCAACCAAAATACCTTTCCTCCCCTTTCCCTCCGTTGTCGTGTATATCTGCCATCCAATGCGCAGAAGCCCCAATCTGCCGCCGTGAAGTCTGGCGGCACAAGAGCCTTGCACGCCCTGCTGTTTGTGAACTGAATCTGCCGCCGTAAAGCGAAGAAGCCTGAAACTGCTGCACGAGACGCCTTGCGCCCAGCCAAATCCCATTCCCTCTTCAATTGCGCAGAAGCCCTAATCTGCCGGGTGAAGCCTTGCGCCCTGCTGTTTGTGAACTGAATCTACCACCGTGAATCCAAGAAGCCCAAAAATCCTGCTGCACGAGACCTTGCTCCCTTGTTGCTTTGAAGCTCTTCGAGAATCTGCCGCCGTGAAGCCCTTTCCGCCGTCTCTCTCTCTCTCTCTCTCTCTCTCTCTCTCTCTCTCTCTCTCTCTCTCTCTCTCTCTCTCTCATAAATGGTGGTTGTGAATGCGTCTTCATATTTCTACTTGCTAGTGTTTTTCCTGCTATAAATCCCTTTATACAAATGGCATTCTTGTTCTTTGATTCCTGTAATTTCTCGTTGTGAAATTTGGTTTGATGTTCTACCGTTCACATG
The DNA here is from genome assembly GCF_029873635.1 of Malania oleifera. Taxonomy (NCBI): domain Eukaryota; kingdom Viridiplantae; phylum Streptophyta; class Magnoliopsida; order Santalales; family Ximeniaceae; genus Malania; species Malania oleifera. Next base: position 104,909,676 of record NC_080422.1, on the reverse strand, counting down.
TTGCATGCTTGCCATTTTACAAGCCGACAAACAAACAAAATGGATGGAGGTTTTGAATTGGGTAAGGAAATGTCGAACCCAAAGGTTTTCTTTGACATACTGATTGGAAATATGAAAGCTGGTCGAGTTGTCAAGGAACTGTTTGCTGATGCCACCCCTAAAACTGCTGAAAATTTCGATGCACTTTGCACTGGGGAGAAGGGGATTGGAAGAATGGGGAAGCCACTACACTAGGAAGGCTCGACTTTCCACCACATTATTCCAAACTTCATGTGTCAGGGTGGAGATTTCACCAGGGGTAATGGGACTGGTGGAGTTTCAATCTATGGTGAGAAATTTGCAGATGAGAATTTCAAGATGAAACATACAGGTCCTGGTATGCTGTCAACGGCAAATGCTGGACCAAACATTGATGGTTCTTAGTTCTTTACATGCACTGAGAGGAGACCATGACTTGATGGGAAGCATCTTGTGTTTGGGAAAGTTGTGGATGGTTATAGTGTGGTTAAGGAGATGGAGAACGTGGGTTCGAATAGTGGGAAGACTTCAGAAACAGTTCTTATTGAAGACTCTGATCAGATTGCAGAAAATTGATTGATTATATAGGAATCTAGGGTTACCACAAGTTTGTGGTTCACTATCATTCAGCAATGGATGCTGAGTTCAACTTATAGAGTGGAAATTCTTCTTCACCTCAGTGCTTGTGTAATTTCCCCTATGCTCATGAAAATGTATTTTTGATACACATGTTGTGTTTGATGAAAAATAAAATTCATTTCTCGTAAAAAAAAATGATGCAGCAAACAAAATTACCTTTATATTTAATACCACAGGACCTGTCGCTGGCATGCCCATCCAAAAAAAAAGGAAAATTGGTTCCCCAGTCTTTTAATTAATTCTAGTTTACTACCTTTAAAAAAATTAATTCTACTTTACTTCTTCAAAATAGATATTGGTACTAGCAGCAGCATAACAATCACAGCAGCAGCAGGTGCTGCCCATGCCCAGTGTAGCTGGTGAATCTGCTGCTAGTGTTTCATTTGCTCCTTTCTGGGCCTTCTGTGTAGGTAAAGTGTCCTTGACTATTTGCAACTTAATTCTATTAAAGGTTTACTTAGCAGTAATTTGTGACTTGGGGGGGTGGCGGCTATGAGTTGAAAAAACCATAAAATAGGAGCACAATTTTGAGTTTAGGAAGTTAGTCTTCTTAGAGATGAGGGCAAAGTTGCCTTATGGGGTGGGGGGTATGAGTTGAGAAAACTAGAAAATATGATTTAAGCAAGAGTATATGGTTAGTATTGGTGGTTAGACATTCTGTAAGAATTTCTGCATCAGCATGGTTTGGGAGCCTATTTTTTCAGTAGTTGGTACAGGTGGGTGCATCATTAAATTTTATCAAGGTTGAGTTTTGCTTGCTCTACTATTAGCTCAAGCTTTTGATTTTTATTACTTCACTGAATTCATTTTTCTATGTAAAGTATTAATTTTCTATCATGATATGAATTCTTTTGAGTTGTGAAGGCGAAATATGGTCAAACAGATTTTTTATTTAAAATTTAAAATATCAATATATATATATATATATATATATATGAAAGAATTATGGTTTTTATATTAGTTATTAATTATGACATATAATGTGCCAGCTCCATTTAGTTTTGGGTTCTTAATATTTTTTTTTTGTACTACGCCATCTTTATTTTTCTTCCATTTTAAATAAAATAAAAAGTATACACCAAGGTAGAGGAACTTCTTTTATGTTGTGTATGTATAGTTGTATATATCTATATTCTAACGACTGCACATGTGTAATGCACTTGTAATATACTTTTATCTTTTATATGTATATATATAATTTACATCTAGTTTCATATTTTATATTTTTCTATCTTTTTTAAGTTAGTTAAATTCGTTTTCTATCTCTTCAGCATTTACTTCTTGTCATAATATGAATTATTGCATCTTTTTTTGGACATAATATGATCTAATATATTTTTTTGGTTAAACTAAAATTATTGAAATATTTTCAAATATTATAATCATTGATGACTTATTAGCTAGTATATCATGCATATTTATGTGCTTGTTCTAATTAGCAATTATGACTTATAATAACTTTTTGTATTTCGGTATTGTCACTGTTCAACACAAGTATTTTAGAAAAATGAAAAGCGGACACATGCGATGTTTGTTTATTGTGTTACATATACTTATTTAATTTGATTATAAGATTAATGAATTAGTTCTTTACTTTTTCTTGCTTTGCTTTTATAACTTAATTCAATTATTTTTTACGTCAATCAATCATATTTAAGGTGTTAAATAATAGGTATCCTCCTTTGCTCTATTTCCTATTTTAGTAGTTTATAATGTTCAGTGTGAAAAAGTAAATTTTCATTTATTAAATCAATTTGGTAAACTATTTGCTAATCTTGCGAGGGATGCATGCGTGCCTCTATATTCAAACTGTAAGAACTCAAAATTGGAGTTCCTAATAAAGTTGCTTACAATGCATGAGTTATCTCATAGTATGTTCAAGATGCATTTAAGGCTAATTAAGGCGGCATTGTCTGATGATGAAACACTTCCAAAGTCATTTTATGAGATGAAGACATACATGTGTGATTTGGATCGCGGTTATACTCCAATACATGCGTATAGGTATGATTGTGCACTTTTTTATGGTGAATTTGAAAATGCAAACCAGTGTTCAAAATGTGATGAATCGAGGTATAAAACTAATCAGAAGAAGGGTAAAAAGATCCTTTAAAAATTTTTGCGATATTATCCATTAATACTAAAACTTCAAAGATTATACATGTTTAGAAAGACTGCTGTAAATATGAGATGATATAAAGAGAAACATCTTCAAGGGGAAAACATCCTTAGCCATGCAGCAGACTCGAAAGCTTGGGTTGAGTTTAATAAAATGCATCCGTGGTTTGCTAGTGATCCTTGCAACATTAGACTTGACTTTACTTCAGATGATTTCTGTTGTATTTGTATGTGTGACTCTTATACTTAAAGCTTATAAACAGAAGATGAAAAACATATGGGTTGAATTCTTGAAGAGTGCAATAGTGACTCGTCGATGAATGTCCTCTTCTCGTCGACAAATAGATATCGAGAGGCTGAAAATTGTAGAAGTTCTAAGATACTGAGAGCAAGAAATCAGAAACTCAAAGGCTCATCAACGAGTGGACTCACTAGTTGACGATTGGTCTTCTCTCTCTTGTCAACGAGTGCCATGTTCTCGTCAACGAGTGTTTTGGGCTGCGAGGAAGAAATCAAATTTTGAATTGGAATGTTGGGACGATTGGGTATTTGAAGGGAAACCTCCAAGGGGTTGTTAAATAGGTCCTTGTGGGCATATTTTGACAAGAGTGAGATAATTGTGTCTTTATATTATGAAACTTTCAATTTTATAGTGAAATATTGATCGGATTGCCCCCGTGGATGTAGGCATTACCGAACCACGTATATTCTCATGTTGTTCTCTTTACTTGTTTTTAGATTTACGAGTTGTGTATGATCTTGTGTTCTTCGTGCTTCATCATTTGTTGCAAATTTAATTATTCCGCTGTGCATCCTATACTTGATTTTTACAACAACTTGGTATCAGAGCGTTGTTATAATGGCGCTGAGTACTTCTTCTGCAAGATTTGATGTCGTCAAATTCGATGGAACAGAGAATTTCGGTTTGTAGTAGAGGAGAGTTAAGGATATACTTGTGCAACAAGGGATGGTGAAGGCTCTACATGGTGTTCAACCGGATAATATGGATGAGGCAACTTGGGGAGAATTGCAGGCAAAGGCCGTTTCTTCAATACGCTTGTGTTTGGCCAATGAAGTTCTTTATCATGCGATGGAAGAGGATTCTCCAGCGACTGTATGGTGAAAGTTAGAAAGCTGGTACATGTCCAAATCACTTTCAAATAAACTATTTCTTAAGCAGCGTCTTTATTGGCTTAATATGGTTGATGGTTCAAACTTAAATCAACATATCAATGCTTTTAATCAAATCATAAGTGATTTGATGTGTGTTGATGTTAAGTATGATGAAAATGATAATGCTTTAATGTTACTAAACTCCTTGCCAGCTACTTATACTTATGAAAATTTAGTTACAACCCTTACATGGGGAAAAAAGTCTCTTAATTTAGAAGAGGTGACAAGTGTCTTATTGAATTTTCATCAAAGGTTGAAAATATGTGATGAAGGAGAATGACTTGAGATTAAAGGTAACTATGAGCGTGGGAAAGGAAAATCCAAACATGGATCGAGTCAGAAATCTCGTACTCAATCTAAGAAGAAAAAGGATATCCTATGTTATAAGTGCGGTAAAAAGGGGCATGTGAAACCGGAGTGTCTGGATTGGAAGAATGGAAATGCTAAAAAGTATGAGGAGACTTCAAAATCAGTGAATATAGTTTGAGAAGAAGATTCAGTTTGCAGTGATGGTGATGTTCTTTCGGTTTCGTTGGGGTCGGATCACCTTACGGACTCATGGATACTTGACTCGACGTGTTTTTACCATATGACTCCAAACAAGGAGTGGTTCAACACCTACAGGTTGATAAATTCAGGTTCAATTCTTATGGATAGTGATGTTTCTTGTAAGATCATTGACATAGGAAATATTAAGATAAAAATGTTTGATGGTGTTGTGAGAACCTTGAGTAATGTAAGACACATACTAGAGTTAAGGAAGAGTCTTATTTCACTTGACACATTGGATTGTAATGGTTTCAATTACAGGTTCGAAGGTGAGCTTATGAAAGTATGGAAAGGTAACCTGACGATGATGAAATGGCAAAAGTTAGATGAGAATATTTACACACTGTAGGGAACTACTGTTGTAGGTGGAGTTGCAGCTGTAGATACTGAATCTAATGTAATTGTCTTGTGGCATATGCCTCAGGCATATGGGGGAACATGGTATGAAGGAAGTATACAAAAGGAAACTCTTGAAAGGTATGACATCATGTCAATTGGATTTTTGCAATATTTGTGTTCTTGGGAAATAAAACAGGGTAAAATTCAAATCAACTGTTCACAAGATGAAAGGTATTTTTGATTATATGCATTCCGATGTTTGGGGCCCCGTTAGAGTAGCATGAAGGGGTGAATATGTGTATTATGTGAGTTTTTTTGACGATTACTCACGGAAAGTCTGGGTATACTTCGTGCAACACAAGTCTGATATGTTTGTTAGGTTCAAGTTGTGGAAAGCTGAAGTTGAAAACCAGATGGGGAAGAGAATCAAATATCTAAGGTCAGATAATGGGACCGAGTATGTTGATTTGAGGTTCATGGAGTTTTGTGAGAAGTAGGACATTAAGAGACACTTTACTGTTTGTTGAACACCTCAGCAAAATGGTGTGGCAGAAAGGATGAACTGAACTCTAGCTAAAAAAGTTCGGTGTCTCAAGCTTAATGCAGGGCTATCGAAGAACTTCAAGGCAGTTAGTGTGACTTGTTTTTTGATAAATCGATTACCAAGGGTATCATTAAAGGGTAAAGTGGCAGAAGAGGTATGGACGGGAAATGCAGTAGACTACTCCGAATTGAAGGTATTCGGGTCTCCAGCCTATGTTCACGTGTATAGTGAGGAGAGGTCTAAGCTTGATCCAAAATTTAGATGTTGCATCTTTTTGGAATATCAAAAGGGGGTGAAGGGGTACAAGCTATGAGATCTAGTGGCAAACAAGGTGGTGATCAATAGAGATGTAGTCTTTGATGAGAAGGTTATGGTGAAGCGTACTCAAGATTGTGATGATCAGAAATAGGAGCTAGAAAATTGGGGCAAAGATGAACATGTTGTGCAGGTGGAGTTGGAAGCTTAGGGCAACGACAATGATCATGATCCTTTGGTTATAGGGAGCTCTAGTTCGGGAAACTAGCAAGTTGACAATCTTCCTATAGGGAGATCCAGATGCATTATCAGACCTCCGTTAAGGTATGGATTTGAAGAGTTAGTATCTTATGCTTTTCTTACCAATTGCAACGATCCAACTACATTTCAAGAGACAGTGCATGACTAGGAGAAAGGTAGGTGGATGAGAGCAATGATTAAGGAGATGAAATCACTACATAAGAATCAAACTTGAGATTTGGTGGAGCTTTTAGATGGGAAGAGGCCAATAGGTTGCAAGTGGGTATATAGGAAGAAAGAAGCAATTTCATAAAGGAAGGAGAAAAATTCAAGGCACGATTAGTGGCAAAAGGGTACTCACTGAAGAAGGGAATAAACTATGATGAAATGTTTTCACCTGTGGTCTAACACACTTCTATCAGGATAGTGTTGGGGTTGGTAGTCCATAATGATCTTCATTTGGAACAAATGGATGTGAAGACGACATTTTTTCACTGTAACTTGGAGGAACATATTTATATGGTGCAGTCAGAGGGATTCAATGAATTAGGGAAAGAAAACTTAGTTTAGAAATTGAAGAAATCTCTTTACGGGTTGAAACAGTTTCCAAGACAATGGTATAAAAGATTTGATTCCTATATGATGAAGATTGACTACAAAAGATGTGAGTCTGACTGCTACGTGTATGTGAACAAACTTGATGATGGTTCTCTTATTTTCTTGTTGTTGTATGTCGATGACATGTTGATAGCCGAAAAAGATTTAACTATGGTAATTAGTTAAAGGAACTGTTGCATAAAGAGTTTGACATGAAAGATCTTGGTTCTGCCAAGAAGATACTTGGGATGGAAATTCGTTGAGATAGAATTGCAGGGAGATTATGGTTATCTTAGGGTGGTTATGTGTAGAAGGTGTTGGATAGGTTTAGCATGACTGATGCAAAATCGGTATGTACACCTCTAGTGAGTCATTTTAAGTTATCTACTGCATATTGCCCAAGTACAGATGAGGATATTTGGGACATGTCAAAGGTCTCCTATGCAAGCGCCGTGGGGAGTTTAATGTATGTCATGGTGTGTACGAGGCCAGACTTGGCATATGCTTTGAGTGTGGTAAGTTTCTCTCTAATCCAGGAAGACAACATTGGGAAGCTGTCAAATGGATATTCAGATACTTACGGGGTACATCGAGTTATGACATCATGTTCGGCAAGTAATAGGGTAGTCCTTCAGTTATAGGGTTTGTAGATGTTGATTATGTAGGGGATATGGATGACAGAAGGTCTATAACGGGTTATGTTTCTACCATTGTAGGAGGACCTATATGTTGGAGATCCATAGTTCAATCTCTAGTGGTGTTGTCCACAACTAAAGTTGAATATATGACAGTTGCCGAAGTTGCAAAGGAAGCCTTATGGCTTATCAGTTTGGTCAAAGAGTTGGGCTTACAACAAGACGGGGTTGTTCTGCTTTGTGACAGTCAGAATGCTATTTGCTTAGCAAATAATCAAGTGTACCATGCTAGAACCAAGCATATTGATATAAGGTTCCACAGGGTTCGAGAGTTGATTACTTCTGGTGAACTTGTATTGGAGAAGGTTCACACACCTGAAAACGCAGCGGATATTTTGACAAGGTCGCTCGCTAGTGAAAAGTTCAAGCATTGTTTGAACTTACTCCATGTATTCAAGTGATAGAAGGAAGACAGACCTAACCAAACGTTCCAAGTTCAAGGTGAAGCATTCAGATATGTTTTTTAGGTTCTCCTAAGGGGCGTATAATTGCCAAAGCGGAGATTGTTATATTTGTATGTGTGACTTTTATACTTAGGGCTCATGAATAGAAGATGAAAAGCATATGGGTTGAATTCTTGAAGAGTGCAGTAGTCACTCATCGATGAGTGTCCTGTTCTCGTCGACGAGTAGATACTGAGAGGCTGAAAATTGCAGAAGTTTTGAGATATAGAGAGCAGGAAATCAAAAACTCGAAGACTCGTTGACGAGTGGACTCACTAGTCGACGAGTGACCTTCTCTCTCTCTCTCGTCGACAAGTGTTTTGTGCTGTGAGGAAGAATTCAAATTTTGAATTGTGATGTTGGGACGATTGGGTATTTGGAGGGAAACCTTCGAGGGGTTGTTAAATAGGTCCTTGTGGGCATATTTTGACAAGAGTGAGATCATTGTATCTTTGTATTATGAAACTTTCAATTCATAGTGACATATTGGCCGGATTGCTCTTGTGGATGTAGGCATTGCCGAGCCACATATATTCTCGTGTTGTTCTTTTTACTTGTTTTCATATTTACTGGTTGTGTATGAATTTGTGTTCTTTGTGCTTCATCATTTGTTGCAAATTTAATTATTCCGTTGTGCATCCTATACTCGATTCCACAATAGTTTCAATCATTTTACTAACATGAACAACTCGTATAGTATGTGACTAGTTTTGATGATGCCATATAATTTGATACCATAGCGATGTATGAAAGAACCGTTCATTTACGTGTCTTTACTTATTCTTGGACTGAGGGCGCCTGGTAATGATATTGATGTTTACCTGAGGCCGTTAATTGATGAGTTGAAAGAATTATGGGAAAAAGGAGTGGCGACATTCGATGTGGAAACTATGAAAACATTTCAGCTGCATGCTGCATTGTTGTGGACAATTAATGATTTCCCTGCTTACGACAATCTATCGGGGTGAAGCTTAAAAGGATACTTAGCATGCCCAATGTGTAATAAGGATGCTGAGTCCTTATCCTTGAAGCATGGATGAAAGTTATGCTTTATATGTCATCATTGTTTTCTACCACTTGGACATCCTTAGAGGACTCATGATGTCAGAAGCTTTAATAGAAAACTTGAACGAATGTTGCAGCCAAATCGACTAAGTGGGGAAGAGATATTAAACCAATTCAAGTTGATAAAAAATGTGAAATTTGGGAAAACATTGAGTTGTAGAAAAAGGAAACGTGCTAAGAATGAGTTAGTTAGACAAAAGAAGCATCTTTTTTGAGTTGTAATACTGGAAATATCTTCCATTATGCCACAACTAGGATGTTATGCACATTGAGAAGATCATTTGTGAGAGTGTGATTGATACATTGTTAGATATAAATGGGAAGAAAAAAGACAATGCAAATGCTCGTGGGGATATGGAAGATATGAGAATACGACTTGAGTTACACCTGATTTGTGATTGCGACAAGCTTCTCATGCCATCGACATATTACACATTATCGAATGATGAAAGAAATAATTTATTTGAATGGTTGAAATCAATGAAGTTCTTTGATGGATATGCGTCCAATATATCTCGATGCATAAGTACGAAAGAAGGTAAGATGTTAATAATGAAAAGTCATGCTGTTATGTCATTCTTCAACAGGTTCTACCAGTTTTCCTTCGTAGATAGTTGACTGACGATGTTCGCTTAGTACTGTTTGAGTTAGTAAACGTAGTCGATTTTAAGCACTCAGGAGTTCAAGTCGGGCATACGAGGTCTAAACTGAGTGGGGTTAGTCCTGGCATGTCCGTGACATTAAGCTAGACGTGCCGGAGCTAATGGTGCCAAAAAACTCCCACCCCCCCCCCTGCGGGAACTTTTTACGCACTTAAAAATAAAGTTAGAATACAAACAACCTTAACAAATTTAGTGGATTTAAGCATTCATTCTTGCTATCAAATCATTTTTACTTATAATACATACATATTAAAAATTGTATGCTAATTTTTTGTATAATTATTACTTTGTAGGGTCTGCGGCTATCATAAGAAGATGAGGACGATGTCGAGCACTACAATTGGATACAACTTTTTTTTTTCTTTGTGTTTTTTGTTATCTAAAGAGATCATGTATATATGATGTTTCTGAACGATTTGTTATGTATATATATGAAGTTTTATAAACAATTTATGAATTTTTCATTAATTAATTCTGGATCAATATTATGTGTTCATGAATTTAATTACATGTTTGGACATGGATTAATTGGTGATTTTTTAGCCGTTACTAATAGTGGCTTTTTAGTGACGGTTTCAAAACCGTCACTAATAGTATGACTTTTAGGGACAATTTTCAGCTGAGAAAATGTGTTCGTTATAGTAACGGTCTTTGACTTTTAGTGATGGTTTCGTTCCATCACTAATATTTCATTATGAGTGATAGTTTTAAAAACCGTCATTAATAGTTAGTTGTTATTGCTATTTTAATTATCAATTCGAAACTGTCATTAAGCCTTCACTAATAAATATTAGTGACAGTTTTGTATTATTAGTGACCGTAAATCGTCATTAAAGTGCTTATTTTTTGTAGTAGGGTCCATTGTTTTAATTTTCATTTAATCACCAAATATGTTGACAATTAAAAAAAGAAAAGGGCCATGCAAGTCTGGTGTGGACAATATCCAAAAGAAATTAAGTAAATTCGATTGATGTCTCTCAAAAATATTGTGGATAACCTAACATTATTTAGATAAATAATGACCAAAGTTATAAAATATAAATGTCAAAAACAAAATTGTAGATCTAGAATCAAATAATATAACTAAAATGTATTTGGAATTTTGAAAACTCATTAATTTATCACTAAGTTCAAATGAAAACTATACAAATTTTAGGTAGCAAATCAAAATTTAAAAATTAATAATAATATACTTATTGATGTTTTCATTGCAAGAAGCCCTATTTTAAGATTTTTTTACAAAATAAAATGAATGAAAAATGTGTATGTATCTACTATTTTTAACTTATAATATTATATAAATAATAAAATATAATATTTTGCATAATTTTAGTTGCAATACTCTTGTCGTACAATATTTTTGTTTTTAAAAATTTGTTATGTGTGTGTGTTTACATGGTCTTATAACATTATATCATGCTTATATATCTATTTTTTTTATAATTTTTTTAAAAAAATATAATTTTTATATGTAACTTTAAATATTCATAAAATGTTTTTAAATTTAATTAATACAATATATTATTAATTTATTTTAAAACTATTGAAGTTGTCTTAAAAAATGTAAAAATTATTTTACACAAGATTATTCATGTTCAATCAAGTGCCTTGTGGCATATTGACAAGTAAAAACTAAAAGGCTTTTTAAGATTCAAAAATTTGTATCTAAATCTTTGTATTTGAAAATAAATAAATAAATTGTATTATACATATTTTGTATTCTAAATGCATTTGGATAGCCAAATTTTAGTTTAATTTTATAAAAAACAAACACAAAATGTGTTTGGCAATAGTGACACTTGTATGGTGGTGGCCAGTAATGACAGGGTAGTGATGGCTAATGGTGGTTGGCGATAATGAGTGGTGGTAGTTGGTGGCGCAACAAGTGGTTCAATGGTTGGAGTAATTAGTAAAAATGTTAATAAGAACAATACACGGTAGTAAGTAACAATGATCGATGATAGTGTGAGACAGCCATGACAAACGTAGGTAGATAATGGTTGGTGGCGGGGTGTGGTGGTGAGCATGTGACAACTTGGTCGATCATGAGCAGTGCCACATGGTGACGGATGACATCAATGGGTGGTGCCGTATGATGATGGATCGGTGGTTAATATTGATAAAAATGTGTTAGAATTGATTAAGTATTCAAATTATTTATGCAAAATATATTTTTATACAAACCTCAAGAATAGGGTGGATGTGACCCAATCCCCAAAAGTAAATTTGTAAATAAACACAATTTCTCTGTATTTTTTAAAATCTCTTGTTTTCAATACCGAAAATTATATCCGAAACATTAACCAAACCGCCCAAGGCGAAGATACCAAATCCGAATTCCAAATTCTCAGCCGTCCGTGACTGCACACGAGAGGAGCGTTGGCCCACTTTTGTGTGCCCGGTGACCCCAGGGCCAGTATCCTCGAGGGCTAGGTGGTCCCACCTCTCTCTCTCTCTCTCCCTCTCTCTTCGCCTGCAAGAAAATCAGCGCTTCCGTCTCTCTCCTGCCTTCATTTCTCTCCAGTCTCTTCGGCGAATAGCCCAGGCGATGCAGGAAACGGAGTTGCACGATTTGTCCGACGATGCCGATTACGCGGCCTCGCAACAGCAAGTAAGCAACGATCGTCAATCACTCTGAAGGATCACATTTTTTAATTATGATCTATTTGCAGTTTAACGGTTCGATTCGCAAGAATGCATGGTTAGATTGTGGCAGACATGGACTCACCGGTGCTTAATTGCCTACTATTAATGGATAATAATTCACAGATTCAATCTAAGTTTTGTCTGCAATTTGTATTAGGGCTCAGCGAGCATAGCGCGGTGTGACAGTAGCAGGAGAAGCTCGTCGAGCGAGTCGGATGGTGCCGAAGTAGTATATTTGAAAGATAATGTGACAATTCACCCCACTCAATTTGCATCTGAGAGGATTAGCGGGCGGCTAAAGTTAATTAAGCAAGGCTCTTCTCTGTTTATGGTAATTATTTTTTGTTTGCACTTTTGGTTGCGAGGGGGGGGGGGGGGGGGGTTTATCTGTTTGTACAAGTTATTATGGGACTTTTTTTTTCCACTTAAAATTTTGTTTGTTTTGGTAGACATGGATTCCCTACAAAGGTCAAAACTCAAATGCAAGGCTGTCTGAGAAAGGTTTAAGTTGTTCTAATTCTGATTTTGGGATGTATATGTAATGTGCATGCATTTATCTATGTCCCTCTGCTGAATTTATTGGTGCATTGTATTGGTATGCAGATAGGAATCTTTACACAATAAGGGCAGTGCCATTTACTGACGTGCGGTCCATTCGTCGGCACACTCCTACACTGGGGTGGCAGTACATAATTGTGGTCTTATCATCAGGTAGTACAAAATACATAATTCTGTTTATGTGGTGGTTATGTCAACCAGTCAATAAAGTAAAACTTTAAGCTGTGGAGTGTTATAATTGTTGAATTGTTATACTTGATAGCAAGTTTGCAATGTTGGTTGGTGGTGTGAAACTGGGACACTGAGTGATAAGCTTTTGCTTTGTTTAACATTATGGATTGTTTAAATTGGTTGAACTTTGCAGGTAAATGAGCTGAGTTCATGAAATAAGTTAAAATATATTATTGTAGTCTCTTTAGCTTCCGAAATCTCAACCTGATTTTTAAGATTTTGAAAAAAATTTTGCATTTCATATTTCAATGTTACAAGCAAATTTGGGTATTACTGTCCTAATTAAGTGAAAAAAGGAAGAAAAATGGGCTTTAACAACCTAGCAGTTACATTAATGCTATCATACAGTATAATATAAATAAAATCATCGAAATCTTTTATCATAATTGTTGTCATGGGGAACTTCTTATAATGATCTTAATATTACAACTAATTTTTCTTATTTCCTTCTTTGAGAAAGTTGGAAGAAAAAATTGAGAAGTTGAGATTGCAACATAATCAAATAGGTTTCATTCTTGCTCATTTGGTGTTGCTAGCATTGCCACTGATGTGCTTTTCTTATATTTATTTATTTGTTTGATTATGCTCCCATGATGAATTTCTAAATCATCTGCTATTTGTAATGTGACTTATCCTTTTCTTCTCGAGGGGGGTTGGGGTGGAAAAATTGACAAGTTCATGTGGGGGCCCACTCCTATTTGGTCAATTTTTTAAGCAGTTGAACCTCATGACGTCAGACTCCATATATTCACCGCCTATTGAAGGCTAATTAGTTGCAGCTGATAGGACTGCATAACACTTCCTTCAACCTCAAGAATCACATTTAGGAAGATGGTTGCTGTAAAGAGGCACCCGCAGAATTGCTAGTAAATTGGCGTATGAGGCAATTGTAACCTATAAAGTATGGTGTGGCTAGTCTTCAAAAGTTGTGATAATCTTCAATTAAAATAAAATGATTATTATTGCTGGTCTTGCTGTGTGGATCTTGAGAGGGATGTATTATGCAGTACTATCCTTTGGCATCTTGCGTGAAGTGGCGTTCGAACCTCCAAATTTGCACTTGAAGCCAGGGAATTTTGGTATTACTCAACAATGATTGCTATATGGACAAGAAGTTGTGTTCTAATATGTTTATAAAGCTGTTGAATAATTGGGTAAAACGGAGGACCTAACATCAATGATTGGTCTCTCCCTCTATTTATAATATATCTTAAGTACAATACCAATGGCAATAATACCTTTACTAACTCACACTTATTGACATAACTCTGAACACATAATAATAATGCTAAATGACTAAATAACCACTGATACTCCCCCTCAAGATGGAGCATACATATCAAATGCTTTTAGCTTGTTGCAAATGAATATCACACAAGCACCTCCTAAGGCTTTAGTGAATAAATCAGCAAGTTGAAACTTAGATTTCACATAAGTGGTTGTAATAAGATTCTGTACAAATTTCTCCCAAATAAAGGCTCTTGGAAGATCAGATTAAAGGCAATATGAATAGAAATTCAATTATCACATAGTAACTCCATAGGTTGAGAATGTGGAAAACCTAGCTCTTTCGGCATGTTCTTCAACCAAATAAGTTCACATGTAGTGTGCGTCATAGACCTATACTCTGACTTAGCAGTTAATCTGACCAACACAGTTTGTTTCTTACTTGTCCAAGACATCAGATTACCATAAACAAAGATACAATAGCTAGTTGTGGATCTTTGGTTGGAAGGCGACTTGGCCTAATCTACATCTGTATATCCCTGAATATGTGTGTGGCCTTGATCCTAACATAAGAGACCTCTCCCTAGTGCACCTGTGAGATGTCTCAAAATGCGAATTACTGCATGCTAGTAACTTGTTCTTGAAGAATCGAGAAATTGGCTCACAACACTTCTTGCGAGGGATATATTTGGTCGAGTTACTATATGAAGATCTCGATAATTCTATACCCAAGAAGTACTTCAATGGTCCCAAATCCTCTGTTTGAAACTTAGTTTGTAGGAAATGCTTTAGGCTTTGAATACTTTGATCATCATCACCAGTAATCACAATATCATCCACATATACTATAAGAAAAATTCTTCCGGATGGAATATGGTGATCAAATATAGAATGATTTGCTGCACATCGTCGAAGGCTAAACTCAAGTACTACAATATTGTAGCAACCAAACCATGCGCTTAGAGACTGTTTTAAACCATATAGTGACTTCTTGGGTCGATACACTAAGCATGAATCCCCCTAAGTAACAAACCCTGATTGCTCCATATGGACCTCCTCCTGTAGATGCATCTCTTCTATCATTGCATTCCGCCACCTAGAATGGGACAGGACTTCAAAAATAGAATTGAGTAGAGCGACAGAAGACAAAATACTAACAAAACAATAATATGAGGGTGACAAGAAATCATAACAAACACAATTAGAGATTGAATGTCAGGTGCAACTGCGTTTACCTTATGAAAAGCTATGGGTGGATTAACATCTTGGGAGATTGGATCATTTGACGAGGGAACTAAAGGCATAGAAGTGGAAGCTAGAGTAGGCTCTCCTCCCTTGAGTCGGCGTGTGTATACTTGCAAATTGGGATGATCCAAGTGACGAGAAGGACTCAAATTTGATGAAGATGTTTGAGGATTGGACATAGACATTAGGTTAGGATCTGGAAGACAAGATAGAGGAAGGGACTCATTAAGGTCAATAGAACTCAAGGAATCAGAGTAGTATGGTGTAGACTCAAAAAAGGTGACATCAGTATAGTTAAAGAATTGATGTAAAGTAGGGTAATAACATCGATATCCCTTTTGAGCATAGAAATACCTTAGAAAAATGCACTTGATAGTGTGAGGATCCAACTTTTTCTTTCTTGGAGTTAACTGATAGACAAAAGACACACAACCAAATATACCAGGAGGAAGGGAGAACAAAGGAGCCTTAGGGAAGATAACTAGAATTTTACCATTAAGGACAGTGGATGGCATTTTATTAATGAGAGAACAAGCAGTGAGCAGGACATCACTCCAAAAAGAACTTTGGGGACATTCCTTTGATACAATAAGGTATGAGTGACTTTGAGAATATGTCTGTTTTTTCGTTTTGCAACTCTATTTTGTTGTGGAATGTGGGCACAAGATCATACCATAATTAGTCATATAGGTGCTGAATTGAATATTGAAGTACTCCTTGGCATTATAACTATAGAATTAGTCTTATAGGTACTGAATTGGGTATTGAAGTACTCCTTAGCATTATCACTACGAAGTACCTTGACAGGCATATCAAATTGAGTCTTTATTTGAGAACAGAAAGCACAAAAGATATTAAACAACTTTGAACTGTCTTTTATTAAATACAACCAATTCATTCTAGAGTAGTCATCGACAAATGTAACAGAGTACTGAAACCCCATTTTCGACATGACATGACTTGGACCCCAAACATTAGAATGGAAGAGCATGAAAGGACTATCTACCTGTTTGTTGACTCCTAAGCAAAGGGAACGCGATGATGTTTTGCTAATTGACAAGACCCGTACTCAAGACTAGACATAGAACTCAAGGTAGGAACTAGCTGTTTTAATTTGTCCATAGACAGGAAGGCGACAGTGGATTTGAAGCAGTGTAGCAGCGGCTGTGCAAGCAATGGGAGAAGAGAGTGACTCAAAGTAGTAGAGTCCATGAGCCTCACCTCTTGTACCAATTGTCTTCCTCGTCTTCAGATCTTGAATAATCACAGAGTTAGGAAAGAAGGTTACAAAGCAATTTAGTGCCTTTGTAAGGTTACTAACTGACATAAGATTGAAAGGGGCTTAGGAATGTATAAAATAGAAGAACGAGAGATGGAGGGAGTAGGATTTACTGTTCATATCCCTTTAACTATAGTTGTGGACCCATCAACAAGGGTAACTTGAGGTAGACTTTTAGGATATTGGAGAGCAGAAAAGAAGTTGGTTACACCTGTCACATGGTCAGTAGTAGTAGAGTTGATAATACAAGGACTAGTGGGAGAGATTCTAGATGACATACTGTAGGATTGCCCTTCGGAGCAAAAGATGCGATGTGATGAGATGCTTGTTGGGATGTTTGATACTGTAGGAACCTTGAATACTCATCCTCCGAGATAGTTATAGTATGTGGTTCACCTAAACAAATGCAAACACACTTTTGGGATTTGAGGACGCCATCCAACACACACACACAACCTTGATACAGCAGCAAATCAGAAATACACAGCAAACAGAATGCTCTTGAGATTCCAAAAGTGAACTTCTGGACCAACCATAAGTAAATTTTCAGACCAACTGAACCAAACACAAATGAGTCAGCTGTTGATTCAACCACGAACGAGCCCCCAACAACTGGACATAGCACTGCCATAACCCCACAAAATCAATGTATAAATGCTGCCACTGCTCCAAGAGACTTAAACAACTGGTGATAGCATTGAAACAACCCTACAAAATCAATGTATAAATGCACCAAAACAACCATATGTAAATTTTCAGACCAACTGAACCAAACACAAACGAGTCAACCGTTGATTCAACCACAAACGAGCCCCCAACAACTGGACATAGCACTGCCACATCCCTACAAAATCAATGTATAAATGCTGCCACTGCTCCAAGAGACTTAAACAACTGGAGATAGCATTGACACAACCCTACAAAATCAATGTATAAATGCTGCCCTTGCTCCAAGAGACTTGAACACATCCCCAAGAAACCAACATTCAGCTCTCACAGTCCCAAACAGCCTCTATACAGTGGAACATCTGAAGTACACAGCGAACAACATCCTCCTGGAATTCATGGACACCATCCCAACACACACCGTTCAACAACTAGAGCAAACCACAAGCATACAATGAAAAAGGAAGATGAAAAATGAATCATGAACACAGAAATATCACTGTTTCAGGCCTCAGTGAACCCTATAATTATTGGCCAACAGCTTCAGGCATTAGCAAGCAATCATTCCCAGAATGCTGCACATGAACAAGTAAAAAAGGTAATACCTTTGGACAAAAAAGATGAGAAACCACTTCGTATTATGGTGTTAGGAAGGATTCAAGACATTTGGAAGGAAATCAGTGTAAAATGGCTGCTCAAAAAAGTCTCTTGTGCCAGCATGTGGGGTTGGCACTCCCAGCTTTCCTCCGGCGCATGGGGGTGTGTGGAGGATCCTCTGGCAATGAAATTTTGGGGGCTGGCAGATCGGCCGGTTTCTGGGGCTTGCCAAATGGTTAGTTCTGCAAAGTATGAGCTATTTCTTGAGGTGTTGAAGATGATAGCAGCATCCAGGATTTTTCGGCGCCTGCAGTTTTTTTTCGACAATTGCTGAAGTTGCTTCTTGACTTTGGTGAAGCTGATGACCCTTCTACTGCAGCAGGTTGCGTGGTATTATGATGTTTAGGGTTTGATTTAGTGGTGGTTATGCAATTAGGGTTTAGGTCAGATCTTGCTTTGATATCATGTTGAATAATTGGGTAAAATGGAAGACCTAACATCATTGATAGGTCTCTCTTTCGTCAATTTATAATATTAATATATGTCAATTACAATTCTAATGACCATAATATCCTTACTAACTCACACTTATTAACATAACTCTAACACATAATAATAATAATGCTAAATGACTAAATAACCACTTACAAAATCTATAGGTTTCAGTTGAATATATCAGAAAACCTAAAGGTTCAGTTTTGGTATTGTCAAACTATCTTAGATTTTGTAGGGGTAGTGGTGGGAATTTAATAGCCAAGCCGAGAAAAGGAGGAGAAGAGAAAAATTGAGCAGCTGTTTCTTGGAGTCTACGTACAGCTCTAGATCTGCCCTCTTATATATTATTATTGATAACAAAATCTTAAGGAGAAAAATACCACAATAACACAACCTAATTATTAATAACATATTCTCTTTTGACACCCTCTCTTAAGCTGGAGGTGTATAAACATCACCTAACCCTAGCTTGTAACAAACATTAGAAAACATGGGGCTTAAATAAAGGCTTTGTAAAAACTTTGTTTAGCTGATTGACAGATTACACAAAGGGAATCTTCACGACTAGGGCTGCAAACAAGCTGGGCTGAGACGATCTGTGGCCAGCTCATGCTTAGACCGAGCTTGACTAGAGCTTAAAGTTTTTCGTTTGAGCTTGACTCGTTTAGCATATATACAACTTGAGCTCGACTTGACTAAAGCTCATTTCACATTAATAAACGAGCCAAGCTCGAGCTTGAGCTTAAACTCGACTCGACTGAAGCTCGTTTCAAACTAATAAACAAATGGAGATGCTAAGCTAATTAAATTAACTGATAATTAGTAAATATAATTTGAGAAAAATATATTTGAAATTAAAAATTTTAAATTAGATATTTAATGAGTTTAATATTGAATTTGTTCACGAGCCTAATATCGAGCTAATTCACGAGTCTAATATCAAGTTAGTTCTCAAGTTACTAATGGACTAGTAAATGAGTTGATAAATGAGTTGGCTTGCGAGCTGTTAATGGGTCAGCTCGTGAGCCTAACAAGGCGAATATGAACTAGTTTGAGTTCGGCTCGTTTAGTTGATGCGCTTGACATTTGAGTTTGAGCTCGGCTTATTTAACTTGATAAACGAGTTTGAGCGAGATTGAGTCCAACACCAAGTAGCTCACGAGCGGCTCAGCTCATTTACAACCCTACTCACGACCTTCTTTGACACAACATCCCTCACAAAATGACAGGCAACTTTTATACTTTGTCCTCTTATGAAACACTGGATTGCTAACAATATAAATGGCAGCTTGATTATCACAAAACACATGTATTGGCTTGCTTACTAGGAATCCTATCTTTGACATAGGAGACTTTAGCCACATAAGTTCATTTACTATATGAGCCATAGCTCGATATTACACTTCAACACTAGCTCTGGCTACAATAGTTTGTTTCTTGCTATTCCAAGTAACAAGATTACCTCCCACAAATGTACAATTTCCAGTAGTAGACCATTGATCATCAACAAGTTCAATCTAATCTGCATTAGAGTATCCCGCATTCTGACAATTTATATTACATGTATATATTGAACCTTCGTTGGGATAGCCTTTGAGGTACTGCAAACCCTACAAACAGCATCCCAATGTGGTTGTTTGGGATTTTCCATAAACTAACTCACCACCTTCATTGCTAAAGATATGTTAGATCTAGTCACAGTCAAGTGGATCAACTTGCCAACCAATTGCCAATATCGACATTTGTCGTCAAAGTTCGGTCCAATATCCCTAGACAACTTCACACTGGGATCCATAGGAGTATCAACTAGTTTAGCTGCCAACAAACTAGTCTCATTTAGCAAGTCCAACGTATATTTTGTTTGAGATAGATTCAACCTTTTCCTACTCTATATAGTCTTAATACCAATAAAGTAACATTGAATGCCCAAGTCCTTGATTTGAATATTTTCTTGAAGCCACTGCTTAACATCTGCAATCCCATTTGGTCATTGCTAGTGATGGTGATATCGTCAACATAAACTATTAGAAGTATCACAGTTATCTTCATTTTATGGACAAATTGAATGATTAGAGTAGCAGCAGATAAAGCCAAATGCAGGGAATACAACACTAAATTTGCCAAACCAAGCTCGAGGAGACTATTTAAGACCATAAATGGCCTTACGCAACCTGCATACTTTACCATATTCTCCTTGAGCAGCATGCCCAAGGAGGTTGCTCCATATATACCTCCTCCTACAAATCTCCGTATAAGAAGGCATTCTTCACATCCAATTGATGTAAGGGCCAATCAAAATCAATTGCCAATGAGATCAATGCACAAAGAGAATTTAATTGAGCTACATGAGAGAAGGTCTTTGTTGAGATTTGATTAAATGAATGACCTAACTTGAAGATAGGTCTCTCCCTCTATTTACAATACAAATCAAATACATTCTAATGACAATAATTCCCTTACTAATTCTCATTAATTAACGTACTCACACACTTAATAATAATACTAAAAGATATAGATAACCTCTAACACTCCCCCTCAAGTTGGAGCATAAATGTAGTATGCTCCTAGATTTTTACGAATAAATTTAACACGAGCACCCCGCAAAGCTTTGGTAAATAAGTCAGCAAGTTGCATATGAGACTTCACGTAAACGGTAGTAATGAGCTTCTACATGAGTTTCTCTTGAACAAAGTGGCAATCAACTTCAATATGTTTTGTCCGCTCATGGAAGATCTGGTCTAGGCAATATGAAAAGCAACTTGATTATCCCACATCTACTCCATAAGCTGAGAATGTGAAAAACCCAATTCTTCCGACATGTTCTTCAACCAAACAAGTTCACAAGTAGTATGAGCCATAACTCTATATTTTTGATTCAACACTTGACCTGACCACCACAGTTTGTTTCTTACTCTTCAAGAAATCAAATTTCCATCAACCAAGATACAATACTCGAGATGTTCGATCAGAAGGCGACCCAACCTAATATGCATTTGTATATCCATGGATATAAGTGTGACCTTGATCATGATATAAAAGACCTCTCTTAGGTGCACCTTTGAGATATCTCAATATACGAATTACTGCGCCCCGATGACTTGTCCTTCGTGAATCTAGAAATTAACTCTCAACGCTCGTCGCAAAAGATATGTTTGGCGGAGTGACTATGAGATAATTCAACTTTTCAACAAGCCTTTGGTATTGTCTAGGATTAGGTGGCAAATCACCCATATCTGATACTAACTTGCTGTTAAGATCTATGGGTATATCAATTGGTTTGGATTCCAACAATTCAGTTTCATCCAATAGATCAAGAACATTCTTCCTCTGTGACAAAACAATTCCCATACAAGATCTAGATACTTCTATAAAGAAGTATTTCAATGGCCCCAAACTTTGGTTTGAAACTTAGTCTGTAGAAAAAGTTTTAGGCTTTGAATACCTTTATCATCATTACTTGTAATAACAATATCATCCACATAAATGACAAGAAGGATCCTACTTGATTTATGACGATAAAACACAAAATGATTCACTTCACACGGTTGAAGACCAAATTCAAGTACTACAACATTGAAACGACCATGTTTGGGAGACTGTTTTAAACCATATAATGCCTTCTTAATGCCGACACACTGTGTCTGACTCCCCCTGAGCAACAAACCCAGGTGGTTGCTCCATATAGACCTCCTTCTCAAGATCACCATGCAAGAAGACATTCGTCACATCTAGCTGATGTAGAGGCTAGTGACAAGTAGTTGCCAAGGAGATGAACATACATACTGATGTAAGTTTGGCAATTGGAGAGGTGGTGTCAGAATAATCCAAACCATACACTTGAGTATACCCCTTTGCAACAAGACGGGCCTTAAGACGGGCCATAGAACCATTAGGGTTGACTTTCACAGTGTATACCCAGCGACAACTAACCACAAACTTGTCAGGAGGAAGAGATACCAAGTCTTAAGTGTCATTGTCTTGTAAAGCATTCATCTCTTCAACCATATCATTCCTCCACCCAGAGTGGGCTAAGACTTTCGAAATAGATTTAGGAAGGGTAGTAGATGATAAAGCAGCAACAAAACAATAATATGAGGGTGATAAGAAGCCATAACAAACATAGTTGGAAATGGGATGTTGGGTACATATGTGTTTACCTTTTCAAAAAGAAATGGGAGGATCAACATCATGGGAAATATCATCATCAGACGAGGAAACCAAAGGCATGGTAAAAGAAGTTAGAGGGGGACTCTCTTCCTTGGAGCTGTCGTCATGAATTGACTTGCAAATTAGGATGATCAAGATGATGCGAAGGACTTGGAACTATGTGGAGATGCAGATGGTTGGTTGGGCAAGGACGACAAAATAGAATCTGGAAGATTAGGGAGAGGAAGAGACTCATTGAGTTCAGAAGCACTCAGAGATTGGGTGTAGTAAGGTGTTGACTCAAAGAAGGTAACATCTGCAGAAATAAAGGAGCGATGCATCATAGGACTGTAACAATAATATCCTTTTTGAGTATATGAGTTGGGCAGAAAGACAAATTTTATAACATAAGGATCCATCTTATCCACCCCAAGAGTTAGTTGATGAACAAAGGACACACACTTGAATATACGAGGAGGGTGAGAGAATTAAGTTGAATTAGGAAAGAGAATGGAGTAGGGAGTTTTATCACTAGGAATAGAGGATGGCATCCAGTTGATCAAATAGCAAGTAAGTACAATATCACCCCAAAACACTTTAGGTACATGCATTTGGTAAAGTAAGGTGCGAGTGATTTCAAGGATATGTCTATTTTTCCTTTTTGCAACCCCATGGTGTTGAGGAGTGTGGACATAAGATGATTAATGGACAATACCAAACTGAGTCATATAAGTAGTGAATTATGAACTAAAATACTCTTTAGAATTATCACTTCAAAGTATTTGAAGTTTTGAACTAGAAAGTCAAATTATGCCTTTATTTGAGAACAAAAGGCCCAAAATATATGAAATAACTTGGAACGATCTTTTATTTAATATAGCCAAGCCATTCTTAAATAATCATCCACATAGGTTACAAAGTACTTGAAATCCAACTTGGACACAAATACTCTTTAGAATTATCACTTCAAAGTATTTGAAGTTTTGAACTAGAAAGTCAAATTATGTCTTTATTTGAGAACAAAAGGCCCAAAATATATGAAATAACTTGGAACGATCTTTTATTTAATATAGCCAAGCCATTCTTAAATAATCATCCACATAGGTTACAAAGTACTTGAAATCCAACTTGGACACAACTTTACTAGGACCCCAAACATCATAATGGACTAACATGAAAGGGCTTGCATCCCGTTTACTGACTCGGGAAGCGAAAGGGATACGATGGTGCTTTCCCAATGGCAAGACTCATAATCAAGATTAGACACAAAACTCAAATCAGTAACAAGACGTTTTAACTTTTCCAGTGAAGGATGGCTAAGACGATAATGAATTTGGAGAGGTGTGACCGAAACAATGCAGGTGGTAGAAAGAGATAACGACTCAAAGTGATAAAGTCCACTAGCTTCACACCCTCTGTCAATCGTCTTCCTCGTCTTCAAATCCTTAATAACCACAGAATTAGGGAAGAATGTTACTGAACAATTCATGGATTTAGTAATCTTGCTAATGGACATAAGATTGAAAGAAAATTTGAGGATATACAAAATTGAAGAAAGAGAAATAGAAGAAGTGGGATTTACAGTCCCAATTCCATTGACTATAGTGGTGTATCCATTAGCAAGAGTAACACAAGGTAAATTTGCAGGATATTAAAGAGTAGAGAAGAAATTAGGTATACTTGTGATATGATCAGTTGTAGCGGTGTCTATGACCCAAGGACTAGGACGAGAAATATTGGATGACCGACATACTGTGGGATTAGCTGTTTGGGCAAGAGATGCAATGGTAAGAGAAGCTTGTTGTGATGCTTGATAGTGCTGGAACTTGGAGTACTCTTCCTTTGACATGGATATAGTACATTGCCCCCCACTCGGCCCCACAGGTGTGGAGTCGGTGGCGACTGTATTGGCTGCCCCCAAAGGTGTGAAGTCAGTGGTGGCTGCGTTGGCAACACGTGAAGGTCACCCATGGAGTTCCCAACATTGCTCAATAGTATGATTACTTTGTCCACAATGAGTGCACTTGCGAGGAGTGCCTCTACCTTGCCCTTCTCTACCACCATGACCACTTGAACCACCTTGATAACTTTTGTGGTTGTTTGGTAGAGAACTAGAATCACCCTATTTAGCAAAGGCTGTCCTCTCAGAGAAGATGCAGGGGCAGGAGAATATGTGCTAAAGGAAGCGTGAAGGACACGAGAATAAATATCGGCAAATGCTGGCAGCTCTGCATTACTAAGTATCTGGGATTGGACTGCCTCAAACTCGGGTCTCAAGCCCGCTAGAACCCGAAGAACTCTCATATACTCGCTCTGCTTTTGCATCTCAAGAAAATCGGCAACTATAGATTGCACAATGTCATCATGAATATGCTTCATCTCTCCAAAATAATCTGCAATGCTCCTATCTCCATGTTGTAACTGAAAGTACTTTGGGATAAATCATACACACGTGTAATGTTACTAGAGTATGGAAGCTTGGCATAATTCCAAATCTCCTTGCACGTATCTAGATGCATACACATCTATGCAATTTGTGGTTCCATCGAATTCTATAAGAGGGAAACAATCAAGGCATCTTCTTGAATCCACACTTCTTTTCTCTTCTCATCAGAAGGATTAGATTGGAGCAAGTGGTTAGATTTTCCTAATCCTGCTAAATAAAACAAAATAACTTTAGACCATTGAACATATTTCTTTCCATCCAACTTTGAGTCGTTATCTGTGGTAGTGATGAAGGAAACATATTTTTGGGATTCATAAACTCCATCTCAACACTCACAAACTTGCAGCCACACCAATGTCAGACAAGAAGAACAATCAAAACTAATCGGGACAATCACAAACTATGTGAAGCACTGACACAACCATGGATGAGGTGAATGACTTACCAACTAAGATAGCACTGCCATGACCTCACAGTCTTAACTTACGAACATTGCCACTACTCCAAGAAACTCACAAAGATGCCTTTACAAACACTGAACAAAAACTAATGGATTACATGAGGGCGTGGTCGAAAAAGTTAGGATCTTTGGGCTAAAAACATGCCCAACAGCTTGATAATATTGTCTAGAGAAAGAATTAGAACATGGAAAAGAAAAAAAAAAAAAAATGAAAAAGGTGGCCGAAAACTCTCATGTGCCGATGTGCGGGGGTTAGCACTGTCAGTAGTTGGTCAGCGCGCGGTAGTGCGCGATGGGGTTTTGTGGGGTGTAGGCTTTGGAGAATTTTGCTTTTGGCTATATGGTTGGTTTTGTGAAATAATGAAGGGTGGAGGTGGATCTAAGAAAGGCAGCGACGAAAATGTGTTTTCTGGCGACAACTGAGTATGATAGGGTTTAGGTTGGATCATGCTCTGATACCATGTTGAGATTTTGATTAAATTTATTACCTAACTTGAAGGTAGGTCTCTCCTTCTATTTATAATACAAATGAATACATTCTAATGACAATAATACCTTTTACTAACTCTCACTCACTAACATACTAACTCATTTAATAATGATAATACTAAAAGACATAAATAACCTCTAATAGTCTCAAAATAATCAATACCATACATTTGGTGTACCCCTTGGCAGCCAACTGAGCATTTAGCCGTTCAATAGAGCTGTTAGGAAGATATTTGTCGGTGTAGACTCAACGACACCTAACCAACTCCTTACCAAGAGGAAGATCCACCAAGTCCCATGCCCCTCAAGTGGTCAAGTGTCTATTTCTGCATCCATTGCTTGCTTCCACCAAGGGTTAGCAAGTGCTTCAACATTTGAGGAAGGGATAGCCGAGGCAATAGGCAAGGCAAAAGAATGCATTGGACTAGGAAGGCGAAGCACTGAAGCATAATTAGCAATAGGATAAGCAACTAAGGATTGCTAAGCACATGTTAAATAGGCAAGGCAAAAGAACGCATATGACTAGGAAGATGAAGAACTGATACATAAGTAGCAATAAGATAAGCAGCCAAGGATTGCTAAACACATGTTCGAGCACCTTTTCAATGAGCAATGGGCAAATCCAAGTCACGTTGGGATGGATCTCTAGAACTAGAAGTCGAAATAGTGATGGGTAAAGGAGGCACCTATATGGTGGTAGTGATGTTTGTGCTTGCTTTCCATCATTCATAAACCTTCAATTGTTTGTTTTGATTAATAACTAATGGATTTGGAAGAGGGGCAGAAGATTTCTCAGGAGGAATAAGGATAGGAAACTTGAGGATCACACAAGAGGGGGGGACCAAAAATTGTTGATGGAATCAAAATAGATTTATCCAAGGAGGACTCAACATTGGAAAAGTAGGGAGTTGTCTCAAAATGGTGGTATCAACACTAACATATTTCTTATGTGTGGGGATCATAATATTTATATCTTTTCTGAATTCTTGAGTACCCAACAAAGACATATTTAACAGCACGAGGAAGGAATTTGTCCTGACTAGTATTTGGAACATGAACAAAATATGTGCAACCAAAGCCACGAGGCACAACAAAGAACATGGATGTTTCTAGGCATACGATGGAGGAGGGATTTGCCACTTTAGAACACTTGAGGGCATCCTATTGAGTAGAAAATAGGCTTGAAGAATAGCATCGGTCCAAAAGGTTTTAGAAACATGCATATGGGGGAGTATAAATTGTGGTATGTCAAGTAAATGTCTATTTTTTGTCTAGCTACTCCATTTTGTTAAGGGGTATGTATACATGATGTTTGATGAATAATCTCTTTGACTAAACAAAAAGGTTAAAGCTCATTGTGAACAAATTCAAGTAAAGTATCAAATTGAAAAATTTGAATACTAATGCCAAGTTGAGTTTTATTTCTTGGTAGAATTGAGTAAATACATTAAAAAATTCAGACCTATCTTTTAACAAATAGATCTAGGTCGTGCACAAAAAATCATTGACAAAGGACACAAAATATTGATGACTAGTCAAATTCTTGACTTTGCATGGACCCTAGGTGTCTTAATGAATAAGAGAAAAACAAGGATTTGCTATGAGATCCAACTCGACTCCAGGCGGAAAAGATGTCCTAACTTGCTTTCTCAACTGACACACAAAACACTCAAAACAAGAAACGAACTTATACATAGGAAAACTTATTGTAGTTTTTAAAGGGATGGATGACCCAAATGAGCTTGCTACTGATCAAGACAAACACCATGAGTAAAAATCGAGGAAGCTGTATGACAAGAAATGGACCCACCATGACCACCAATGAAATTATATAGGCTATCCTTCTCAAACCCTCCACAGATCCTCTTCTTTGTTTGGAACACAATGAGAACGAAAGAAGATCACAGAACAGTAACGAGACTTAGTTAATTGACTAACTGATAGCAGGTTCAAGGAAAATTTAGGCACATATAAGTATATAATATAGACAAAAGAGGAATAGGAGGAGTTGAGAGAATATTGTCAGAACCAGGAAAAAAAAACAGTGTAACCGAACTATTTGCAAGAGTAACCTTAGAGTGTAAAGTTGTGGCGTTCAAGGACTCGAACAAAGTAGGACTACCTGTCATATGAGAGGAGGCACCAGAATCTATAACCTACAGTGAGGAGGATGAAGAGGCAAAAAAGCCTGGTTGTACTTGTGCGGACCGCAATAGCAGTAGATGTAAAAGACTCAGTTTGGAGTTGTTGAACCATGCAAAAAAAAGTTAGTTAAACTCCTTTTTGGACACAGTGGATGATGTCCGCGACTCCCCAGTAGAGTGACTAGGTGCGTTTGAAGTGTCAATAGTAGAATTGCCTCTTGCAGGAAACTTACCGGCCTGAGATGGTTTTTTGACGATATCCCAACAGTGATTAATGGTATGATTTTCCTTGGCACAATGTGTGCAAATGCCAGAGTTGCCACAATGAACTCCTTGTTGTACTACACAACTGCTGCCACGACCACAATCCAAACCTCATCCTTGTCCTTCAAAACTTCCCCTACGACAGTTAGGTAGTATGCATTGTTGGATTATCGAGGAAAGGAGCTTGAGAGTCAGTTAGCACACTTTAACACAATCAGCACTTTCAGGATTTCAAAAAACCAGAACTTACAACAATTCACTCTCCAAAATTCAGGAATTCAATTGGCGTCTATGACTACAGAACTGACCTTACAATATCCTAGGAGGAGTTACACCAAGAACAGAGTAGACCACAGCAAAGTGCTGCAGGCATTTAATAAACAACCTGGCAGCAGCTCCAGGCATTACAGCTGGCAGCAACTGGAAACTGAATGCCGAGAAGAACAGGAAATAAATATTTGAACACCAATCAAAACCAACTGGCAATCTGTACAAGATTGCAAGCAATCAATCACAAGTACACATCAAAACAGCATCATCAGCAAGCCACAAAAAGAGTGACAGAGGAACAGCAGCAGCAGCATACTAGAAACAGAGTATAACTGACTTCACATCAGCAAATAACCATGAAAATGCACAGCTTCCTGCCAAGGATGCTGCACGACCTAACCCAGAGGGAGAGCGTCCTCAAACAACTCTCAAGCCAACCAGAAAATCAGATTTGAGGACTGATTTGGGGAGGATAAGGGAAAAAACGAAAAATAGAGTATCAAAACCAATTCAGATGAATTTGGAGGAGATTAATGCTCTGATGCCATGTTGTAAAGTTAAAGATGGAGGAGAGAAGAAGAGAAAAAGAAGGGGAGGAGTAGTTAAAAAAAGAGGAAAAAAATAAGCAGCAGTCTCCTGGAGTCTACATACAGCTCCTTGTCTGCCCTCTTATATATTATTAATAATAATAATGTCTTAAGGACAAAAATACTCCCATTACAATCTAATTATTAAAATAATGTATTCTCTTCTAGCACTGTTTAATACACCCTCTGGCTGTTTAGAATTTGTTTATACATGTTATACTTTGTGTGTGCTGTATGTCTCCTGTTTTGGTACCCTTCAATTTAACAATGTACTGCAGTTACTTGACAATTTTTTTTCCCCAAATATTTTTTCAAATAGCCACAGAAGAATTTAGCTGCTTATTTTATTTTTTGTTTTGTTTTTAGCCTTCTTTAAATATTTATGGTATTTAGTTAATGTCATAAATTTCTACTCGATCTATTTTAGGGCAAGTCTTTCCACCACAAAATTTATTATGTTCTTGTGTGTACAGATGATTCCAATTATTCAGAACCTAAATTTAGCTTTTGTCACCTGGCTGTTCTTCAGATTCACCTTTTTCTTTATACTGTACATTGGTTGTACATACATTTCTATTCATTATGTAATATTGGAAGTATTGTGCAGGACTTGCATTTCCTCCTCTTTACTTCTATAATGGGGGAGTTCGAGAGTTCCTTGCAATAACAAAGCAGCATGTTTTTCTTGTGAGGTTGGTTATTTTTTAATCTTTTACCTGTACTGCAGCCCTCTCTCTGCTGCTGCTGCTGTGTGTGTTCTGTTTCTCCTTTTCTCCTTTTTTGTTCTTTTATTTTTTTTTGATAAAATAAGACAAATTTATTAATAACCAAAAAGGATAGTACAACACTTGAAGGACTAGGAGTCCTCCCTAAAGAACCAGAGAACAGGAAAAAGAAAAAGGAAAAAAATAAAAGACAAAATATGCAGCAAATGAATAATAACAATTACAAGTATTAATGACAAAAGTGCTGCTTTCTAATTTCTTATGAGATTGGACAGTGATAATACCCAAAAAGGACCAAGAGAGTGCACCCAAAATGAAGTGAGGAAGATCACTCTACCCAGTAATTTCAGTGAGCAGGTTAAGGGACCGTAGAAGGTCCTAGCATTCCTCTCAATCCACAATATCCAAAGAAAGGGAAAAACTACTGCGCACCAAAGAGCTCCACCATTTCTACTTTTTCCAAACCCCTGAATTTAACCAGTGGGCAATAACAGCACTCCCACCTTTCCTGGAGCCACCTTCTCTTCCCCTGTGTAAGAAAAGAGGGTGTTGAAAGTGTTCGTTTCACTGCATTCACAACACATGATGCACATGTCAGGATTGAGAGCCTTATAGGGCCTTTTTATTTGAAACAGATCATGTGTGTTAATCCTTTCTAGTATCATGGTCCAGACAATGGCCCAAATCTTACTGAGCACCTTAGCCCTCCAAAGATGTGATTCCAAGGAAAAAGGCTAAGGTATGGGGATTCCAAATGGTGTGAGAGGAAGGATTTAGAAGTGAACAAACTAGATGAATAACCCTCCCACACTCTCATCGTCTCAATTGGGAGTAATATGGTGGTCCAATAGAGAAATTAGGATAGTGAGCTCATTGATCTCTCTTTCATTGAGATTTGAAAGAAAATGGAATTCCCAAGAAGAATCCCCCTTAGAAGAGATGGAGGAGCTGACGGGAGCATTATATAGCAATGATAGCTTAAATACACAAGGAACTTTCAGCTCCAATGAGGACTCCCACACCTATTCATCCTCCTAGAACCGGACTTCTTGACCATTTCCCACATTGAACCGGATGAGAGGAAAGAATTGACTAGCTACCTGGATCATTAATTCCAGGAACATGCATGAGAGAATATACCACTTTCTCTTGTCTCCCACTCATTCCGTTGGATCCTATACTTGCTCTTTAGCACCTTATGTCATTGGGAATCGAATTTCAAAGGGACCTCCAAAATCACTTGCCCATAGGGATATGTTTTTGGATACCACATTCCCATTGCCTAGACCTCTCTCGGGCTTAGGTCCGTTATTTGCCTCCCAGTTAACTTGAAGGTCACTCCTACCCTCCCTTGGACCCGACCAAGGGTGTACAAAATTTACTGATAAACTGAAAATTGGCCTGAAACCAGACCGAAATAAGTTTGGGTTCATTTTTATGGTTATCGATTTTGATTCTAATTCTTGAAAATAAAAAATTTCAAAGACAGTTTGATATCATTGCTGTGTTATGTTTTATGTTTTTGTTTCTCCACAGTGAAGAAATATATAATAAAAATGTGCTTGTTTATGTTGTCAGTTTTCTATTTCTACTGCCCATTTTTAGCTGTTTGCCAAAAAACTAAAACCAGATTTTATGATTTTTAGTTGTTTTAGCAACCTATTGCCTGAAAATTTAATATTTAGAAATAGGTTTTTTAGATTAAATTATTCATTTTATACACTTTTAGATTAAATTATTCATTTTATACATTTTTAAATTAAAATTAAAAATAAATGATCTCATGAATTTAAATATAATTAAAAGAGAATCCATAAATTTTGAAAAATAATAAAGCCAATTACAAAAATAATTTTACTATTTTTCAATTGTCCAATAAAATTTTTATTGTAGAGTAAATTTTGGAAGTAGAACAATTAAGTGAAATAATT